>NC_058524.1:570048762-570387928 GCF_904849725.1 Hordeum vulgare subsp. vulgare
TGATATGGCCATCATCACGTGCTTCTTGATCTCCATCACCAAAGCACCGGCACGATCTTCTTGTCACCGGCGTCACACCATGATCTCCATCAACGTGTCGCCATCGGGGTTGTCGTGCTACTCATGCTATTACTACTAAAGCTACGTCCTAGCAAAATAGTAAACGCATCTGCAAGCACAAACGTTAGTTATAAAGACAACCCTATGGCTCCTGCCGGTTGCCGTACCATCGACGTGCAAGTCGATATTATCTATTACAACATGATCATCTCATACATCCAATATATCACATCACATCGTTGGCCAGATCACATCACAAGCATACCCTGCAAAAACAAGTTAGACGTCCTCTAATTTTGTTGTTGCATGTTTTACGTGGTGACCATGGGTATCTAGTAGGATCGCATCTTACTTACGCAAACACCACAACGGAGATATATGAGTTGCTATTTAACCTCATCCAAGGACCTCCTCGGTCAAATCCGATTCAACTAAAGTTGGAGAAACCGACACTTGCCAGTCATCTTTAAGCAACGGGGTTACTCGTAGCGATGAAACCAGTCTCTCGTAAGCGTACGAGTAATGTCGGTCCAAGCCGCTTCAATCCAACAATACCGCGGAATCAAGAAAAGACTAAGGAGGGCAGCAAAACGCACATCACCGCCCACAAAAACTTTTGTGTTCTACTCGAGAAGACATCTACGCATGAACCTAGCTCATGATGCCACTGTTGGGGAACGTCGCATGGGAAACAAAAAATTTCCTACGCGCATGAAGACCTATCATGGTGATGTCCATCTACGAGAGGGGATGTGTGATCTACGTACCCTTGTAGACCGTACAGCAGAAGCGTTAGTGAACGCGGTTGATGTAGTGGAACGTCCTCACGTCCCTCGATCCGCCCCGCGAACTGTCCCGCGATCAGTCCCACGATCTAGTACCGAACGGACGGCACCTCCGCGTTCAGCACACGTACAGCTCGACGATGATCTCGGCCTTCTTGATCCAGCAAGAGAGACGGAGAGGTAGAAGAGTTCTCCGGCAGCGTGACGGTGCTCCGGAGGTTGGTGATGACCTTGTCTCAGCAGGGCTCCGCCCGAGCTCCGCAGAAACGCGATCTAGAGGGAAAACCGTGGAGGTATGTGGTCGGGCTGCCGTGGCAAAGTCGTCTCAAATCAGCCCTAAAACCTCCGTATATATAGGTGGGAGGGAGGGGAGGAGGCAGCCTCAAAACCTAAAGGTTTGGCCGAAATTGGAGGTGGAGGAGTCCTACTCCAATCCTACTTGGAGTAGGATTCCACCTTCCCACTTGGAAACTCTTTCCACCTTGTGTTTTTTCCTTCTCAAACCTTATGGGCCTTAGTGGGAACTTATTCCAGCCCACTAGGGGCTGGTTTATCTCTTCCCATAGCCCATGAGACCCCTTGGGGCGTGACACCCCTCCCGATGGTCCCCGGCACCCCTCCCGGCACTCCCGGTACACTACCGATGAGCCCGAAACTTTTCCGGTAATGCACGAAAACCTTCCGGTAACCAAGTGAGGTCATCCTATATATCAATCTTCGTTTCCGGACCATTCCAGAAACCCTCGTGACGTCCGTGATATCATCCGGGACTCCGAACAACATTCGGTAACCAACCATATAACTCAAATACGCATAAAACAACGTCGAACCTTAAGTGTGCAGACCCTGCGGGTTCGAGAACTATGTAGACATGACCCGAGAGACTCCTCGGTCAATATCCAATAGCGGGACCTGGATGCCCATATTGGATCCTACATATTCTACGAAGATCTTATCGTTTGAACCTCAGTGCCAAGGATTCATATAATCCCGTATGTCATTTCCTTTGTCCTTCGGTATGTTACTTGCCCGAGATTCGATCGTCAGTATCCGTATACCTATTTCAATCTCGTTTACCGGCAAGTCTCTTTACCCGTTCCGTAATACAAGATCCCGCAACTTACACTAAGTTACATTGCTTGCAAGGCTTGTGTGTGATGTTGTATTACCGAGTGGGCCCCGAGATACCTCTCCGTCACACGGAGTGACAAATCCCAGTCTTGATCCATACTAACTCAACTAACACCTTCGAAGATACCTGTAGACCATCTTTATAGTCACCCAGTTACGTTGCGACGTTTGACACACACAAAGCATTCCTCCGGTGTCAGTGAGTTATATGATCTCATGGTCATAGGAATAAATACTTGACACGCAGAAAACAGTAGCAACAAAATGACACGATCAACATGCTACGTCTATTAGTTTGGGTCTAGTCCATCACATGATTCTCCTAATGATGTGATCCCGTTATCAAGTGACAACACTTGCCTATGGCCAGGAAACCTTGACCATCTTTGATCAACGAGCTAGTCAACTAGAGGCTTATTAGGGACAGTGTTTTGTCTATGTATCCACACAAGTATTGTGTTTCCAATCAATACAATTATAGCATGGATAATAAACGATTATCATGAACTAAGAAATATAATAATAACTAATTTATTATTGCCTCTAGGGCATATTTCCAACAGCACGTGCAAGCTTACTAGTATCCTAAAGCAATCTAATGGCACGTAGATAAGGTGCCTCGGCACCTAGGTGCCCCAAACGGCCGTTATATATATATATATATATATATATATATATATATATATATATATATATATATATATAAAGTTACGCTGAATCGTAAGCAATCTGTGTCGCACGTTATATGTTAGGATACGCGCATGTGTGTGTGCATGTGAGAGAGAGAATCTTATCTACAAGAAAGTGTGAATCTCGATGCAAACAAACGGTTCAGATAGCAACCACCCTAGCTAGTGTTGATAGCAAATCCATGCCATATTTAGGACAGTAAAACTGAGCCTAATCGCTGCCCTCTCAGGCCATTAGAGATTTCAGCCATCAGGTCATCGTTTGGGTCGTTTCTAGCCGTCCATTTACACTCAGTTCGTGATCTGGGCCTCTGTCCTAAAGGGCAGCTATTCCGGCGGAAATTTCGAAGCCCTGTGGTGCATTTAGGCCCCATACCGCAGAAAGCCCAGTTAGGCCGATCGCTCCGTAGAAAAGAAAGGCAACCCTTCCTTCCTCCTCCTACCTCACGATCTAGGTCTGGGCGATGTATTGCCAACCGTCGCCCGCCGCCCTACTTTTCTTATCCCGTAGCAGTGGCACCATACCCTCTTATCCAGACAGTCGCTTAGTTGTGCAGCCACATCCAGTCTGCATCCATCCAATGAGGAGCGGAGTCGAGGCGACGCCGGCGGGGGAACCGGCGGTCGAGGGGATCCGGCGCGACGCGCGTTAGGGAACTGGCGTCCAGGGGATCTGGCGGAGGTGAGTCGCCCGAGAGTATTTAGCGCTCAAGTGGCCGCCTCCAGGTTAGTTCCGTCATCCTCCCCCTTATCTTCGAGGCCATGAAAGTACCTAACCGTGCTGGCGTGGCAGCAATGAGCCAACGACGCCTCCGCTCAAGTTGCGGTGAGGTGCTTGATGGCGGCGGCGGCGCCGCCGACCTCTGGCGAAAGGTGCACCGCCCAGCATGAACACCTCCGCCGCCTAGCCTGTTGGCTTCACGCAAAATGGTGGACGCCTCCACTCCTATGCCGCCGCCATCTCGATTACTCTTCTGCAGGTCATCCAGTGCAAAGGTAGGTTTGGGGCTTAATTCCGCATATCTATCCGCACTGGATTCGATCTATGCAGGTTTGTTGTACTTCTAAATCTTTCATCGATCTAATGTTTCTGAATATATATTTCAGCCATGAATGGTTTCAGTATTCATCTTTGATCTATGTGATGTGCTTGTGTACTGGACATGTTATTCGTCTTTTCTGGTGCTTTTTTGTACCGTTTAATTCGCTGCATTGGTGGACAAACGAGGTTACTGGAAGAAGGGCTGCCTGGGAGGTTGCCACCTCCAGCAACATAGAGGAGGAGGGGTGTTGCCATCCGCCACATCATCTGGCTTGTCCCCAAAATTGTTGAACTTCTACCCATGAAGAGACAAAAGTGATGCAGCTACGGGGTGAGGAGATCAGCGTGCTATACTGAAGCCTCCCGTTCCACACGTTTAGTACTTGCACCTCAATGTCACTAAGGAGGAGGGGTGTTGTCGTCCGCCACATCATCTGGCTTGTCCCCAAAATTGTTGAACTTCTACCCATGAAGAGAAAAAAGTGATGCAGCTACGGGGTGAGGAGATCAGTGTGATGTACTGCGTTCCACACGTTTAGCACTTGCACCTCAATGTCACTTTTGAGTAGGTTAGGTCGATCCCTAATCTATGTTCCAATTTATTTTGTGGTCATTATTCTCAAGTTCCTTTTAAATTAGTGATTTATGCTTTGCTTCTGTATTTTCTTTAGGTTGCAGGTTCTAAGTTGATTTAGATTGCTAGCTAGATTTATTAACTATTTGTTAATTCATTTGTATATTTGCTAGAGAATTAAGCTAGCCTACATAAGTGGACTGGCACCATATTTGGACCGAGTAGTGTACTTACATTAAGTTCAACATGGTTTAATTTTGCCAAATGCAGGATAAACATCAACATGACAAGGGACATGCAGAATGCAATTTGAAATCGATAATTACTACTGTTGTGTTAGTTTGCTGCCTGATCATGATCATTCTCTCGGCACGTTGCTCTACATTGAAAGTACATCATCTTTTCCTTCTTGATTATTTTCTTCAGTAACTCAGTTGTTGTAGGCCTGGATCAAAATAAGCATAAAAAGGAATTGAAGTAGCTCGGTGCCGATGAGGGGTTCACATAAGGATAGCTACAAATAGAGAATGTCAATAGCTTGTAGGTACTACTATGAACGTGCATTTCCACCTTATGAATCCATTCATAACATTTATTATTGTAGTATTCCTTATGCTGGTTTTATTTGGTTTCTTTGGTGCTTTACCAGAGCCCATATTTTGATTTATTTCATTATTCCAAAATTTTATCTCCTTGAGAAGATTAGGAGATTAGCTCATTAGTGAAACTAGACATTTTTCTCATGAGAAGGCTTGGTACATAACATACGGGGCTATACTGACATCCTGTGTTTATTGTTTTTATGAAACAACCTATATTGAGGCATTAGTAATATTTCTTGTAACAGTAGAAAATATTAATAAATGTGTTATATTGTTGATATTTCAATTAATTTTTCTAGATTAGACATGTAAGTTCACAATCAAAGACGGGAAATATATTATATGTGCTACTTTCCTTCCATTTTCCTTAGAAGCCTCCATATATTTTGCTCCCTTCTCTCTACCTTTGGCAGCCATGTTCATTGCGCGGGTTCATTTGGCTGGGGTCAATGCTTTTTTGATAGATATAGTTGGTCTTGCATCGTATCACAAACTATGTCCCTTAATAAGCGCTCCACCACTCGCCGCGTTATGCAAAAGATAAAGATCGACTATTATTTGGAGGTGTCTGATGCTTCTATGTACCATTTTAGTTTGCAGTGTTGGTGGACAAACGAGCTTACTGGAAGAAGATAAAAATCTGAAGGAGATAAAAAGGTTATTTTCTTCCATTTTCCTTAGAAGCGTCCATATATTTTGATCCTTTTTATGGACCTTCAGCAGCCATGTTCGTTGTGTAGGGTTTGTATCATTTCCACCTATCTTCTCACTCTTAACCATTTGGTCGCGGGTCGATGTTTTTTGAATACATGCAATCGGTCTTGCATCGCATCAGAAGCTATGCCCGTAAATAAGCCTCCCCCCGCCCCCGGTGTATATTCAATGCATATGTCCTTGCTTATCCGTTCTTGAGATACTTCATATATGTGCAGAAGATAAAGATAGACTATTATCAGAGGTTATTTTACTTAGGTGTAGATACTAAATAGCTAGTTTAACATTGTGATATTCTAAAGGAAAATTATGGTGTGGTGCAGTAATAGTTGTAAATTTTAAAACCGCAGACCTTGCATCATATTTTTGCTGTGAATGCGAGCAATGTGGTGAAGTTGATCTGGAAGGTTTCCTCGACACAAAACTTCAACCAAGGTTTATTTGAGTAGCTTGAATTATTATAGAAGTTCTAGGAGGTTTGCCACCTTTTGTATGTTTTGTTACAAAGTTTAATAATTGGACCTTTTTGGTATGTGGAGTGGAACATGTATAATTTATTTGATCTTTATCTAATTCAATTCTTGGCCACCGTCTTTTGGCTCTCGCTTTCAACAATTGCAATATCAATAATTCATTTCTTGACATGACACTTTAGGCAATGGTTTAGACTTCCTGAGCCAATATCTATTTATTGTCGACGGATCTTCCAAAATAAACGAAAAATGTTTTGTCCATATATAAATGGCACACTGAAACAATGGATTTTACACGCAACTAATCCTCCTAAGCCTCATCCTGCATTCAATACATTTGTGTTCCATTGTTAATTAACGTTCATATTTGATGCCGTACTTAGGATGGAAATGTTCCTCGACACCATGATAACCATAAGTGGAGGGACAACCTTTTATTCAATTTTCTGCTGCCGCTTTTGTATTGTCGCTACCACGAAGATTACCTGGACAGGCACAAAGGCATGGTGTGTTTAAAAACGAATACATTATCCTTTTCTAAGCTAATGGTGTAAGAATCTGTTGGAAATATGCCCTAGAGGCAATAATAATTAGTTATTATTATATTTTTTTGTTCATGATAATCGTTTATTATCAATGCTATAATTGTATTGATTGGAAACACAATACTTGTGTGGATACATAGACAAAACACTGTCCCTAGTAAGCCTCTAGTTGACTAGCTCGTTGATCAAAGATGGTCAAGGTTTCCTGGCCATAGGCAAGTGTTGTTAGTTGATAACAGGATCACATCATTAGGAGAATCATGTGATGGACTAGACCCAAACTAATAGACGTAGCATGTTGATCGTGTCATTTTGTTGCTACTGTTTTCTGCGTGTCAAGTATTTGTTCCTATGACCATGAGATCATATAACTCACTGACACCGGAGGAATGCCTTTTGTGTATCAAACGTCGCAACGTAACTGGGTGACTATAAATATGCTCTACAGGTATCTCCGAAGGTGTTCGTTGAGTTAGTATGGATCAAGACTGGGATTTGTCACTCCGTATGACGGAGAGGTATCTCGGGGCCCACTCGGTAATACAACATCACACACAAGCCTTGCAAGCAATGTGACTTAGTGTAAGTTGCGGGATCTTGTATTACGGAACGAGTAAAGAGACTTGTCGGTAAACGAGATTGAAATAGGTATGCGGATACTGACGGTCGAATCTCAGGCAAGTAACATACCGAAGGACAAAGAGAATGACATACGGGATTATATGAATCCTTGGCACTGAGGTTTAAACGATAAGATCTTCGTAGAATATGTAGGATCCAATATGGGCATCCAGGTCCCGCTATTGGATATTGACCGAGGAGTCTCTCGGGTCATGTCTACATAGTTCTCGAACCCGTAGGGTCTGCACACTTAAGGTTCGACGTTGTTTTATGCGTATTTGAGTTATATGGTTGGTTACCGAATGTTGTTAGGAGTCCCGGATGAGATCACGGAAGTCACGAGGGTTTCCCGAATGGTCCGGAAACGAAGATTGATATATAGGATGACCTCATTTGGTTACCGGAAGGTTTTCGTGCATTACCGGAAAAGTTTCGGGCTCATCGGTAGTGTACTGGGAGTGCCGGGAGGGGTGCCGGGGACCATCAGGAGGGGTGTCACGCCCCATGGGGACTCATGGGATATTGTTAGAGATAAACCAGCCCCTAGTGGGCTGGAATAAGTTCCCACTAAGGCCCAAAAGGTTTGAGAAGGAAAAAACACAAGGTGGAAAGAGTTTCCAAGTGGGAAGGTGGAATCCTACTCCAAGTAGGATTGGAGTAGGACTCCTCCACCTCCAATTTCGGCCAAACCTTTAGGTTTTGAGGCTGCATCCTCCCCTCCCTCCCTCCTATATATAGTGGGGTTTTAGGGCTGATTTGAGACAACTTTTGCCACGGCAGCCCGACCACATACCTCCACGGTTTTTCCTCTAGATCGCGTTTCTGCGGAGCTCGGGCGGAGCTCGGGCGGAGCCCTGCTGAGATTAGATCACCACCAACCTCCGGAGCACCGTCACGCTGCCGGAGAACTCATCTACCTCTTTGTCTCTCTTGCTGGATCAAGAAGGCCGAGATCATCGTCGAGTTGTACGTGTGCTGAACGCGGAGGTGCCGTCCGTTCGGCACTAGATCGGAGCGGATCGTGGGACGGATCGCGGGACGGTTCGTGAGACGGTTCGTGGGGCGGATCGAGGGACGTGAGGACGTTCCACTACATCAACCGCGTTTCTTAACGCTTCTGTTGTGCGATCTACAAGGGTACGTAGATCGGAAATCCCCTCTCATAGATGTACATCACCATGATAAGTCTTCGTGTGCGTAGGAAAATTTTCGTTTCCCATGCGACATAACCCAACAGAAACATCCTACCATTCAGGCAGGATTAGCTAGCACTTTCATGCATTTGTTTCTCATACTAACATGTTTTGACTTTTGTGAGTGTGCGGTGTCCACTATTCATACCTGGACACTGAGCCATGGTGTGTTTAAAAATGGGGATTTCAATCCGCTATCGGTTTAAGTTCCTCTACTGTACATATTTTCATACCTACTATTTGTGGATATATTCTAACTTCGCTTCATATCAAGAACAACAGAAATGGCTGACTGAGTTTCTATTTAATGGGTGGTTGTGCGTGTCTTAGAATGATAAATTAACTCGATAAAAGAAATCATATTAATGTTGTTAGATTGAAACTATGGTTCCTTTCCCGAGATCCACTAGATACTGCCTACCCAGTCCGCATATACCCTTCTAAATTTGAGTAAGCTAAATGAGAATTTGAAACACTATGTATTTGGCGAGGGTTCAAAATTAATTGCTATCAGTTGGCTCTGGAGAAGGAACCAAATGACAAATACTTGTGCGTTATTTTTGAAGGTAAGATACGGTCCTATACATTTGGAAAAAATGTATTAGTTTATTGAAAAGTTGATGGACACCCAAACATGAGCTAATTAACTTATTGCACTGTAAGTGCATGTAAAAATATGATCAACCATAAGTAACATCTTACAATACAAATGCACTTCAAATTTTATGATGTAATATGCCAACTCTGTGTAACATATTTTTAAACACTATCATACAACATTCAAAATGGATGGGCGCGGCAACGCGCGCCATCAATGATCTAGTATATACATATATATCAGCATAATCGATCCAACCCTAGCCGCCGCCCGCCGCTTCCGCTCCACACCGCCCCCGGGGCGGTCGGTCTCCATGACCGTCGTCGGGGCCCGCACTGCACGGACCTAGGGTTCGTCTGCCGGTCATGTTGACCGGCTACCCTAGTGAGTCTTTTTCCCGATTTCTTGATCCGGGATTTTCTCTCTTCCGTCAGTCACTTTGATCAGTGCTTTTTTTTGTTTTTCGGTCTAAGATCGGTTTGCGGCGCGCATGACTAACTCTGCGGCTCCTTGCGCCCGCGGCTCCACAATGACTTCCTCGACACCGGCTACCCCGACTCGACATCGACCACGACGTTCTTCGCATGGCTACCCCGACCACGGCTACACCATCCTACGCTCTCGTCTACCTCGACATCGGCACAAAGGGCTACCGCCTTGCTTGAGAAACCTCGTCGGTTTCCACTCCAGCGACAATTTCCATGATGGATCAACCATTACGACTGTGGGTGGACGACCATCGGCTTACCTTTGAATTCTTCTCTAGTCTCACCATCTGCATCTGAACTGTTGTGCCTGCGCGGCGGGGGGCGTGAGTATATTGATTAGTTAGGAAATATGAGACATACTAGGATTTGTCCTACCTTGTATTGTACTCCAAGTTAGTCATTGTACTCCTATATATATGCCCATGAGGCTCAAGCAATACAACAATTATTCCCCAATCCCTCTGTCCATTCCAACATCCACGTTGGCTCATACAACATAGTTTGGATAAGTCTTTCTATTTTAGAATACACATTGTTAATTTTAGCATTAGATGACAGCTATGTTGGATTGGATTTGAGAACACTTGATATATGTCTTGCATGTGGACACCCCTAGTGACAATGGGGTGTTCTGTTGATTCACTTGATACATGTTTTGGTAATCAACTTGCGGATCCCCGTGACATTGGAGTGTTCTATGCATATGGGTTGATACATGTTCTTGTCCTACTTTCTCTCATATAAATCTTGGGGTACTCTTTGAAGTTCTTTGTGTTGGATTGAATATGATGAATCTGAAATTGTTTGATGCATGTTGAATAATTAATTCATGGATACTTGCGGTGACATTGGAGTATCTAGGTGACATTAGAGTTGATTGATGTGTATTAGATATGTTATTCTAGTCGAACTCTAGGGCTGTTTGTGACACTTATAGGGACGGCTCAATAGATTGATCGGAAAGGACAACTTTGAGGTGGTTCTACTACCTACAACATTTTCATCTTATGTTCTCCGCTAGATAGGAACTTTGGAGTGATTCTTTGTTGCAGGTTGAGGGATTGTTATATGATTCAATTATGTTAGCATTGTTTATAGATTGTACTAGTGAAAGTATGGACCCTAGGCCTTATTTCCAAGCAATTATATATCATTACAAAAACATGTCTACTAGTGAAAGTATGTTTACTATTTGTTAGCTTGCTGTTTTTATATTTTCATATTACAAAAACATGTATCTACTATCCATATTGCACTTGTATCACCATCTCTTCGACGAACTAGTGCACCTATACAATTTACCATTGTATTGGGTGGGTTGGGTACACAAGAGATTTCTTGTATTTGATTGCAGGGTTGTTTGAGAGAGACCATCTTCATCCTATCCCACGGATTAATAAATCTTAGGTCATCCACTTAAGGGAAATTTGTTGTTGTCCTAAACTCTGCACTTGGAGGCCCAACAACGTCTACAAGCATAAATTTGTATAGTAGACATCAACTACATGTCTACAACATTCCAATGCTATCTCGATAGCAAGTATCTACTTCATGCATACATGCCTTGCATTCAACCTTGTGTAGGTTGCATCATGGCACGAATTTATTGGTTCATTCTTGTGATACTTGTTTCCTTTCTCAAAGAATCGAACAATGATCTGTTATTTCTAGTTGTGATGTATTTGATATTCATGTGGTTGGAGATCATTTATATACAATACTATAGTATTGAGTCGTAAGCTACACTTTTCAAGCAACGATCTTGTTGGTATATTTATGACCCGCTCTTGGATATCTTGTTCCTTCCCTATATAACTATTTCATGCGTACATCCTTCTTTGCGGATATATATCATGATGATTGTCATCTAACCTAGAATATTGTTCACATGATAGAAGTTACATCTCTAGTTGATATCCTTTTATTTCACATGCATCGTTGCATTCCCTTTTCATTTCCCTGGTGGTTTCTTGAAAGGATTTGTCTTGAATGAGGATCTTATATATTTGTATCTTGATGCACTCATTCTTTGTGAAGCTTGTTTTCCTCATACTTGTCTTGATGAGGCTTTTGCCATTTCGTTTGGGATCCTCCTGTTGACGAGGTTATCATTGTCTATCTTCACTATGAGTTGTCACAAGCTTTGTTGTTAATTCACATTTTAGTGAACTTGTGAACTCATTTGCTAGTTATGTGTGCATGGGAAGGACATGTCTTGCACCTTGTATCTCATTTATTAAAGACTATGTTGATGCTTAATGATCATCCTTATATTAGTCTTCTCAAGTGCTTTTCCATGACTCAGAGACATCATTTTGGTTGAGCGTATTCTTAAGTTGCTTGTTTTACATTTTTCTCAACAATGTGCTTATTGCAAGTGATATTCCTTGTTTCTTATCTTTGGTCACTTGCACTTGTTGTGAGTTTCTATTGATTTTGGGGGAGTGATGATCCTATTTTGTGCACGTTGTATCCAAATACAAAACTAAATAATGCACAAATCATGGGGAGCTTCCCTATGTTATTTTGAATACTCCTGTGCTCATATTATAACATCTTTTAGTCATGTGGCTTGTAGGATCATTTGATTGATTGGTTCAATTGTTTTCTTTCGAATGCTTGCATCGCTCTTTGGTATGTCTTTGTTCCATATCATCCTTTCGCAATCTTTGGACCCTCAATATAGTTTTCTTCCTCCAACTATTTATCGTTGGATATGTGTATATCATTCCATTCATATTTTCGGAAATACACACTTTATGGAGGGATACATATTATATTGTCTTCCTAAGTTATCACCCATTTGGGCAATCGATGCCAATGCAGGAGAAGTTTAGAGAGTTTAGTGGAGATGTTTAGAGAGTTCTTTCCTCATGCTTTGCTTTTGTTCCTAAGCATGTGCATCTCATGCTCATGCATTATTGGTTGTTTATTTGCATGGTGATGCCAAATTCCTCATATAAACTCTCTTGAAAGTGATTGTCATCAATCACCAAAATGAGGGAGATTGAAAGAGCATGGTACCCCCATGTATGGTTTTGATAATTTATGACATTCTCTATGGACTAGTGGTTGCCTTGATTTGTATTCGTTGGATTTTTCCATAGGAATTTCTTGAAGTCCATTTGTTGGTTTCAATGAGATGATGTGATCACCAAGGTGCTATTCAAGGAATTGCCCAAAGATTGGTCATAGAGAAGACATGATACAAGGTTGATAAACACTAAGTCAAAGAGTGAATCAACTTAATCAACACACAGATCGTACGAGATGTATCGAGAGAGATCAAGTGATCCCATGTATGGTAAGCATTGTCCATTACGCTTTGTGTACTAACCCATGGTCTACATTATAGTTCTGTGTGGGGTTAGGTATGTTTCCATGGGCTTGCGTCAAGAGGAAGATCTCATACAACCAATGGAGGATGACATCAAGTGGTGATCATCTTCAAGATTGTGGTGTGCAAGTTCAAGTGGGGCTTCATGAAGATATCATGCTTGAATCTTGCCGTCCATTATGGTGACAATGGATTGTGAAGATGTGCCGAAGAGTGGATCAGAGATACGTCCCAAACGTATCTATAATTTATGTTTGTTCCATGATCTTTTGGGTGACATTTTTATGTGTTTTGCTACACTTTCATACCTTTTTACACATATTTGGACTAACCTACTAACTCAGTGCACCCAGTGCCAGTTTGTGTCTGCTGATGTCTTTTAATTGCACGGACTTTACCCCAATTTTCAGTGCCCCAAAAATCCGAAGAAAAATATATAAAAATCAGCGTGACGGAAGCTTCAGGAAGCACCAAGGTGGGTCAGAGGGGAGCCATTCCTCGCCCAGGCGTCCACCTGGCGCGGCCCCCCTCCTAGCGGCGCCACCAGGTCGCCTGGGTGGCGGGTCCACCCCCTGGCGCCCTCCTTTGGCCTATATTTACTTCCTGAAGCGAAAACCCTAAAGATATGTCCTGCATCATGAATTTCTCCATCGTTCCGCCGCCGCAGCGCTTCCGAGATCGGGAGCGTCACGAGACCTCTTCCCGGCACCCTTCTGGAGGGAGGATTGACCTCCCGGAGCTTATCCACCGCCATGGACGCTTCTCAGACGTGCCGTGAGTAGTCCTCCTTGGACCATGAGTCCATGACCAGTAGCTATGTGATGTCTTCTCTCCAATCTTGTGCTTCAATGGTTAGTCCTTGTGAGCTGCCCTACATGATCAAGGCATCTATGTAATTCTCTTGCTATTTCTATGGTCGCTTTGTTGGGATCCGATGGATGATGAGATTATGTTAAAATTGTTATGAGTTATATATTTGATTATCCTTTTATATTATGTTCCTTAGTGATTCATGCATGTTCTCCGTTGCTATTTATTGCTTTGGCCGAGTAGTAGATTGTAACACCAAGAGGGAGCGTTATGCATGATTTTGGGTTCATGCCCCTCGATGTCTAGCTTGAGTCACGGAAACATGAGACTAGGGGATGTGCTTGTTGCCACCAGGGAGAAAACAACGGTGCTTGTGATGATGGTTGCAAGGATTGTTTACCTTACGCATAGTTCGTTAATGCAGTTGTCCGTTGCTTTGAGTTTACACTTTGGGTGGGGCTCGCAACTTAATACTGGCGAGATGTTCTAGATAGATATCTCAAGGTGGATGATTAGTAAGTAGATGCTGATGAATAAACGGTCTACTTGTCTTGGCGTACTGCCCATTACTATTGAACCTCTAACTATCAAGTAGCACAATTAGCATTGCGGTGCGATCATAATTCTGTTAATTGCCCAACTATGATTTATTTACCCAAGCATAGTTGTTTATCGTCTTTTGGAAGAGCGACATCACTATTGAACATCATGTGACTCCGGTCCATATGACCATCATTGTTTACACCTCCATCATTTACTGCTTTCATTTACTTTTCCGTTGCAATCACTATTACCTTCCCGCTTGTGTTTTGATCCTTTGGAAACTACAAGGCCAGAGAGATTGACAACCTCTCTGTACTTGTTGGGAGCAAAGTTATTTGTTGTGTGTGAAGGTCCACGTCTTCTCCTAGCGCCAAGGTGGAAGACACCTACTTGTTGATCCTAGGAGTCCTCCTGGTTCGATAAACCTTTACTAAACCTTGTTATGAAAGATCAATTCTCCGGTGCTGGAGATGATGTTGCTTTGCACTTGAACAATTTTGTTGAGCTCCGTGATATGCAAAAATATAAAGAAGTAGATGGTGATATTGTTAAACTTAAGTTTTTTCCTTTCTCCTTGAGAGGAGGAGCTAAAGTGTGGCTTCAATCTTTGCCTAGGAATAGCATAGATTCTTGGGATAAGTGCAAAGACGCTTTTATTGGGAAGTATTACCCGCCTTCTTAGATTATCCAGTTGAGCAGTAACATTATAAATTTTAGACAATTGGATAATGAAGATGTTGCTCAAGCTTGGGAATGTATGAAATCTCTTGTTAAGAATTGCCCTACACATGGTTTGACTACTTGGATGGTTATCCAAACTTTCTATGCAGGATTGAACTTTACCTCGCAGAATCTGTTAGACTCGGCCGCGGGAGGAACCTTATGTCAACTACACTTGGTGCTGCCACAAAGCTCTTGGATGAGATGATGACAAATTATTCTCAATGGCACACCGAGAGAACTCCAACAGGTAGTGAAAGGACGTGGATGTCGCCTTGAGGGGGGTGAATAGGCGCTTTAAAATAATTAAGGTTTAGGCTTGAACAAATGCGAAATAAAACTAACGTTTAATATGTCAAGCACAAAACCTACAAACAACTAGGCTCACCTATGTGCACCAACAACTTATGCTAAGCAAGATAAACAACTAAGTGATAGCAAGATATATTACAATAAACAATATGTCTATCACAAAGTAAAGTGCATAAGTAAAGGGTTCGGGTAAGAGATAACCGAGGCACGGGGAGACGATGATGTATCCCGAAGTTCACACCCTTGCGGATGCTAATCTCCGTTAGAGCGGTGTGGAGGCACAATGCTCCCCAAGATGCCACTAAGGCCACCGTAATCTCCTCACGCCCTCGCACAATGCAAGATGTCGTGATTCCACTAAGGGACCCTTGAGGGCGGTCACTGAACCCGTACAAATGGCAAACCTTGGGGGCGGTCACCGAACCCGTACACGTGGCAAACCTTGGGGGCATTTACCGATACCCGTACAAATTGCTCGGGGCAATCTCCACAACCTAATTGGAGACCCCGACGCTTGCCTGGAGCTTCACACCACAATGATTGAGCTCCGAGACTCCACCAAGCTTCTAGGACACCAAAGCATCCACGAAGAACAATATCTAGGGTACTAAGTACCAAAGGTAATAAGCTTCTCAACCTTCACTTCCATGTATCACGGTGGAGAACTCAAACCGATGCAACCAATGCAATGGCAAGAACACACGAAGTGGTCAAGTCCATCACACTCAAATCCCTCCACAACAACGAAAGCTATGGAGAAATATGAGAGGAAGAACAAGGAGCTCACAAAGAAATCCAAGATCAAGATCCAAGGGGTTCCCCTCACATAGAGGAGAAAGTGATTGGTGGAGATGTGGATCTAGATCTCCTCTCTCTTTTCCCTCAAGAACAAGCAAGAATCATTGGAGGGATTGAGAGTAAGCAAGCTCTAAGAATGTCAACAATGGAGGTAGAACAAGAGCTCAACGGATAGATAAGGCCAAGGGGGAAGAAGACCCCCTTTATATAGTGGGGGAAGGAATCAGACCGTTACCCCCACTTACAGCCCGAGCCCAGCGATACTACCGCTGGCTGCAGTGGTACTACCGCTGGCACTCCAGCGGTACTACCGCTGACCACGGGCGGTACTACCGCCAGCTAGCGGTACTACCGCTGGCACTCCAGCGGTACTACCGCTCGTCCCAGCAGTACTACCGCTGGGCCCCTGGTAGTGCAAAGGCACTACCACCGCCAAGAAAGTCTTCGCAAAAAGGTCCGACGCAGTACAACCGCAAAGATGACGGTACTAAAAACTTGGAGCGGTACTACCGCTGGCCAGGGGCGGTAGTACCGTTGGACAGCGGTACTACCGCCAGCTCTAGCGGTACTACCGCTAGGGCCAGTGGTACTACCGCCAACTCTAGCGGTACTACCGCTAGGTCCAGCGGTACTACCGCTCGCCACTGAAACAACCATAACTTTCGCATACGAGCTCCGAATCGAGCAACCCAAGCTTGTTGGAAATCTTAAGACCATGCAGATATGAAAATGCCAATGATATAGAGATGTGAGTCATCTATGAATGAAGAACCGGCAAAAACTCCAACATCTAAAACATCATAGTAGATGCATATGGACTCCGTTTTCGATGAACTCGAGCTTGTCACGAAGATGACCATAAGCTCTAAAACTCACAAAGAGAAACACCAAACAAGAACCAAGAAGTATGATGCAAGGATGCAAATGGTTTGAGCTCTCAACGAACGATACGATCAAGCTACTCACTTGAGAGCCCCCCTTGATAGTACACCAATCTATCCTAAACGGAAAACCTATCAAGGGCAAACCTATACCTTGCACCTCGTCCTCTTGAGCTAGATGATGATGATCTTGGCTTCCTCAAGATGGACCATCTTTCTTGATTGTGTTGGTTTGATGAAGACTAGTTGATTGCTCCCCCATACTCACTATGGGTGAGCCACTCTTTAGCATATCTTCACAAGTCCATTGCCACCACAATGGACGGCAAGCTTCAAGCATGATATCTTCGTGCTGATCCACTTGAACTTGCACATCGCAATCTTGATGACAATCACAACTTGACGTCATACTTCATGGGTTGTATGAGATCTTCTCTTTGACGCAAGCCCATGGAAACACACCTAACCCCCACATAGAACTCTCACGAAGACCATGGGTTAGTACACAAACACGTAATGGACAATGCTTACCATACCATGGGATCACTTGATCCCTCTCGGTACATCTTGTATGCTTTGTGTGTTGATCATCTTGATTTACTCTTTGTCTGAGATCTTGATAAACCTTGTGTCTCTATGACCATTCTTTGGATAACACCTTGAATACCACCTTGGTCATCATATAAACTCCTTGAACCCAACAGATGGACTTCAAGAAGTGCCTATGGACAAATCCTATAAATATAACTTAAGGCAACCATTAGTCCATAGGAATTGTCATCAATTACCAAAACCACATATGGAGATATATGCTCTAACAGGTAGGAAGGTAAATTTTGTTGAGGAGATCTCCTCCCTTAATGATAAGGTTGACATGATCATGACTCTACTTACTAAGCAAGCTCCTATTGATCCTCATGATGTTCCTTTCAATTCTTTGGTTGCTCAAGAAAAAGAGAAAATGGATGTTAATTTTATTTCTAGGAACAACTTCAATAACAATGCTTATAGGAGTAATTTTGGTATCAATCCTAGACCGTTCCCATCCAACAACTATGGGAACAACAACAATTATCCTAGCACCAAAAACTCCACTTCTGAATTACAGAGCATGCTTAAGGATTTTATCACTTGTCAAAAAGCCTTCAACAAGAGTGTAGAAGAGAAACTAGAAAAAATAGATAGTCTCTCTTTGAAGGTGGACAACATAGCTCATGATGTAGAGATGCTTAATATTAGAATTTCCCCACTTGAGGAAAGGAACACCACACCCATGAATGCTATCCAAGTCCAAACTAATGAGAACATAAGAATGCTATCCAAACTTAAAGATAGATGGGCTAGAGAAAAGGAAGGAGAAGAGAGAATTAAGAGCCTTCCTACACACACTACCATTGCTACTATACAAGTTGTCGAGGATCTCAAAACTTTTAGCACCCATCGCACTCCTAGTCCCAATGGACCTATTAATGGTGATGCTAATACCTCAAC
This sequence comes from Hordeum vulgare subsp. vulgare, assembly GCF_904849725.1. Classification (NCBI taxonomy): domain Eukaryota; kingdom Viridiplantae; phylum Streptophyta; class Magnoliopsida; order Poales; family Poaceae; genus Hordeum; species Hordeum vulgare. The sequence continues at coordinate 570,067,170 of NC_058524.1, forward strand.
TATAGGACAAGAGGGTCCTATGAATTTAGGGACTACCAAAAGAATGAGCTTAGAATACATTACTACCACTTTAATTAATGGTAGTAACCTTGATTTTGACAATTGTAGTCTCTCCGAAGTTATCACCTTTTTGCAAAGAATGGCTAAAGACCCCCACACTAGTATGCTTAATATTGCCTTCACCGAGCATATTACCAATGTTCTTATCAAAGCTAGGGAGGAGAAGCTCAAGCTAGAGACTTTTATTCCTAGAAAACTACAAGATGCTTGGGATCCTATGGTCAAAATAAAATTGAATAATATCTCTTGCTTTGCTTTGTGTGATGTTGGAGCTAGTGCTTCCGTTATGCCCAAATGAATGTATGATATGATTGATTAGAAACCTTATGATCCATGTTATTTTGGTCTTCGTCTTGTTGATTCTTCCATAAAGAAACCTTTAGGGATAATTGATGATGTTCTTATTATTGTCAATGATAATTATGTGCCCGTTGATTTTCTTATTATGGACATTGAATGTGATCCTTCATGTCCAATTATTTTGGGACGTCCTTTTTTCCATTTTGTTGGTTCTATCATTGACATGAAAGAGGGAATTATTAAATTCCAATTTCCTATTAAAAAGGGAATGGAATACTTCCGTAGAAAGAAGATTAAGTTACCTTATGAGTCCTTTACTTGGGCAAGTTATTCTTTTGGAGTTGATAACACTTGATCTTCTTGCATTATGCCTAGCTCAAAAGCATAAAAGAAAGCGCTTGTTGGGAGGCAACCCAATTTGTTTTTACTTTCTGTTTTAGTGGTCTTGATGCTTGTTACTACTGTAGCAACATCATTGTATCTTTATTTTTAATCTTTGTGCCAAATTATAGCCTCCGATTGCAAGAAAGTTCAAAAATTGTGACATGCTGTCCAGAAACAGATTATGTCTGCTTGACGGAACAATTCGCCAAAAATCATAAGATCATCTTTTTCATCTCAATTTTTTTGACAGCATGATCTATATAATTGCTTTTCTGGTATATGTTCGGAGTTTTTTTATTTGAGTTCCAGAAGTGACCCGAATAAATTATTTACTACATGTTGTTCTGTTTTTCACAAATTCTGCCAAGTTTTGCGTTTTCATTGTTATGCAAATCCTAAGCTTACTTTTTATTTGAAAAAACCTTTTGGAAATCATGAGAAGCAGTAGATTTTCATGAAAATATTTATTTCCAACAGTTAATGAATTAATTTATTAAGGGTACTAACCACTCTAATCAGCTTATGATGAGTTTTTATGAAGGGAGTTTTCAAGTATGCAATGGGAGATGATGAAAGAAGATACATGAGTGTCAAGCGCTCAAGCTTGGGGATGCCCCCATGCACCCCAAGAAATATTCAAAGGATATTCAAGCGTCTAAGCTTGGGGATGCCCCCATGCATCCCCTTCTCTATCAACAATCATCAGCCCGTCCATCTCCATGCTATATTTTTATCACTTCATATGATATGTGCTATGCTTGGAGCGTCCCGCTATTTGCTTTTTAGTTTGTTTTAGTTTTTCTTGCTGTTCATAACAAGTCAGAACCCAGCCTACCTTGTTTGGGAGAGAGATACGCTCCATTCCACTTTATAACACACCATAAGTTTTCATGCTTATCTTTTATGTGTGTTCTCTATCTTTTCGTAGCTACTGTCATGCTTAGCTCTTAGTTTTCATGCTTATCTTTTTAAGAGCTATTATTTAGGTTGCTTTTGGAACTCTTTGAGTTATCATGCTTATCTTGTTTAGAGAGTTGGCTCGTTGCACTGAGTTGTGTGTCTTGCATGAGTAGGTAACTGAGGTTGCTATTTAAGTATAGTAGTAACTTGCAATAGTTTTGAGGTATTGATTTGAGTAATGTTTAGACTGTTGGTGCCAATATCTTGAGCCTATTAGCGATAGGTGTAGTATTTTGGGAAATCCGTGTATTTTTCATAAACTAAAATTAGTTGAGAACTCTAGCTACTAAATTGATCGCTAACCTCTGGAGGGGTTGGAATATATAGAGTACCCTCACGTTACCATGAGTTGAGGATGCGCAAGGATAACCAAACCCCCAAACACTCCTCCTCGGGGTACTTGTCTCTTTGTGAATTTCCTAACAAGATAGAGAGTTACCGATAATAAGTGTATGAGTTCTTCGGACTAATGTGAGTATTCGATTGTTGGCACTTCCACCATCCATATTTTGCTAGCCTCTTTGGTACCATGAATTTCCCTATCTCATATTGAGAGTTGGTGCAAACTCCGCCGGTGCATCCAAACCCATGACATGATACGCTCTGTCATACATAAGCCTCATTATATGTTTCCTCAAAACAGCCACCATACCTACCTATTAAGGCATTTCCATAAACTTTCTGAGATACATTGCCATGCAACATACACCATCTCATGACTTGATATTCATGTCATACATGCTTTTGCTTGATCGTAGAGCTGCATGATAGTTGGGCCTTGCTCCAATTATTGCTACATGACGCGCTAGTATCATTGCATATCATGCTACACTCGCAGAGGCATACATTTGCATACATCATGATAGTTTTCACTTGTATTTATGTTGAGTACTTCTTATAAAGTGTGATTATTTTTCTTTTTATTCATGTAAAACATAGAGTGTTTCCCTTAAGAGAGGAATAGATCCCAAAGAGGACAAAACAAAAGATCCCAAAGAGGACAAATGAGAGATAAAAATAAAGAGCCAAAGAGTCCACAAAAAATAAAAATAAAAGAGAAAACAAATATAAAAATAAATAAAAAGAGAGAAGGTGTTAACACTACTATTCCTTTTGAAAGATCCACACTCGTACTCCATTGTTATATTGGTACTACATAGAGATTATCATTCATGCATAACTATGTGGGGACCCTTACATTATAGAACTTGGTTTGCATATTCCAATGATGAGCCTCCTCAAATGAGCTCTAGGTCTTCATGAGCAAACAAGTTGGATGCACCCCCACTAATTCCATTGGAGAGCTTACCTTAGCTCATATGTGCATCCGTTACATGGCAATCCCTACTCCTCACATCATATCTATCATTTGGCTTTCTCTCGCCTATGGTTGTCCTCATTGATGTGAGCCTTTCACACCTTTTTGTCTTCCTTCCCCATCATTATTATATTTGCCATCCTAAGTGCCAACATATCTTTCTTAAGCTCATCCATTGCATGAGTGCTCAAAATCTAAAGGGAGAGGATCATTTTGACTTGTGCCTGACTAGTAGTCTAGGGATGAGTCAAAATAAGATTTCAAAGGAGACCAAGTGTGAAATTTTAGTAGATTGAGTTCTGAATTAAAAAATTATTTTATGATCTCAACCCATCTCCCACTTCTTGCACGCAAACACCATTTGGAGACATTCGAGTCACGGACAGCGAGAGCTCTTGCACCTTTATGTTCTTACTTTGCTAAACTCAATACTATATATAGACTCTTGTTTGTTATTGTCTTGACTTGAATTGCATATCTCAATTGCTTTACTTTGAAGTTCTTATACGTGTGTTAGCATGTAACCACAGAAATTATTGTGTTATCATTTACCTACTCGAGGACGAGTAGAAATTAAGCTTGGGGATGTTGATACGTCCCAAACGTATCTATAATTTGTGCTTGTTCCATGATCTTTTGGGTGACATTGGTATATGTTTTGCTACACTTTTATATCATTTTACACATATTTGGACTAACCTACTAACTCAGTGCACCCACTGCCAGTTTCTATCTCCTAATGACTATTTTGCAGGGGCTCTTACCCAATTTCCCGAAGCCCAAAAAATTCCAGAAAAAATATATAAAAAATCAGCAAAACAAAAGCTTCCGGATCACCGAAGATAGGCCAGAGGGGGCAAGGGGCCTCCCAGGCGACCTGCTGGTGTGGCCAGGCCCTAGGCCGCGCCAAGATGCCGCCTGGGTGGGTCCCACCTCCTCCGGTGCCCTCCTTTGGGCTATATTTAGAGTCCCGAGAGGAAACCCTTAAAAACGACTAGAATCAATAATGTCTCCATCGTTTCGCCGCCGTAGCGCTTCCGAGATCGGGAACGTCAGGACACCTCTTCCCGGCACCCTTCCGGAGGGAGGATTGACCTCTGGGAGCTTATCCACCGCCATGGATGCTTCCCGACGTGCCATGAGTAGTCCTCCTTGGACCATGAGTCCATGACCAGTAGCTATGTGATGTCTTCTCTCCAATCTTTTGCTTCAATGGTTAGTCCTTGTGAGCTGCCCTACATGATCAAGGCATCTATGTAATTCTCTTGCTATTGCTATGCTCGATTTGTTGGGATCCGATGGATTATGAGATTATGTTCAGATTGTAATGAGTTATATATTTGATTATCCTTTTATACTATGTTCCTTAGTGATTCATGCACGTTCTCCGTTGCTATTTATTGATTTGGCCGAGTAGTAGATTGTAACTCCAAGAGGGAGCATTATGCATGATTGTGGGTTCATGCCCCTCGATGTCTAGCTTGAGTGACAGAAACATGAGACTAGGGGATGTGCTTGTTGCTACCACAGAGAAAACAACGGTGCTTGTGACCACGGTTGCAAGGATTGTTTACCTTACGCATAGTTTGTTAATGCAGTTTTCCGTTACTTTGAGTTTACACTTTGGGTGGGGCTCGCAACTTAATACCGGCGAGATGTTCTGGATAGATATCTGAAGGTGGATGATTAGTAAGTAGATACTGATGAATAAACGGTCTACTTGTCTTGGCGTACTGCCCATTACTATTGAACCTCTAACTATCAAGTAGCATAATTAGCATTGCAGTGCGATCATAATTCTGTCAATTGCCCAACTATGATTTGTTTACCCAAGCATAGTTGTTTACCGTCTTTTGGGAGAGACACATCACTAGTGTACATCATGTGACTCCGGTCCATATCACCATCATTGTTTACACCTCCATCATTTACCGCTTTAATTTACTTTTCCGTTGCAATCACTATTACCTTCCCGCTTGTGTTTTGATCGTTTGCAAACTACAAGGCCGGAGATATTGATAACCTCTCTGTACTCGTTGGGAGAAAAGTTATTTGTTGTGTGTGCAGGTCCACATCTTCTGCTAGCGCCATGGTGGAAGACACGTACTTGTTGAGCCTAGGAGTCCTCCTGGTTCGATAAACCCTGTAGTCTTCGTGTAAGGGAAATTTGTTGCTGACTACATCTCCACCTTCCACTTGGGGTAACCAACGGGGGCGATAAGTATATTCATCAACTCGTCATCACATGGCAAAATCAAATCATCAACGTAGTTCTCTAAATTAGGTGGTGTGATCAAAGTAATAGGTGCTCATCACAGGGTGCATTCAAATTGATAAGACATTCATCATACTCATGTGGAGGTGGAAGATCATTACCTTTGTCATTACCTGTTATGATCAACTCACTTGATGTTGGCACTCTCGGTGGTGATGTGCCACATGGTGAAGATGATGTAGTCGTTAGAACAATTGATGTGGATGTCATAGTAAGCCTAGTAGTGGAAGGAACAATCGCATCAACTCTTGGAATGTGCACCTTGAGCTCGTTCTCCTTGTGGGTAACACATTGTTTTATTTCCTGTCCAGCTTTGCAAGCAAGACGAAATAAACTATCCATAGGATAACACTTTTCATGAATTAGTAGCTCCTGAATATCACGGTTTAATCCTCCCCAAAATCTATCCATAAAATATTCTTCACTTTCTTCTAATGAGGAATGCAACGAGGTTGTTTGTAAATCATCATAATATTTTGTTACGGTGTCACTACCTTGTTTTAAATGTTGTAACGAGTATAATAAGCAGGAATGAATGTGTGTCTCATGGCAAGTTTCAAATCATCCCAAGTAGTAGGTATATAATCAGGGTGTAACCGACAAAATCCACTCCACCAAACTGAAGCATAACAAGTGAAAGAACCAATCGCGACCTTAACTTTCTTATGTTCAGCAAAATTATGGGAAGCAAATATATCATTTATTTCAAATTCCCATTCAATATATAAAGCAGGTCGAAAACGGCCATTAAATGGTGGTATAGAAACATTAACCTCATGATGTGCATTTGTATCTCTCTGACCTCTCGTAACAGTTGTTGTGGTGGCACGTCTCCCACGATCAAAGAAGCCCATGAACTAACAACTCTGGATCATGTCATGACTATTAGAAACAAAAAAAATCCAAGAACATTGTTCCTATGAACTACGAGGATGTGGTGGTAAAACGCTCACAGTAAAGCAAATATCAATGTCTTACAAATTCTTACCATGCAGCAGGCGGTGACCGGCAACCGACGGTGTCAATATCTCCGAAGATTGAGTAAAGCGATTACCAGGTAAACGTATGTATACATGGTGTAGAAGAAGCTAGGAAGGCTTAATATATGGTAGCAAAAGATTAGCAATAATCAATTCAGAAATGCAATGCTAAATAAACGCTCAACGACGGTATTGTGCTGGTCCTAGGCTAGACCGTACTATAGACGCGAGCCTAGAACACTAGCGGAGTCACGTCAAAGCACAAATAGCAGCAACGGATGAGATGAAGTAGCTCTGGATAGGAAGATATAAGTGAAGATCACAATGGTAGTAAAGATAGTGATGATAAATGACCCCCAAGCAAGATAAACCAAAACTATCTCTACAACTTCCCTCTTGAAAATATGATGTCACATTTCTGATATTTTTTCTCAGGAATTCTACTAACTCAAGCTTTCGAATGCAAAAATAGTCACGCGATTCCGAGATCGTATCAGGACTCCAAAAATTCGGAATCGGACCTGTAAAATATTGACAAACTGTGTTCCTAACGTTGAGAGGGCAAAAAGTCCTATTTAGAAGACGATTTGGAGGTGACAATAATGAACTACCTTGATAAACTATGCAGATGTGGCTCGTCTATAGCTCGAATTTGAGTACTCGTGGAGCCAAAACGGACGTCGTATGAGGAAGATACACCTGTTTTACTGAACAAAGCACAAAAGAGTTTTCAATCCGAATTCACATACGGGATTGACTCTAGATAGATCCGAAATTTGGATTTTTTTTTGTTCTCTCTTTTTTCTATCACTTTTTTACCTTTTTCTCTATTTTTCTCTCACATTTTTTCTCTTTTTTTTGCGCTCACTTTTTTTCTCTTCTCTCGAACAATCAATTAAGATGGAGATTGGATCAAGCACACATGCAAATGACATCAAGTATGATAAGGACAATGAACAATTGGAGCACGTGGTGAATATTGATGGATGGTGGTGGGCGACAACGGAAGGGATGACGGCGGCATGGTGGTGGTATATGGGAGCAGCGATGAAGATGGTGTGGCGGTGGCGTGACAACTTGTGAACAGAATTCGAAACTCTAAAAGACTAGACGCTAAGACCAGCAACTAGACACGACGATGCAACCGATAATTCAACTATGCAAGCACTAAAAAGAGAATTGCAAAGGCTCATACTGGCTTGGACAAAGGATGACTAGATAGAACTCTTTTTTGTGGTTTTTTCTTGGGTAATAAGTGAGAAAAATAAATCTAATCTAGGGATAACTGGAAATTCTCACCGAGCAACTTGAAAACTGATAGAGACTAGGGTGTTCGATCTTTCAAGGAGAAGATGACTATCGATTCCGTGGAGACGACTTTGAGGATCCGACTACAAACATGCACGACATTGCGCCTTAGCAATCGATAAACCAATCTCCAAGAGGTTATTGACCACGCCGGAGCACGATCAACCTGACCATGAAGGTCTATTCCTGCAAGCAACCGAAGAACAAGCAAGAATAAGATATTGCAATCTGAATATTGCGAATATAGATGAAGTATTGATAAGGGTGGGGATCCGAAAGCGGTCTTAGTCTGGTCGTTGGACACAAACGAAGTACACGAAGTTGCAATGGCTAACTTTTAACTGTACAAATTCCAAGAAAAAAGCTACTTGGTTGATCTACTTATATAGGAGCAAAGGATGGAGGCTAAGGAGGTGGGAGAACGTCTCAAGGCAGCCTAAAACTAACCCTAGGTCATACAAGGCCTATGGGCCCAAGCGGAGGTGATGCAACACCTTTGGACTTGTTGTTTGACTCGGATTCTGGTGCAATGTCATATTCTTTGGTCTATGTCTCCAAGCTCCGAACGAATTTGAAGGTGATTCCAATTTGGTTGGAAGGCACATAAAATCTACTTTGCAACCCAAAAAGAATCACCCAATTCGGAGTACGGATGTAAACATTCTTGGCATTTTGGTACAGGCATATCTGTGCAGTCCGAATCTGAGTCCATAACGTGAGAGACTTGGACTCTATTTCCTCTTGGGCTAAAAGTGACATGAGATAACTTCTTGAACAGAAACTAATTATTTCCTTTGACATAGTAAGACCTCTTGAATAGCATCCAACCATTTCATTTTCCCTTGTCATCACACGTGGTTCATACAAGTGTTCGGCCATTCTGCATTTAGGCATAAAATAAAAATAGGTGAAGTATTTTTGTTACGGATAACATAAATAAATTATTGCATGAATTTTGTCAGAAATCACCTCAAATAAATACACATAATCAATGATTGTTATAATATCCAAGGTAGACATGTCCTCATCATGGTAAGCATTGTCCGTTATGCTTTGTGTACTAACTGATGGTCTTCGTGAGAGTTCTATGTGGTGTTAGGTGTGTTTTCATTGGCTTGCGTCAAGAGGCAGATCACATACAACCCATGAAGGATGACATCAAGTGGTGATCATCATCAAGATTTTGGTGTGCAAGTTCAAGTCGAGCATCAAGAAGATATCATGCTTGAAGCTTGCCATCCATTGTGGTTGCAATGGACTTGTGAAGATGTGCTGAAGAGTGGCTCACCCATGGTGAGTATGGGGGACCAATCAACTAGCCTTCATCAAGCCAAGGCAATCAAGAAATATGGTCCATCTTGAGGAAGTCAAGATCATCATCACCTAGCTCAAGTGGACTATGTGCAAGGTATGGGTTTGCCCTTGATAGGTTTTTCTATTTTAGGGTAGATTGTCGTACTTTCAAGGGGGGCTCTCAAGTGAGTAGCTTGATCGTATAAACCATTTGCATCCTTGCATCATATTTGTTAGTTCTTGTTTGGTGTTTCTCTTTGTGAGTTTTAGAGCTTATGGTTATCTTCATGAAAAGCTCAAGTTCCTCGAAAACGGAGTCCATATGCATCTTTTATTATGTTTTTGATGTTGGTGTTTGGATAGTACTTGTCGTGTGTTATTCAACAAGCTTGAGTTTTCTCAATTAGGACTCATATGCGAAAGTTATGGCAGTTCTGGTCTTACCTTTTTTTCTTGTCAGCAGTTGTACCGCTGCCTCTGGGTGGTTGTACGGCTCGCAATCCCGGAGTGTAGCTTCGGGCGGTTGTATAGCCCTTGTACCGCCCTACAACCGTCAAGTCTCTGTTTTGATGCGGTACTTGGGCGGTGGTGGCCCGGTTATTCTGTTCATCACTTTGAGCGGTTGTACCGGTGTCCAGAGTGGTTGAACCGCTCGGGACTTTGCCACCAACCGTGCTTTGTCCTATAGCGGTAGTACCGCCCCTATGTTTCTCTGCACATAATGGGCAGATTTGAGGGGACCTATAAAAGGGGGTCTTCTTCCCCATTGGTCCCCAACTCTTGAGCTCATGTTCTTCCCCCATTGTTGACCTTCTTTGATCTTGCTAACTCTCAATCCATCCAATTATTCTTGCTAGTTATTGAGGGAAAAGAGAGAGAAGATCTAGATCCACATTTCCATCAATCACTTTCTCCTTTATGTTAGGGGAACCCCTTGGATCTTGATCTTGGAGTTCTTTGTGAGCTCCTTGTTATTCCTCTCATATTCCTCCATAGCTTTTGTTGTTGTGGAGGGATTTGAGTGTGAAGGACTTTAGCACTTCATGTGTTCTTGCTATTGCATTAGTTGCATCGGTTTGAGTTCTCCACGGTGATACGTGGAAGTGAAGTTTGTGAAGCTTATTACTCTTGGGTGCTTGGTACCCTAGAGCTTGTTCTTCTTGGGTGCTTGGTGATGACGAGTTGATGAATATACTTCTCTCCCCTTGTTGGTTACCCCAAGTGGAAGGTAGAGATGTAGTGAGCAGCAAGTTTCCCTTACACGGAGACTATAAGGTTTATCGAACCAGGAGGACTCCTAGGATCAACAAGTAGGTGTTCGTTGCCCTGGCGCTAGCAGAAGACGTGGACCTGCACACACAACAAATAACTTTGCTCCCAACGAGTACAGCAAGGTTGTCAATCTCTCCGGCCTTGTAGTTTGCACAGGATCAATACACAAGCGGGAATAGTTATAGTGATTGCAATAGAAAAGTAAATAAAAGCAATAAATGGTGGAGGTGTAAGAAAGGGTGGTGATATGGACCTGAGTCACATGATGTTCAGTAGTGATGTCTCTCTCCCAAAAGACTTTAAACACCTTGCATGGATAAACAAATCACAGCTAGGAAATTGATAGAATTATAAACGCACCGCAATGCTAATTATGCTACTTAAAAGTTAGAGGCTCAATAGTAATGGGCAATACGCCAAGACAAGTAGACCATTTATTCATCAACATCTACTTCCTAATCATCCACCTTGCGATATCTCTCCACAACATCACGCTAGTATTAAGTTGCGAGCCCCATCCAAAGTGTAAACTCAAAGCAACGGACAACTACATTAACGAACTATACGTAAGGTAAACAATCCTTGCAACCCTGGTCACAAGCACCATTGTTTTTCCCTGGTGGCAACAACACATCCCCTAGTCTCATGTTTCTGTCACTCAAGCTAGACATCAGGGGGCATGAAACCACAATCATGCATAACGCTCCCTCTTGGAGTTACAATCTATTACTCGGCCAAAGCAATAAAAAGCAACAGAGAACATGCATGAATCACTAAAGAACATAATATAAAAGGATAATCAAATATATAACTCATAACAATCTGAACATAATCTCATAATCCATCGGATCCCAACAAACCAAGCATAGCAATAGCAGGAAAATTACATAGATGCCTTGCTCATGTAGGGAAGCTCACAAGGGCTAACCATTGAAGCACAAGATTGGAGAGAAGACATCACATAGCTACTGGTCATAGACTCATGTTCCAAGTAGATGCCTTGATCACATAGCTACATGCCGTGAAAGCGTACGTGGCGGTGAAGAAGCTCCCGAAAGTCAATCCTCCCTCCGGCAGGGTGCCAAGAAGAGGTCTCTTGACGCTCCCGATCTCGAAAGAGCTGCGGCGGCGGAACGATGGAAAATTCGCGATTCTGGATATGCCTCAAGGGTTTCCGATCGGAGGGGTAAATATAGGCCAAAGGAGGGCCTCTGAAAAGGTGGGGGCCACCCAGGCGCCTGTGGGCGCTGCAAGGGGTCAGGCCGCGTGGGGTGGCCGCTTGGGCAGCCCCTGGCTCCCCTCTGGACCATCTTCGGTGATATGGAAGCTTCCGTCACGCCAATTATTATATATTTATCTTGGGATTTTTGGGGCTTTGGAAATTTGGGTAAAAGCCCGTGCAAAAAAGACATCAGCACACAGAAACTCGCACTAGGTGCACTGAGTTAGTAGGTTAGTCCAAATATGTGTAAAAAGATATAAAAGTGTAGCAAAACATATAACAATGTCACCCAAAAAATCATGGAACAAGGAGAAAATGTAGATACATTTGGGACGTATCAACATCCCCAAGCTTAATTCCTGCTCGTCCTCGAGTAGGTAAATGATAACACAAATAATTTCTGTGGTGACATGCTGACACACATATAAGAACTTCAAATTAAAGCAAGTAAGATATGCAATTCAAGTCAAGACAATAATAAGCAAGTGTCTATATTTAGTATTGAAATTAGCAAAGTAAGAATATAAAGGTGCAAGAGCTCTCGCTGTCCGTGACTCGAATGTCTCCAAATGGTGTTTGCGTGCAAGAAATGGGAGATGGGTTTGGAGCATAAAATATATATTTTAATTGAGAACTCAATCTACTAAACCTCACAGTTGGTCTCCTTCGGAATCTTATTTTGACTCATCCCCAGACCACTAGTCAGTCACAAGTCAAAATGATCCTCTCCCTTTCAACTTTGAGCACTCATGCAATGGATGAGCGCAAGCAAGATATGTTGGCACTTAGGATGGCAAATAGAATAATGATGAGGAAGGAATACAAAAAGGTGTGAAAGGCTCACATCAATGAGGACAACCATAGGCGAGAGAAAGCCAAATGATAAATATGATGTGAGGAGTAGGGATTGCCATGCAACAGATGCACATATGAGCTAAGGTAGCTCTCCAATGGAACTAGTGGGGTGCATCCAACTTGAAGACCTAGAGCTCATTTGAGGAGGCTCATCATTGGAATATACAAGCCAAGTTCTATAGTGTAAGGGTCCCCACATAGTTATGCATGAATGATAATCTCTATGGAGTACAAATATAGCAATGGAGTACGAGTGTGGACCTTTCAAAAGGAATAGTAGTGTTGCCCCCTTCTCTCTTTTTATTTCTTTTTTCCTTTTTATTTTTGTTTATTTTTTGTGGCCTCTTTAGCTCTTTCTATTTATCTCTCATTTTTCCTCTTTGGGATCTTTTCCTCACTTAAGGGCAACACTCTATGTTTTACAAGAATAAAAAGAAGATCAACACACTTTATAAGAAGTACTCACATAAATACAAATGAAAACTATCATGATGTACGCAAATGTATGCCTCTGCCAGTGTAGCATGATATGCAATGATACTAGCGCGTCATGTAGCAATAATAAGGGCAAGGCCCAGCTAGCATGCGGCTCCTCGATCAAGCAAAAGCATGTATGACATGAAGATCAAGTCATGAGATGGTGGATGTTGCATGGCAATGTATCTCGGAAAGGCTATGAAAATGCCTTAATAGGTAGGTATGGTGGCTGTTTTGAGGAAATATATAATGAGGCTTATGATGATAGAGCGTATCATGCCAAGGGTTTGGATGCAACCGGCGAAGTTTGCACCAACTATCAAGATGAGAAAGGGCAATGCACATAACCGAAGAGGCTAGCAAAATATGGATGGTGGAAGTGCCAACAATCGAATACTCACATTAGTCCGATGAACTCATACACTTATTATCGGTAACTCTCTACCTAGTTAGGATATTCACAAAGAGACAAGTACCCCGAGGAGGAGTGTTTGGGGGTTTGGTTATCCGTGCGCATCCTCGACCCATGGTAACGTGAGGGTACTCTATATATTCCAACCCCTCCAGAGATTAGCGATCTGTCTAGTAGCTAGAATTCTCAACTAATTTTTAGTTTTTGAAAAACACATGGATTTCCCAAAATACGACACCTATCACAAATAGATTTAAGCTCTTGACACCAATAGTCCAAACATTACTCAAATCAATACCTCAAAACTATTGCAAGTTACTACTCTACTTAAATAGCAACCTCAATTACCTACTCATGCAAGACACACAACTCAGTGCAACGAGCCAACTCTCTAAACAAGATAAGCATGATAACTCAAGAGAGTTCCAAAAGCAACCGAAATAAAATCTCTTAAAAAGATATAGCATGAAAAGTAAGAGCTAAGTATGACAGCAGCTATGAAAAGATAAAGAACACACAAAAAGGATAAGCATGAAAACCTATGTTGTGTTCTAGAGTGGAATGGAGCGCGTTTCTCTCCCAAACAAGGAAGGCTAGGCTCCGACTTGTTATGAACAGCAAGAAAAACTAAAACAAACTAAAAAGTAAAGAGCGGGACGCTCCAAGCATAGCACATAACATGTGAAGTGATAAAATATAGCATGGAGATGGACGAACTGATGATTGTTGATGGAGAAGGGGATGCATGGGGGCATCCCCAAGCTTAGACGCTTGAGTCTCCTTGAATATTTCTTGGGGGTGCATGGGGGCATCCCCAATCTTGAGCGCTTGACACTCCTGGATCTTCTTTCATCATCTTCCATCGCATACTTGAAAACTCCCTTCATACGAAACTCATCATAAGCTGATTAGAGTGGTTAGTACCCATGATAAAATAATTCATTACCTACTAGAAATAAAGATTTTCATGAAAAGATACTATTTCTCATGATTGTCAAAAGGTTTTTGCAAAGGAAAAGAAAGCTTAAGATTTGCAAAATGATGAAAACGCAAAACGTGGCTGAATTAGTGAAAAACAGAACAACATGTAGTAAATAATTGTTTCGTGGCACTTGTGCAACTCAACTCAGAAAACTCAGAACAGATGCTAGAAATACAATTATATAGAGCATGTTGTCAAAACAATTCAGATCAAACAGATGATCCGGTGATTTTTTGTGAATTTTTCCGACAAGCAGAGAGAATTTGTTTTTGGACAGCATGTCACAACTTTTGAACTTTCTTACAATCGAAGGCTAAAATTTGGCACAAAACTTGAAAATAAAGATACAATGATGTTGCTATTGTAGTAACAAGCATCAAGACCACTAAAACTGAAAGTAAAAACAAATTGGGTTGCCTCCCAACAAGCGCTTTCTTTTATGCCTTTGAACTAGGCATGATGCAAAAAGATCAAGTTGTATCAATTGGACCATCACAAAGATCATCAAGAAGCTCTTCAATAGTACAACTAATCTTAAGAAGACTCTCAAAGAGAGGCTTAGTGGCAACACTTCTAGGAACAAAAGCAAAGGTAGTAAGACCAATTAGAATTTGATTTCTAATTATATTTAATAGAGGTATTTCTTCCAAGGTCTTCACAGTTTCAACACCCGTAGCAATAGGTTTATTTGTTTTGGGTTGAGGAACCTTGGGTACGTGAACAAACTTAGGTCCCTTTAGGATAGAGTAGTTCCTAAAGTTGCAATAATATCCTCAATCTTATCAATCCTAGAAGGATCCACATCGTGGGATTTAAGGGTCTCCAAAGTTTTGTAAATTTTGTGCATGGAGTTATCAAGTCTATTTAAGTTCCCTTGAATCCTATGATCTACTTCATTTATTTTACTCATACTTGGCATCTTTAGCTCTATATAGTCTCAAGTTTACTCATAATGTGAGCTAAAGTGATATCATCCTTTATGTCAACTATAGGTGGGGTTCCAACAAGATTTTCCATAACGTTAAGAGCCTCCCAAACGGGAGCTTCCAAGAAATTCCCACCTATTGCCGTGTCTAGAACAAACCTATGCCAAGAAGTAATACCAACATAAAAATTTCTAAGCAAAATAGTGGTTGATTGCTTCTTGGTGGCTCTATCTTGAGAATCTTTAATTCTATACCAAGCATCTTTCAAACTCTCTCCAACCCTTTGTTTGAAGGTAAGAATCTCTCCTCCGGGTGCAACACCAAAGGCAAAGGACTTAGACATACTGACTAAGCAAAGCAAAGTAACTATTTTTTGTGGTTTTTGGTATAAGACTCTAAAGGAAAAACTAGAAAGCAAACTAACAAGACTAAAAAGCAAAGGTAAAAGATAGCGTGCAACTCCCCTATCTTGAAGACTGGAGCCCCCGGCAACGGCGCCAAAAACTTCCTTAATGACGAGTTGATGAATATACTTCTCGCCCCTCGTTGGTTACCCCAAGTGGAAGGTGGAGATGTAGTCAGCGACAAGTTTCCCTTACACGGAGACTGTAAGGTTTATCGAACTAGGAGGACTCCGAGGATCAACAAGTAGGTGTCCGCTGCCCTGGCGCTAGCAGAAGACGTGGACCTGCACACACAACAAATAACTTTGCTCCCAACGAGTACAGAGAGGTTTTCAATCTCTTCGGCCTTGTAGTTTGCAAAGGATCAAAACACAAGCGGGAATAGTGATAGTGATTGCAACGGAAAAGTAAATAAAATCAGTAAATGGTGGAGGTGTAAGCAATGGTGGTGATATGGACCTGAGTCACATGATGTTCAGTAGTGATGTCTCTCTCCCAAAAGACGATAAACAACTATGCATGGGTAAACAAATTATAGTTGGGCAATTGACAGAATTATAAACGCACTGCAATGCTAATTATGCTACTTGAAAGTTAGACTCTCAATAGTAATGGGCAGTACGCCAAGATAAGTAGACCGTTTATTCATCAGCATCTACTTACTAATTATCCACCTTGAGATATCTATCCAGAACATCTCGCTGGTCTTAAGTCGCGAGCCCCACCCAAAGTGTAAACTCAAAGCAACGGACAACTGCATTAATGAACTATGCGTAGGGTAAACAATCCTTGCAACCCTGGTCACAAGCACCGTTGTTTTCTCCCTAGTGGCAACAACACATCCCCTAGTCTCATGTTTCTGTCACTCAAGCTAGACATCAGGGGGCATGAACCCACAATCATGCATAACGCTGCCTCTTGGAGTTACAATCTACTACTCGTCCAAAGCAATAAAGAGCAACGGAGAACATGCATGAATCACTAAAGAACATAATATAAAAGGATAATCAAATATATAACTCATAACAATCTGAACATAATCTCATAATCCATAGGATCCCAACTAACCAAGCATAGCAATAGCAGGAAAATTACATGGATGCCTTGATCATGTAGGGCAGCTCACAAGGCCTAATCATTGAAGCACAAGATTGGAGAGAAGACATCACATAGCTACTAGTCATGGAATCATGGTACAAGGAGGACTACTCACGACACGTCCGGGAAGCGTCCATGGCAATGGAGAAGCTCCCGGAGGTCAGTCCTCCCTCCGATAGGGTGCCGGGAAGAGGCCTCCTGACGCTCCCGATCTCGGAAGTGCTGTGGTGGCGGAACGATCGAGAAATTCACGATTCTGTATATGTTTCAAGGGTTTCCGATTGGAGGGGTAACTATAGGCCAAAGGAGGGCGTGAGAGGAGGTGGGTCCAACCCAGGCGGCCTGTGGGCGCGGCCAGGGGCCAGGCCGCGCAGGGTGGCCGCCTGGGCAGCCCCTGGCTCCCCTCTGGCCCATCTTCGGTGATTAGGAAGCTTCCGTCACGCTCATTTTTATATTTTTTTTCTCGGGATTTTTGGGGGGTGGAAATTTGGGTAAAAGCTCCTGCAAAAAAGACATCAACAGACAGAAACTGGCACTGGTTGCACTGAGTTAGTAGGTTAGTCCAAATAAGTGTAAAAATATATAAAAGTGTAGCAAAACATATAACAATGTCACCCAAAAGATCATGCAACAAGCAGAAATTATAGATACGTTTGGGACGTATCACTTGGCCATCCTAGAAGCTTGGTGGTTCCTTGGAGATCAACAATGTGGTGTAAAGCTCGGGGAAAGCGTCGGGGTCTCCAATTAGGTTGTGGAGATTGCCCCGAGCATTGTGGTGAAGCTTCGTGGTGTTGTTGGGAGCCTCCAATTAAGTTGTGGAGATTGCCTCAACCTTTTTTTACGGGTTCGGTGACCACCCTCAAGGGTCCCTTAGTGGAATCACGGCATCTTGCATTGTGCGAGGGCGTGAGGATATTATGGTGGCCTTAGTGGCATCTTGGGGAGCATCGTGCCTCCACACCGCTCCAAACGGAGATTAGCATCTGCAAGGGTGTGACCTTCGGGATACATCATCGTCTCCACGTGCCTCGGTTATATATTACCCGGGCCCTTTACTTATGCACTTTACTTTGTGATAGCCATATTGTTTCTTGTTGTATATAGTGCAACCACTTAGTTGTTTATCTTGCTTAGCATAAGTTGTTGGTGCACATAGGTTAGCTTAGTTGTTTTAGGTTTTGTGCTTAACTAATTAAACGTTAGTTTTATTCCGCATTTGTTCAAGCATAAACCGTAATTATTTTAAACCCCTATTCACCCCCTCCCCCTCTAGGCGACATCCATGTCATTTTAGCAACAAGGCAAGATCGGTAGCACAGGGATACTCCCAAGTCGAGGGTATCGACTACGGTGAAACCTTTGCTCCTGTTGCTCGCCTCGAATCTATTCACATGTTGCTTGCATTTGCTTCACATCATAACTTCAAATTATATCAAATGGATGTGAAGAGCGCATTTCTTAATGGTCCCCTTAAGGAGTTGGTATATGTCAAGCAACCCCCAGGGTTCGAGGAGCCCAAGCTCCCCAATCATGTATACGTTCTTGATAAGGCACTCTATGGACTTAAACAAGCCCCATGTGCGTGGTATGAGCACCTTACTGAGATGTTACAAGATCATGGGTTTGAAATCGGGAAAACGGATCCCTCTGTTTTCACAAACAAGGTCAAAGGGAGCTTGTTCATATGCCAACTATATGTTGATGATATTATCTTTGGTTCTCCTAACAAAGCTTTTAATGAAGAGTTTGACGCACTAATGACTAAAGAGTTTGAGATGTCTATGATGGGAGAGTTGAAATTCTTCCTTGAATTCAAAGTCAAGCAACAAAGTCATGGAACCTTCATCAATAAAGAAAAATATACTCAAGACATGCTCAAGACGTCAAGATGAATGATCGCAAACCGCCAAGGCAAACACTTCCATGACTCTCAATTGCCAACTTGACCTTGATCCCGGTGGTAAAGTCGTCGATCAAAAGGTATATCGCTCTATGATTGGCTCTTTGCTTTACCTTTGTGCATCTAGACCAGATATTATGTTGAGTGAGAATTTGTGCATGATTTCAATACGCACCTAAGGAAAGTCACCTGGTGGCTGTCAAGCGAATCTTTTAATATTTGTCTCATTCTCCAAACTTTGGCTTATGGTATCCCAAAGGTGCTTCATTTGATCTCATAGGATATTCGGACTCGGATTTGGAGGGACACCGTGTTGAGAGGAAGTCAACTTCCACAGGTTGCCAATTCCTTGGTCGCTTTTTGGTAAGTTGGTCTTCAAAGAAACAAAATTGTGTTTCTCTCTCGTCCATCGAGGCCGAGTATGCAGCTTCTGCAAGTTGGTGTGCTTAGTTACTTTGTATGAGGCAAACTTTAAAGGATTACAGTGTCACTTGTGACAAAGTGCTTCTTTATTGTGATAATGAAAGTGCAATCTCGATCTCCAAAAACCCGGTTCAACACTGCTAGACGAAGCACATTGATATTCGTCACCATTTCATCTGGGATCATATAAAACGTGCAGAGATTGATCTTATTCATCTCAACGCTAATGAACAACTTAAAGATATTTTCACGAAGGCATTGGATGAAGCAACATTTCACGAGTTAAGGCATGAGATAAATATATTTTATTCGAGCAATGTGGATTGAAATTAGGCACACTCCACCACTCTCATCATACTATCTTGTTTAGGTGTAGGCATGGATTTAGGGGGAGTGTTGCTCTCTCAGTGAACTCTTACCCCCCTATTATGCATAAATTGATCAAGTCGTTCACATTAGTCATCTTTTATGACACTTGTGCTTCAAAGACGAGTTTTGGTCATGGTCCCAAGGTTCAGATCTTCGCGGTGCAATACCAATTGACTCAAACATAGGTGGCTCCGACCACCGCCCTGTTGAAAATATGCCCTAGAGGCAATAATAAATTGGTTATTATTATATTTCCTTGTTCATGATAATCGTTTATTATCCATGCTAGAATTGTATTGATTGGAAACTCAAATACATGTGTGCATACATAGACAACACACTGTCCCTAGTGAGCCTCTAGTTGACTATTTCGTTGATCAAAGATGGTCAAGGTTTCCTGACCATAGACAAGTGTTGTCACTTGATAACGACGTCACATCATTAGGAGAATGATGTGATGGACAAGACCCAAACTATGAACGTAGCATATGATTGTGACAGTTTATTGCTATTGTTTTCTGCATGTCAATGTATCTGTTCCTATGACCATGAGATCATGCAACTCCCGGACACCGGAGGAATACCTTGTGTGTTATCAAACGTCGCAACGTAACTGGGTGACTATAAAGGTGCTCTACAGGTATCTCCAAAGGTGTCTGTTGGGTTGGCATGGATCAAGACTGGGATTTGTCACTCCGTGTGACAGAGAGGTATCTCGGGGCCCACTCGGTAATACAACATCACAACAAGCCTTGCAAGACATGTGACTAAGGAGTTAGTTACGGGATATTGTATTACGGAATGAGTAAAGAGACTTGCCGGTAACAAGATTGAACTAGGTATGGAGATACCGACGGTCGAATCTCGGGCAAGTAACATACCGAAGGACAAAGGGAAAAACATACAGGATTAAAAGAATCCTTGACATAGAGGTTCAACCGATAGAGATCTTTGTAGAATATGTAGGAGCCAATATGGACATCCAGGTCCCGTATTGGTTATTGACTAGAGAGTGTCTGCACACTTAAGGTTCCGTAACGTTTCGGTATAGTTGAGTTATAGGTGCTGGTAACCGAAGGTTGTTTGGAGTCCTGGATGAGATCATGGACGTCACGAGGAGCTCCGAAATGGTCCAGATGTAAAGATTGATATATAGGAGGTCCTACTTTGGTCACCGGAAAAGTTTCGGGCTCACCGATAGTGTACCGGGAGTGCCGGGAGGGTACCGGGGACCATCGGGAGGGTGTCACGCCCCGAGGAGCCTCATGGGCTGTGGGAGGAGACAAACCAGCCTCTAGTGGTCTGGCCTTAGCCCCCACTAAAGCCCATGATGTTTGAGAACGAAAAAACCCAAAGGTGGAAGAGGAGGAAAGGGTTTTCAAGTGGAGAGGAGGAATCCTACACCTAGTAGGATTGGAGTAGGACTCCTCCACCTCCAATTTCGGCCAAACCTTGAGAGTTTGAGGCTGCCTCCTCCCCTCCCTCCCTCCTATATATTCTAGAGGAATTAGAGGTGGCCATAACCCTAATTTCCACGTGCTCCCTCTACTTCTCTCTAGATCTGTTTCTCCTCTAGTCTAGTTCGGCGGTGCTTAGGGGAAGCCCTGCTGGATTAGTTCACCACCGCCGCCACCATGCCTTCGTGTTGGAGAACTCATCTACCTCTCTGCCCCTCTTGCTGGATCAAGAAGGCGGGGATCGTTATCCAGCTGTACGTGTGCTGAACGCGGAGGTGTCGTCCGTTCGGCACTAGATCGGGATGGATCGTGATGGGATCGCGGGACGGATCATGATGAGATCGCGGGACGGGCTGGGATTTGGATCGCGAAGATGTTCCACTACATCAACCGCGTTATATATGCTTCCACTTAGCGATCTACAAGGGTATGTAGATTCACTCTCCCCTCTCGTACATGATCATCACCATGGATAGGTATTGTGTGTGCGAAGGAAATTTTTTGTTTCCCATGAGAGGTTCCCCAACAGTGGCATCATGAGCTAGGTTCATGCGTAGATGATATCTCGAGTAGAACACAAAAGAGTTTGTGGGAGTTGATGTTCAATTTGCTGCCCTCATTAGTCTTTTCTTGATTCCGCGGTATTGTTGGATTGAAGCGGCCCGGACCAACATTACTCATACACTTACGAGAGACCAGTTTCATCGACTAACATGCTACTTGTTGCATAAAGATGATTCGCGGGTGCCTGTTTCTTCAGCTTTAGTTGAATCGGATTTGACCGAGGAGGTCCTTGGAGAATGTTAAATAGAAACTTGCATATCACCGTTGTGGTTTTGCATAAGTAAGATGTGATCATACTAGATACCCATAGCAGCCACGTAAAACATGCAACAACAAATTAGAGGACGTCTAACTTGTTTTTGCAGGGTATGCATGTGATGTGATATGGCCAAAGGCATGATATGATATATTGTATGTATGATATGATCATGTTGTAATAGTTAAATATGGACTTGCACGTCGATGCTACAACAACCGACATGAGCCATAGGGTTGTCTTTAATTAATTTTGCGCTTTATCACTAGTAGTAGCTTTAGTAGTAACATCATAGTTAGCTTGACAACCTCGATGGAAGCAAAATGATGGAGATCATGGTGTGGCGCCGGTGACGATGGAGATCATGTTGATGCTTTGATGATGGAGATCAAGAAGCACAAGTTCATGGCCATATCATGTCACTTATGATTTGCATGTGATGTTAATAATTTTATGCACCTTGTTTTGCTTAGGACGACGGTAGCATTATAAGGTGATCCCTCACTAAAATTTCAAGATAAAATTGTGTTCTCTCCGACTGTGCACCGTTGCGACAGTTCGTCGTTTCGAGACACCACGTGATGATCGGGTGTGATAGAGTCAACGTTCACATACAACGGGTGCAAAAAAGTTGCACACCCAGAACACTCTAGTTAAATTTCACGATCCTAGCATGTACAGACATGGCCTTGGAACACAAGAGACCGAAAGGTCGAGCATGAATCATATAGTGGATATGATCAACATGGAGATGTTCACCATTGAAACTAAACTCAACTCACGTAATGATCGGACTTGAGTTAGTGAATTTGGATCACGCGACACTCGAATGACTAGAGGGATGTCAATTTGAGTGGGAGTTCTTAAGTAATATGATTAATTGAACTCATTATCATGAACATAGTCAAAATGTCTTTGCAAATTATCTTGTAGCTTGCGATGTAGATCTGTTGTTTTTGATAAGTTCCTAGAGAAAACTTAGTCGAAAGATGATAGTAGCAATTATGCGGGTTGGGTCCGTAAACTAAGGATTGTCCTCATTGATGCATAGAAGACTTATGTCCTTAATGCACCGCTCGTTGTGCTGAACCCCGAATGTCATGTGTGGATGTTGCGAACATCTCACATACACGTTTTTTATGACTACGTGATAGTTCACTGCGTAATACTTAACGTCTTAGAATTGAGGCGTCGAAGACGTTTTGAACGTCACAGAACATATGAGATGTTCCAAGAGCTGAAATTGGGATTTTAGGCTCGTGCCCACGTCAAGAGGTATGAGACCTTCGACAAGATTCATTGTCTACAAAGTAAGGGAGAAAATCTGAATTGTTGAGCATGTGCTCAGATTGTGTGAGTGCTACAATCGCTTGAATCAAGTGGGAGTTAATCTTCCAGATCAGATAGTGATGGTTCTCCAAAGTCACTGCCACCAAGCTACTAGAGCTTCGTGATGAACTATAACATATCAGGGATAGATATGATGATCCTTGAGCTATTCGGGATGTTTGACACCGCAAAAGTAGAAATCAAAAAGGAGCATCAATTGTTGATGGTTAGTAAAACCACTAGTTTCAAGAAGGGCAAGAAGGGATACTTCATGAAACGGCAAACTAGTTGCTGCTCTAGTGAAGAGACCCAAGGTTGAACCCACACTCGAGACTAAGTGCTTCTGCAATGAGGGGAACACTCACTGAAGATGAACTAACCTAGATACTTGGTAGATGAGAAGGCTGACAAAGTCTACAAAAGTATATTTGATATACATGATATTGATGTGTACTTTACTAGTACTCCTAGTAGCACCAGGGTATTAGATACCGATTCGTTTGCTAAGTGTTAGTAACTCGAAATAAAAGCTATGGAATAAACGGAGACTAGCTAAAGGCGAGGTGACGATATGTGTTGGAAGTGTTTACAAGGTTGATGTGATCAAACATCGCACGCTCACTCTACCATCGAGATTAGCGTTAAACCTAAATATTTTTTATTTGGTGTTTGCGTTGAGAATAGACATGATTAGATTGTGTTTATCGCAACACGGTTATTCACTTAAAGAGAATAATGGTTACTCTATTTTTTTGAATACTACCTTCAATGGTCTTGCGCCTAAAATGAATGGTTTATTGAATCTCGATCGTAGTGATACACATGTTCATAATATTGATGCCAAAAGATACAAAGTAGTAATGATAGTACCACTTACTTGTGGCACTGCCACTTGAGTCATATTGGTGTAAACGCATGAAGAAACTCCATGCAGATGGATCGTTTGGACTCACTTGATTTTGAATCACTTGAGACATGCAAATCATGCCACATGGGCAAGATGACTGAAGGCCTCGTTTTTCCGATGAGATGGAACAAGAAAGTTACTTATTGGAAGTAGTACATTTTTTATGTATGCAGTCCAATGAGTGCTGAGGCACGCAGTGGATATCGTTATTTTTTTACTTCACAGATGATTTGAGTAGATACTAGAATATTTACTTGATGAAACGCAAGTCTGGATTATTGAAAGGTTTAAGTAATTTCAGAGTGAAGTTGAAGATCATCGTGACAAGAGGATAAAATGTCTACGATATGATCACACAGATGAATATCTGAGTTGCGAGTTTGGTACACATTTAAGACAATGTGAAAATTGTTCCACAACTCATGCCACCTCGAACACCATAGTGTGATGATGTGTCCGAACGTCATAGCAGCGCCCTATTGTATATGGTGCATATTATGATGTCTCTTATCTAATTACCATTGTCGTTTTTGGGTTATGCATTAGAGACAACTACATTCACTTTAAATAGGGCACCACATAATTCCGTTGAGATAACACCGTATCAACTATGGTTTGGAGAAACCTAAGCTGTCGTTTCTTAAAAGTTTGGGATTGCGCGCTTATGTGAAAAAGTTTCAGCGTGATAAGCTCGAACCCAAAGCAGATAAATGCATCCTCATAGGACACCCAAAACAGTTGGGTATACCTCCTATCTCAGATCCGGAATCAAAGTGTTTGTTTCTACAAACGGGTCCTTTATCGAGAAAAAGTTTCTCTCGAAAGAATTGAGAGGGAGGATGGCGGAACTTCATGAGGTTATTGAACCTTCACTTCAACCAGTGTGTAGCAGGGCGTAGGAAGTTGTTCCTATGGCACCTACACCAATTGAAGTGGAAGCTGATGATAGTGATCATGAAGCTTCAGGATCAAGTTACTACAAACCTCGTAGGTTGACAAGGTCATGTACTGCTCCAGAGTGGTACGGTAACCCTGTCTTGGAGGTCATGTTGTTGGATAACAATGAACCTACGAGCTATGGAGAAGCGATGGTGGGCCCGGATTCCGACAAATGGCTGGAGGCCATGAAATCCGAGAGAGGACCCATGTATGAAAACAAAGTGTGGACTTTGGAAGAACTACTTGATGGTTGTAAGACTGTTAACTGCAGATGGATCTTTAAAAGGAAGACAGACGATGATGGTGAAAAGTCACAACTAAGAAAGCTCGACTTGTCGCAAAGATGTTTCCGACAAGTTCAAAGAGTTGACTATGATGAGACTTTCTCACTCGTAGCGATGCTAGAAGTCTGTTGGAATTATGTTAGCAGTTGTTGCATTATTTATGAAATCTTGCAGATAGGATGTCAAAACATTTTTTCTTCGACGGTTTCCTTGAGAAAAGGTTGTATGTGATACAATCAGGAGGTTTTGTCAATCCTAAGGATGCTAACAAGTATGCAAGCTATAGTGATCCTTCTATGGACTAGAGCAAGCATCTCGGAGTTGGAATATACGCTTTGATGAGATGATCAAAGCTTTCGGGTTTATACAAGGTTTATGAGAAACTTGCATTTCCAAAGAAGTGAGTGGGAGCACTATAGAATTTCTGGTTAGAATATGTGATTGACATATTGTTGATCGGAAATAATGTAGAATTTCTGGAAAGCATAAAGGGTTGTTTGAAAGGAGTTTTTCAAAGGAAAACCTGGAATAAGCTACTTGAACATTGAGCATCAAGATCTATAGAGATAGATCAAGACGCTTGATAAAAAAATTCAATGAAATGCATGCCTTGACAAGTTTTTGAAGGAGTTCAAAATAGATCGGCAAAGAAGGAGTTCTTGGCTGTGTTGTAAGGTGTGAATTTGAGTAAGACTCAAAAGCTCGACCACGACAGAAGAAAGAGAAAGTACGAAGGTCGTCCCTTATGCATTAGCCATAGGCTCTATAGTATGCTATGCTGTGTACCGCACCTGATGTGTGCCTTGTCATGAATCTGTCAAGGGGTACAAAAGTGATCCACAAACGGATTACTGGACAACGATCAAAAGTTATCCTTAGTAACTAGTGGACTAAGGAATTTTTCTCGATTATGGAGGTAATAAAATAGTTCGTCGTAAAGGGTTACGTTGATGCAAGCTTTGACAGTAATCCAGATGACTCTGAGTAGTAAACCGGATTCATGTAGTGGAGCAGTCATTTGGAATAGTTCCAAATGGCGCGTGGTAGAAGCATCTATAGGATGACATAGAGATTTGTAAATCACACACGAATCTGAAAG
This sequence comes from Hordeum vulgare subsp. vulgare, assembly GCF_904849725.1. NCBI lineage: Eukaryota > Viridiplantae > Streptophyta > Magnoliopsida > Poales > Poaceae > Hordeum > Hordeum vulgare. Next base: position 570,093,226 of record NC_058524.1, read on the forward strand.
GTTCAGACCCGTTGACTAAAAACCTAGCTCACAAGCAAGAGATCGAACCCTAGAACTGTATGGGTGTTAGATTCATTACAATCACACAGTTATGTGAACTACATTATTGACTCTAGTGCAAGTGGGAGACTGTTGGAAATATGCCCTAGAGGCAATAATAAATTGGTTATTATTATATTTCCTTGTTCATGATAATCGTTTAATATCCATGCTAGAATTGTATTGATTGGAAACTCAAATACATGTGTGGATACATAGACAACACACTGTCCCTAGTGAGCCTCTAGTTGACTAGCTCGTTGATCAAAGATGGTCAAGGCTTCCTGGCCATAGACAAGTGTTGTCACTTGATAACGAGATCACATAATCAAGAGAATGATGTGATGGACAAGACCCAAACTGTGAACGTGGCATATGATCGTGTCAGTTTAGTGCTATTGTTTTCTACATGTCAATGTATCTGTTCCTATGACCATGAGATCATGCAACTCCCGAACACCGGAGGAATATGTTTTGTGTTATCATAAGCCACAACGTAACTGGGTGACTATAAAGGTGCTCTACAGGTATCTCCAAAGGTGTCTGTTGGTTGGCATGGATCAAGACTGGGATTTGTCACTCCGTGTGACGGAGAGGTATCTCGAGGCCCACTCGGTAATACAACATCACAACAAGCCTTGCAAGCAATGTGACTAAGGACTTAGTTACGGGATATTGTATAACGGAACGAGTAAAGAGACTTGCCGGTAATGAGATTGAACTAGGTATGGAGATACCAACGATCGAATCTCGGGCAAGTAACATACCGAAGGACAAAGGGCAAAACATACTGGATTAATTGAATCCTTGACATAGATGTTCAACCGATAGAGATCTTCGTAGAATATGTAGTCTACAATATGGACATCCAGGTCCCGCTATTGGTTATTGACCGGAGAGTGTCTCAGGTCATGTCTGCATAGTTCTCGAACCCGCAGGGTCTGGACACTTAACGTTCGGTGACGTTTCTGTATAGTTGAGTTATAGGTGCTGGTGACTGAAGGTTGTTTGGAGTACTGGATGAGATCTTGGGCGTCACGAGGAGATCCAGAATGGTCCGGAGGTAAGGATTGATATATAGGAAGTCCTGTTTTGGTCACCGGAAGAGTTTCGGGCTCATCGATAGTGTACCGGGAGTGCCGGGAGGGTACCGTGGACGATCGAGAGGGGTGTCATGCCCTGAGGGGGCTCATGGGCTGTGGGAGGAGACAAATCAGACCCTAGTGGTCTGTCCTAAGCCCCCACTAAGGCCCATGAGGTTTGAGATGGAAAAAACCCAAAGGTGAAAGAGGAGGAAAGGGTTTCCAAGTGGAGAGGAGGAATCCTTCTCCTAGTAGGATTGGAGTAGGACTCCACCTCCAATTTCGGCCAAACCTTGAGGATTTGAGGCTGCCTCCTCCCCTCCCTCCCTCCTATATATACTAGAGGAATTAGAGGCAGCCATAACCCTAATTGCCACGTGCTCGCTCTACTTCTCTCTAGATCTGTTTCTCCTCTAGTCTAGTTCGGCGGTGCTTAGGCGAAGCCCTGCTGGATTAGTTCACCACCACCACCACCACCACGCCGCCATGCTGGAGAACTCATCAACCTCTCCGCCCCTCTTGCTGGATAAAGAAGGCGGGGATCGTCATCGACATGTACGTGTGCTGAACGCGAAGGTGCCGTCCGTTCCGCACTAGATCGGGATGGATTGTGATGGGATCGCGGGACGGATCATGATGAGATCGTGGGACGGGCTGCAATTTGGATCGCGAAGATGTTCCACTACATCAACCATGTTATATATGCTTCCGCTTAGCGATCTACAAGGGTATGTAGATTCACTATCCCCTCTCGTAGATGATCATCACCATGGATAGGTATTGCGTGCACGTAGGAATTTTTTTGTTTGCCATGCGAAGATCCCCAACACGCCCCCTTGCGTTCATGATCTGTTTGCATGTTTCTTGGATCTTGTTCTCTTTTGTTTTTGTTTTTGAGATCCTAGGTGTGTGTATCCCTCAAGGGTGGGTACTTTGTGTGTTGATTATTTTACACCTTGGGGTATACCTCACCATATATCAGTGCCACTATTCCATCCCAAGCCATCCTCCTCCCAGAAACCCTCATTTCCAATTGTACGCATACTAATCATGTCATTGGTAGCTGTGGCCGGGCACTCTGGCGGTTCAATCGCTAAGTCCACCAGTTGTACCACCCCAACGGTACAACTGGTGCGGCCTGGCGGTTCAACAACTATGTTCATATGTTATACCATCCCAGCGGTACAACCGGTGTGGCCCTCGCAGTTCTACCGCTAACTACCAGGCGCAGTTCAACCGCTCGGTTGGGCGGTACAACCGCCCGCAATAGTACGTGTACTTAAAGGAGACGGACCGAATGTGTATTCAGTTTTCCCCCTCGTTCCCGACCTCCTCTGCTGCCCTAGCCGCCGGCTGCCATCACCATTGTCCCGGTGTGCCCTCCGGCGCCCCAGGTCTATGGAGTTCTCTCGGATTCTCTCCGTGGAGACCTCCTCCTCCCCGATCTCTTCCAATGGATGCCAGTAATGACTCGTTCATCTCCCTGTTTGGGTCCTCTCCTTGGACCCTCCATTGTTAGGGCATTACTTGGTCTCCTGCATTTTTATTCAAACTATTGGACGGAAGATATCACTAATATACCTCCTATTATTTGTGTTGCTTAGAATTTCAAATATTATTGCATGGTTCAAATCCGAATGTACCAGTTCCCCATTCATGTGGTGTTGCCTATACATGCGGTACAACCGCTTACTACAGCGGTACCACCGCTTGGTTAACCGGTTCAACCACTTTTTTAAATCACACACCACTATTTTATCTTCTCTGCTGCACACATAATATATTCCTCTATTTGCGTACAATCCTCTTATCTTTTATGGGTTTCTTGTGTGCTTCTCGCGTGTGTTTGTAGGTGTCTCAGGTTCTCGCTCTGCTCCTCAACGGAAGACCAAGAAGTGAACCCTAAAGCTCAAATGTACTAATGACTTTTCTGAAGAGAAAGTTGTCATTACCACCAAGCCTACTCGTCGTGAGAAGTCCATGGCTGTCAAGCAAAAGACTTCTATTCCCTTGAGGAAATGGAAGCTACCAGAGTGGGAGAGGTTTCGTATCCAAAATCCATATGTGGTCCCTGTTTCTCCCCGTTGGACCTCTACTCAGTTCAGGAATGAGATGCAGACCAGGATTGTGCATGAGTTATTTGAGCACAACAAGAACAAGTTCACCAAGCAATGGACGATTGATATTTAACACTAGAGGGCCAACGCAGATTACTTTGGTGAGGCCTTGGCATTATCCAAGGAGTATGACTTGATTAATCTCATGACCATCAACTGTGACTTTGATGTACAACTTGTTCATCAGTTCTATGCCACTGTTCACTTCAGCACTGACGACGCCCGTACCCTATCATTCATGTGCCGTGATGAGTTTTCAGTGTTCCTTGGAGGGTGTTCTGCAATGCTCTGGGTTATTATGATACCGGTATCCCCGGCATTGGTGGCCTCCATCCTCACGATCATGCCTCTGCCATGAAGAAGGAGGATCTCGCCCCTTTGTACATTCCTGGGTGGGGTATCATTGGTGAGTCCAAGGATATGCTGCAAGTTTACAATATCATGCATCGGGTCTTCCACAATGTGCTTCTGTCCAAAGTTGGGAATCAAGATGAGATTCATGGCTATCTGGTGGACTTGCTTGTGTCTAGGCATACTGAAGCTAGCTCTGGTGCTACGTTTGATGTGTCCAACTCGATGTGGGAGGAGATGTATAACATGGTCACTAACGGAGAGGTTCCCATTTATGCTCTGTTTGTCATGTGCTTTCTGAAGTCAGTTTGTAAGTTCATAGGCCTGGTGAGGTGCTCTCTTCTTCTGACAACCTTACCGTGCATGAGATCAAGCATCTCATGAAGAAGAAGCATGCCCTACCTCACATTCCCACTGATCATCCTGAGGATGTTTTTTCTACTTCCAGCGAAAACGATTTTGAGCTCGAGGCCGGGGCCAAGCCCTCTTGGGTCACCAAGCTCACTGACAAGGTTTGGAAGCTCTATACATCCCATGTTAATGAGAAGCTACCCAGACGCTGACAGATTTAGATTATGAGGGCCCTTCATATTCAGACTAGGAGTGGTTCTGAGAAGGTCACCTCTCCTAAGGAGAAGTGGATTTACGAGCACAACACCTATACTGTTGATGGGGCCTTGGGCCATCCTGTTGCTGCCTCTTCTACTCCTGCTACTGATGACATCATGGAGGAATATGAAGAGCCTACTTCTGATGATGATGGTTCCGAGGAGATTGAGGAGTCATAGGAGGACGACTTAGCTTTGGGGCGCTAGCATCGCTCTTTTCCTTTTTTGGTGTCCTGATGACAAATGGGGAGAGTGTTCTATTAGGACGGGATTTGCATGGGTGTATTTATGTGTAGTCGAACTTTGAATGGCTGTGTTTATCTGAGTTGAACTTTTTATCGCATTTCAGTTGTGTTTATCGACCTTGTGTGGAGACTTTCTGCATGATGTGAGACATGCGATCCCATCTTTATCTTAGCTTATCTAGTATAGCCTGCATATCCCTGTTTTCCTCTCTATTATGCTCTACTTATACATGTGCTTGTTGCTACCATTTTTAGTAATACTCTGTTATTGGTCTATTAGCTCAAGGGGGAGCTCTGTTATGTTTATGGGCATATCAATGATGCACACACTCATGGGGAGCTTCCGTTTTTTTAAGACCACCAATGCAAATAGTGTTTTGGTGATGATGACAACTCATTATGTGATGTAATCGTGTGCCAAGTTCTTCAGGTACCCCACTTAGGACAAAAGATGATTGGGCTTTCCCTCCAGATGGAAAAGAACAAAGACGATGTTCTCTACGTGTTTATTTCTTTGGTCGTAGGGAATCCGTACTATTAAGAGGGAATTCTTAGCGGGGGGTAGTGGGTGAAACAATGCACATACACATCCTTTATCTCCCACCCAAGATTCCTTCTGATCTTTGGGAGAGGTCCTCATTTCCTCTCCAGTTAGTCTTTTTCTCTCCTAGCAGTTGTACCGCTGGTTCTAGCAATTGTACAGCTAGGATGGGTACGTCACGTAGAACTACCGCTCCATGGGTAAAATCCTCGAGTTGTTGCTCTCAGGGTGCTGCCCAACAGTTGTATCGCTTCCTCAGGGTGGTTGTACCGCCAATGTCTGGCTAACCCTTGAGTGGCAGCAACAGGTGATTGTACCGCCAATGTCTGGCTAACCCTTGAGTGGCAGCAACAGGTGATTGTACCGGCTAACATTTTTTGAACTTATGTACACTTTTTAAAACAAGAACATTTTTTGAACTTATGTACACTTTTTAAAACAAGAATATTTTTTAAACTTCCAGAACATTTTAAAATCATGAATAATTTTAGAATTGCGAACAAATTTCGAACAAATTTTCAAAAAAAAGAAAAAAATTGTAAAACAGGAACATTTTTTACAAAAAGAAGAACATTTTTTCAAAAATTGTGAACAATTCACGAAAACTGAACATTTTTTGAAAAATCATGCAGCTTTTAAATACGAGAACAATTTTTGAATCACGGACATTTTTTAAAAGATTAACACATTTTGGAAGCAGAAACATTTTTTGAAGCACAGATATTTAAAAATAAACTGTGAATCCAAAAAAAAAATTAATTCAAAACAAAAATGATAAAACGTCAAATTAAAAAATAGAAAAGGAAAAAGGAACAAAAGTTAAGGAAAAAATTCAAAAGGAAAAAATAACATTGTTTTTAGAAAAATAATATTTTTAAAAGTGATGAACATTTTTTGAAAATGTCGGAGACTTTCCCAAAATCCCGAACATTTTTTGAAGCTAGGAAAGTTTTTAAAAAAGGAAAATATTTGAAATTTAAAACATTTTTGCAAAATCAAGAACATTTTCTGAATTTCAGAAATAAAAATACAAAACTTGAACTTAGGTTAAGAAAAATCGCAGAAAAAAAGAAATAAAAAAGGTACGGGAGTAGAAAAACGAAAAAAGAAAAAAAAGAAAAAAAATCGGACAAAAGGACAAAAAATGAAGCAGCAACCGAAACTGCGTGTAGAGGGAGATGGGCCAGCCCAGTTTGCCGCGTCCCCGTGCGTTTGCCCGAGTGTCAGATTGTGTTTTCCCATCCTAACCTTATCTTTGCCACGCTGCCAACGCTCTACTAAGGCAACCGGGCTGCTCATGCTCGTTAGACTCTCAGCCACGGCCGTTTGTTGTCGTCTGCTTCGGACTAATTAGTAATCATCCCCTCTCGTTAGGGTTTATCGTCCTCTCGTAGGCGACGACGGCGCTCGTCACCTCCGTTGAGATCTTGCTCCCCTACGACATCTCCTTGCCACCGTTTGAGCTGGGGCTTTGTGCTTCAGGTCGGGGGGGCGGCGGTGATCCGGTTAGGGCCACAAACGCCCGCAATTTTTTCTCGGGCAAGAGATATCATGGCGTCAATGGCTTCGTCCTCGGGTGCCTCTGATCTGGAAGCGATGATGGAGGAGCTCGGTGTGAACGAAGAGAATTTGCAAGATGTAGTGGTTGATGAAAAGGATCTACCGGAAGAATCCACACGCTGGATGGCGATCGCTCGAGTGCACACGCCCAAAACCTATAGCCAATATTGGTTCTATCGTACGATGAGGGTAACCTGGGATCTAGCGCAAGATGTGTAAATCCGTCCGCTTGAGGAGATTCTCTATACCCTCCAATTTCAGTGCTTGGGAGATTGGGAGAGGGTAATGGAAGAAGGTCCTTGGTCTTTCAAAGGTAAAGCGGTGATCATGGCACCATATGATGGGTTTACTCGGCCCTCTACCATTGTTTTGGACAAAATCAAGATCTGGGCACAGATTCACGATTTCCCAGAGGGCTACTTCCCATTGATCAAGTCACTGGCAGCGACTATCGGGGAGTTCGTTTTCGCTGAGCCAAAATCCCAGGACTTCGAAGGGAACTTCTTCCGAGTTCGTGTTAAAATCAATGTTCGAGAACCTTTGAGAAACGTTGTTTCATTGGTTAAGAACAGGAAGAGGGAGATCTTTCGAGTCAAATATGAAAGATTGCCTGATTGGTGCGCCGTTTGCGGTCATCTAGGGCATCTGCACAAAGAGTGTGGAGACGGGGTTCATCCACCTAAAGCCCTAGTGTACAAGGATCTTCGTGCTGCTTGGTTCATGGGACCGGGTCGTGGACCTGGCGAAGGAAGAGCTGGAAGAGGAACAAGAACTCAAGGAGGTCGTGGCAATGGCCGATCCGGGTGAGGCCAGGGCCCAGTACAAGCTGCTGCTGAGAGGTTTATGCATGAGATGGTGTCGATGCAGATATGGAGGATGCAGACACGAATCGCAAGAGGGGCTCCTTTGGAGATATGCCATTACTTGCTGCACCGGGAACTACTACGTCAACACAGGGAGATATTCCTATACCCCCAGACACCTCCGTCCCGGCTAGTCCTTCGTCCAAACATGAACAAAAGCGATCAAAGACCAACCTGTCGATGGCAGAAAAGAGCCACGGGAAGAATAGAGTGGCAAATACAAACAATGATGCGCGTTTGGCGGGCCCGAACAGTGGGTCGCGCCTAGCGCAATGAGTTGCTTAGTTTGGAACTGTCGTGGGGCTGGCAATCCGGCGACAGTTCGCGAGCTTCGGGACCTCTCGAAGCAATTTGCCCCTTCTATTGTATGCATTCTGGAAACGCAAATAGAAGGTTCTCATGTGGAGGGTCTGGTAGGATCACTAGGATACAATAAAGCTTTTGCTGTAAGCAGCTCTCGTAGAAGTGGGGGACTAGGTATTTTTTGGAATGAAGAAATAAAGCTGGAAATTCTTGGTTATTCGGAATACCATATTGATACTCTTGTGAAAGAACTAACGGGCACAGAGACGAGGTTCACTTTCGTCTATGGGGAATCACAAGTGAGCGAAAGACATAGAACTTGGGATATGCTTCGAGGCATCGCAGGAACTGGCAGTTTGCCATGGGTGGCGATAGGAGATTTTAATGAGGTGCTCCATGCACACGAACACGACGGAGTGGGCAACCGTAGCCAAGCACAGATGGATGCTTTCCGCGAGCACTTGATACATGTGGTCTGACCGACATAGGATACAAAGGACAATTTTGGACCTTTGAGAAGAAGGTCTCTGGGGGAAGTTTCACTAGGGTTAGATTGGACAGGGGTGTTGCAAACCCAGAGTTGATGATAGCCTACCCCACTGCCTCGGTCGAACACCTGAGAGCAGCTACATCCGATCATGCCCCTCTTCTGCTGCGACTGCAAGAACCGCCAGGGTGCCGAAGGGGGCCGAAGATGTTCAAATATGAAGTCTGTTGGGAGCGGGAGCAATCACTGCAGGAAGTTGTTAGTGGTAATTGGTATCTCGACCCTGGAGAGTCGGTGGGCCAGGTTAAAGATAAGCTCTTCTCGCTGTCAGGAGAGCTGACGGCATGGGATCGTACCCACTTTGGAAATGTTAGAAAGGAGATAGCAGCACTGAAACAAGAGCTCAAAATATTACGGGAAATTCCGAGTAGAACTGGACCATCGAGGCAAGAGACGAAGATTCGGGATCGACTGGTGGAACTATATCACAAGGAGGAAATTCTGTGGAGGCAGCGAGCTAGAGTGGATTGGCTAGTTCATGGAGACAAGAACACCCACTTTTTTCACCTACGTGCTAGCCGTCGTAGGAGGAAGAACCAAATCAAAGCGCTACAAAAGCCGGATGGGCAAGTGACAGAGAATATAGCCGAGATGGAAGAGTTGACAACCTCCTTTTATAAAAATCTTTACACAGCGGAGGGGTCCATGATATGGAGCAGGTGTTGGACACTGTTCCACGCAAAGTCACATAGGAGATGAATGAAGCACTGACCGCGCCGTATAGTAGCGAGGAGGTGAAGACATCACTCTTTCAGATGTTCCCCATCAAGGCGCGGGGACCGGACGGTTTCCCTGCTCACTTCTTCAAGCGTCATTGGGAGATTTGTGGCGAGGAGGTGAAAAAGGTGGTGTTAAAAATCATGGAGGGAACAGAATCTGCAGCATGCATTAACGAAACCGTGTTGGTTCTCATCCCAAAGGTAAAAAATCCTACTCTATTATCCCAGTTTCGACCTATCAGCCTGTGCAATTTGTTATACAAGATAGCTTCAAAGGTGATCTCTAACCGGCTGAAAGTTGTGCTACCCGACATCATATCTGAGGAACAGTCCGCTTTTGTACCAGGGAGACTGATCACTGACAATATCATAGCAGCATATGAGTGTCTCCACTTTATGAAGAGAAATAAATCTAAGAAACACCAAGCTTTTGCCCTTAAGCTTGATATGATGAAGGCATATGATAGGGTCGAATGGCCTTATCTCAGAGCAATTATGTTGAAGCTAGGTTTCTCTGAACACTGGGTGAATATTGTTATGGGGCTGGTTTCCACAGTTAAATTCCCTGTTATGATCAATGGAAAGAGGTTAGAGGAGTTTGAGCCAACAAGGGGTATTAGACAAGGGGGGCCCAATCTCTCCCTACTTGTTCTTGCTAGCAGCAGAGGGCCTTTCGTGCCTGTTAAAATCCAGAAGAGAGTCATCCAACATGGGCGGTGTGCAGGTTGCCACTTCGGCGCCACCGGTGAACCACCTATTATTTGCTGATGACAGCCTGTTGTTCTGTAAGGCTAATAGTAGTGGAGCAAATGAGGTGAACCTAGTCTTGAATAGTTACTGTCAAGCTTCAGGCCAACGTATCAACTTTGCCAAATCATCTATATTCTTCAGTAAAGGTGTGCCAGAAACTGTGCGTGGAGAAATCAAGAACCTGCTCAATGTTCCTAATGAAACTCTAAATGAAAAATATCTGGGCATGCCATCAGATATTGGAAGTTCTAAAAACGGGGCTTTCAAATATTTAAAGGACCGCTTATGGAGCAAAGTACAGGGCTGGATTGAGAACACTTTATCAACAGCAGGGAAGGAAGTGCTTGTTAAATCCGTAGCACAGGCTATCCCAGTATTTTCCATGTCTTGTTTCAAACTCCCAAGAGGACTCTGTGAACATCTAAACATGCTCATTAGGAAATTTTGGTGGGAGAGTAAAGAAGGCAAGAGGAAACCCCACTGGGTTTCTTGGAAAGTAATGACACAGCCGAAGGGAATGGGAGGCCTCGGTTTCAAAGATGTCGAGCTTTTTAATCTAGCCATGTCGGCTCGTCAAGCTTGGCGAATATTACAGTCACCTGAATCTCTAAGCTCTCGGCTATTGAAAAGCATATACTACCCAACTTCTACAATTCTGCAGGCGTCCTTAGGGAATCACCCTAGTCAGATTTGGAGAGCTATCATTGAAGGCCGAGACGTTCTGAAGCAGGGTTTGATCCGACGGATTGGGAACGGGGAAACAACGAGGATTTGGGAAGATACATGGCTGCCAAGAAACGAGATGCTCTGACCATATGGGTGTTAGTTGCAAATCCACCAGCTATGGTCTCAGAACTTATCGATCACACCTCGGCTACATGGAATCATGAACTGATCACGTCGGTTTTTCTCCCTATGGATGCTCGCATTATCACAAGTATACCTTTATGCACTCGGAATATAGAGGATTTTTGGAGTTGGCAGTTTCAATCAAACGGTACTTTCACCGTCAAGTGTGCATACCATATGCTCGCCTCAACGAAACAACGCCGCGAAGCGTGGTTGGAAGGTAATGCAGCTCCATCCTCGGTGGTATCAGATGAAGGTGCATGGAAGTCCATGTGGAATACAAAAGTGCCAGGCAAACTGAAGATGTTCCTCTGGAGATTAGCTAAATACTCCCTGCCAACAGAGGATGTTCGAGCGCATAGACACATGACCGACAGCTCCAGATGTGGCTTGTGTGGCTCACAAGATTCCTGGAGGCACTCTCTGGTTGATTGCACAACCTCCCGATGTACCTAGGCTTTAGTTGATGAAAACCTTGCACAATCCATAGTGGCCATGACCGAACCAAACGCCAAGCAATGGCTGTTCGCACTGATGGAGATGTTATCGCATGAGCAGTTTGTTATCTCTGTCGTAACACTTTGGACGATCTGGACTTCCAGGCGCAAGGCCATCCATGAAGGTATTTTTCAGTCACCAGCAGGGACTAATTCCTTTGTGAAAAGGTATATATCTGAGTTGCAATCCATTGAGCAACAACCACCAGCAAGGGGTGGGCCGTCTACCAGAGTCCCTCGACCAAGAGCGCCTCCGGTTGGCTTTGCCAAGATACATGTTGATGCTGTTGTTAGAAAGGGAAGAGGAGGTTCAGCTGCAGCTGTTTGTTAGGATAGTCAAGGAAATTATATGGGGAGCTCGGCGCTTGTGATTGCAGGTTTGGAGGATCCAGCAATCCTAGAAACCATCGCTTGCCGTGAGGCCTTGGCTCTCGCAGATGATCTCAACATAACACACATCGCCATAGCGTCAGATTCCAAACAAACTGTTTCGGACATTAAGAAGGATGCAGGAGGGCGTAATGGTTCTATAGTTCATGAAATCTCTCTTAGAGTTTCCCTTTTCAATTGTATCTTTTCTTTCGAAGGCCGTGCTGCAAATTCTGAAGCACATAAGTTAGCTAAGTTCTCGCTAGGTCTGGGTCCGGGCCGTCATCTATGGTTGGGTCAACCCCATGATCCTCGTTGTATCCCACTATCTGTGGTTTTTGATGAATAAAGTTGGTCTTACCCCTAAAAAAAAACTAAGAATTAGTATCACCTCAGATAAATAAAAAGTAAAAGATTTAATAAAAAAATGAATTAAAAATATCTATTTTTTTTATTAATAGGTATAGATATAGATTGATTTTTATATTTATTTGTTTGGATAGGGATTTGTACTCTTTAAGCGTGAGGTCTGAGGATATTTTTTACTTACATGTCCTTGTGTGGAATAGTATTATACTAGATTTTTAACGTGGGTGAAGGAACGATGTTCTGTTTCTATAACACCTTATAGTTGGGCGTTCCAGCCTTTATTTTTTTTCGAACAGAGTATAATCGAAGTTGTTTACATACACGAGCGTACACTTACCCTTATGAAATCACGCACGCACATCCTACCCTTATAAACATCTTTAAGAGATTAAGCCGGCACATCATCTCCAGATTGACGAAGTTGCCACTGACGCCTTTGTTGTCGACGGAAACGTCTCCTCCCACTGAATCGCCGGAAGATCTGAAATAAATCCAAGAAAATGCAAGCACCAACATCAAGTTTGAGACTTGAACTCTGGTGGACAGGTGATACCATAGTCCTCCTAACCATCCAACCACAGATTGGTTTGCGTTCGAGCCTCTATTTGGTACGTGTTGGATTAGTCTTATTTACTTACCTGATGTTTTTTAGGCAGCGTCTTCTAATGGATCTTAGCCATTAAAATTAATATCTAAAGGCTAAATTAATTTTGCTGATGATTAATGTGGGACTTTGTATGATGCCTTCAATTAGACTACTCACAATGGGGAGTAACATAAAGTACTAACATACATATGTTACTAGTCTAAGTTACTATTTTCACAGTGGATACTCCCTCCTTTTCGGTTTATAGGGCTCATCTCAAAATTTTCAGATTTTCATTATATTAGGCTCATTTTGAGTCTAATTGAGTTAAAGTGCTTTGAGTCACACGCCATATTTAATACATAGAGTTTAGAGAAAGGAGATGAGTGGCTATGCATACATCGTTTTCTACATCCACTATCCAAGTCCAATGAAAAAGAGGATGCTAAATTTATTACCTTGGAAATTGAATATGTGAGAAATATTTAATTGGGTAGTTAAAACTAGTGTCATCCACTCACAATTCACCTTGGTTGATGAGATTTTAGATTTAAGCCCTATAAACCGGAAAGGAGGGAGTAGTAACATAGGGGTACTAACATTGAGCCTTTCATTTATTAGCCTATAGACTCATCATGTCTTGGTATCCGTTATCTTACTCCTAGTATGAGTAACATGTTAAGTTACTCAATTTCTCTCTTTTCTTATTAATTAGTTGCCACATCATATTTTTGCTTAGGTAACATCTATATTATTAGCTATGTTACTTCCATTATGGATAGTCTTAGTAAATGTAAAGAAAGATAAAGATTCTCGTTAGAAGATCCATTCCTTCTAGTTACGAAGAGTTTTATCTTGTGGGCTTTGATTATAGTTGATTACTGGAGGTGATTTCCTCTGTAAAATAAATAGAATAGCAAAGGCAATCTCTTTGGAAGGCAAGTAACAAATTAGTTGATTATTCTCACGAAAGGGTATATGAATAAATCAGCTTCTTGGAGTTGATGAATCTGGAAATAAGTGCATGTTAAATACGGAGGGCATGACTAGGCCTACTAACTAAGAGCTTCCGCCATGCCTACACTTGTTTAACCCTGAATGTGTTGTGGTTTTTCATCAGGTGGCGTTAGAAGGTCAGCGCACATGAAAGTGGCACGTAAGCATCACGGTGAAATATATGGTTGCAGCGCTTGAAAGAGAGCGTCAAATCTCGCAATCATCTTTGTTACTCCGGTTACATGGTAGACATAACCAGCTGTAAAATACTCCCTCTGTTTCATAATATATTATCAAAAACGCTCTTATATTATGAGAGGGAAAGAATAGTTGCCTAAATTTCCAGTGTTGAATAAATTGTGTTCTGGGCATCTCCAACAGTTTGTTGGTTAGCTTGTTGGTAAAATATGTCATGTCATCAGCCAACACCTTAACATACAACTACTCCAATGGGTTGTATCTAGTTTGCCCAATAAGATGTGAGGTAATAAATAAGGTGCTCTCTCATTCTACATTGGAGCTTGTGCAAGGGTGTTGGTTAATTTACATACAACCTTGTTCTCTTTCCTCATTTATTGCAATGACACATCATCAAAAATCCTATGTGTCAAAATTACCAACAACTATCTTACAACCATTGGAGATGCCCTTAGCCAACTGGAGAAGCATGTTCCTGGGAGTGGAATGACTTTTATGAGAGTTCCATCTATCAAGCGATAAAACAACAGCGCGCCAACAATTTTTCTCACAAGATCAATATGCAGGCGTGCCTTTTATTTCTTCTTCTCCAGCTCTCTCTGTAATCCTTCTTAGTCTTCAGTGTCAGGTAACTTCAGTTAGCATGAATAGCAGCCCAAGAGCATGCTCGCCGTCTGAATAGAGTGAGGTTTTCTCAGATGCTTATATGACTGCTACTGTGCAGGATATTGATGGTTCATTTTCATGTTAGCTCCAACAGAAAAAGAAAATGGGGAAAATTAGTTTGGTTCATTTTTTATTTTATTTTTTAAAAAGAAGGATAACTCCCGGTCTCTGCATCAGGACGATGCATGCAACCATATGTTATTAAAAGTGTAAAATCCAGCAGCCGAACACCATGGATCCAGAAATAAAACAGAAAACAATACTTGAGGCCATATACCTCGCGACAATACCTCCCCAGATAGCTAATATTGACATCTTGTGTTTCCACCGGAATGCGTAAACTCGTCGTTGAAGCCGTTTGTACCATCCGTCCTTATCCGTTTATCGACACCTTGATAGCCGGATACCTCTGAAGGAGAAAACGGAAGACAAATATGTCACATACCGTCCGTCTCCCGCTATTGTCGCACCACCTTAGATCTGACAGCAATAGGCTAAACATGACACCTCCGCTAGAGCCAGAGTGCATCATCTGCCGATAGCAAGGATGACTTGGCATCTTCATATAAGACGTCGTGTGTAGCATCCGTCGATAGCACATCCACCAGTGGCTTCACCTGTCGGCGACACGCAACGCTCGACAACTCCGAATGAGGCACATGTGTCACCTGCCGAGCCGCATCGAACCGGACCTTTTGACGGAAGGGACGTCCCATACCGCCACCGGCCTTAGAAGACCGTCACCACTTCGAGATCCAGACTCTGAATCACCCAAACAATCCCCGGAGTCCGCCACCGTTAATATAGAGGTGCCGCCGCCTCGATTTCGGGTGCTACAAGGAGCACCTACCGTTGCGCCAGCCGTTGTTGTCGCCCATACAACAACAACCGCCGCCGCAATCCCGCATCACACACCGTCGACGCCAGAGGAAGCTCCAGTAGCCACGCGCGTCCTGCGACATCCCCGTGTTCGGGATCCTAAGATCCGTCGCCACCGACACCACCAACAGGACCCACCATCTGGCACATCATCCCCGGAGGAGGGGAAGCTGTCGCCGCCATGTTTGGATCTAGGTCGGGGTTGCCACCGCGTCCGCCAAGACCAGGCCCAGACCGAACGTCGTCGCCGCCACCGGCCACGCCCAAACCTACCTCCATCCTCTGGCCATCTCACCCCGCATCACCACAAACGCCTCCAACATGAGCCACCGCATCACCATAGACCAAGGAAGAGGCCACATCTCCGCAGATCTGGCGCCCTCACCGTCGTACAGTCCGGAAGGAGGAGCGGCCCTCCGTTGCCGCCGTCGAACGCACAGGCTTGTTGGGGAACGTTGCATGGGAATAAAAAATTCCTACGCACACGAAGACCTATCATGGTGATGTCCATCTACGAGAGGAGATTTGGATCTATGTACCCTTGTAGATCGCACAGAAGGAAGCGTTAAGAAACGCGATTGATGTAGTGGAACGTCTTCACGTCCCTCGAACCGTCCCACGAACCGTCCCTCGATCCGTCCCACGATCCGTTCCGATCTAGCGTCAAACGGACGGCACCTCTGCGCTCAGCACACGTACAGCTCGACGATGATCTCGGCCTTCTTGATCCAGCAAGCAAGACGGAGAAGTAGATGAGTTCTCCGGCAGCATGACGGTGCTCCGGTGGTGATGATGATCTACTCCTGCAGGGCTCCGCCCGAGCTCCGCAGAAATCCGATCTAGAGGTAAAACTATGTGGTCTAGGGTTGAGTTGCACGTGGCAAAAGTTGTCTCAAATCAGCCCTAAAACTCCACTATATATAGGAGGGAGGGGGAGGGCTAGCCTTGAGGGACAATCCCTCAAGATGCGCCGGCCAAGGGGAGGAGGAGGACCCCTCCTCCAATTCGGTTTGGGAAGGAGGAGTCATCCTCTTCCTTCCCACCTCCCTATTTTCCCTTTTTCTTTTATTTTCCTTTGGTATTTTCTTATGTGGCGCCATGGGCCCCTTGGGCTGACTCCACCAGCCCACTAAGGACTTGTGGCGCCACCCTAGTGCCTTGGGCTCACTCCCGGGTGGGTGGGCCCCTCCCGGTGAACTCCCGGAACCCATTCGTCACTCCCGGTACACTGCCGGAATTGCTCAAAACTTTCCGGTGACCAAATGAGACCATCCTATATATCAATCTTCGTTTTCGGACCATTCCAGAAACCCTCGTGATGTCCGTGATCTCATCCAGGACTCCGAACAACATCCGGTAACCACACATATAACTCAACTATACTAAAACATCATCGAACCAAGTGTCCAGACCCTACAGGTTCGAGAACTATGCAGACATGCCCCGAGGCACTCCTCGGTCAATATCCAATAGCGGGATCTGGATGCCCATATTGGATCCTACATATTCTCCGAGGATCTTATCGGTTGAACCTCAGTGTCAAGGATTCATATAATCCCGTATGTCATTCCCTTTGTCCTTCGGTATGTTACTCTCCCGAGATTTGATCGTCGATATCCGCATACCTATTTCAATCTCGTTACCGACAAGTCTCTTTACTCGTTCTGTAATACAAGATCCCGTGACTTACACTTAGTCACATTGCTTGCAAGGCTTGTGTGTGATGTTGTATTACCGAGTGGGCCCCGAGATACCTCTCCGTCACACAGAGTGACAAATCCCAGTCTTGATCCATACTAACTCAACGGACACCTTCAGAGATACCTGTAGAGCACCTTTATAGTCACCCAGTTACGTTGCCACGTTTGATGCACACAAGGTATTCCTCCGGTGCCAGTGAGTTATATGATCTCATGGTCATAGGAACAAATAATTGACATGCAGAAAACAATAGAAATAAAACGACATGATCAATATGCTACGTTCATAGTGTGGGTCTAGTCCATCACATGATTCTCCTAATGATGTGATCCAGTTATCAAGTGACAACACTTGTATATAGCGAGAAAACCTTGACTATCAATGATCAACTGGCTAGCCAACTAGAGGCTTGCTAGGGACATTGTTTTGTCTATGTATCCACACATGTATCTATGTTTTCATTCAATACAATTATAGCATGGATAATAAACGATTATCTTTAAACAGTTAATATAATAATAACTATTTATCATTGCTTCTAGGGCATATTTCCAACAGGGCTCTGCCCGGTGCTGTCCCCCGACGGCGGCCGAGGGAAAGGAGGGATGGGTGGATGCGGATGGGGGCGAGCGACAACGGGGTTACGAGCGACTCTCCTTAGTTTGGTTGAGTTAAGTTGGATATGATTCCTCCTAAGCATTAAAAGAGTGTATCCGAATGATGAACATAGTCTAGCTAATTCAATCACATGTGTTATCTAATAGGTGTCTTTTGGCCTCTTCTTTAAAAAAAATATGCTCTTCGAAAGTTGCAAAGCTTATCATTTCAATTAATGCATGAACTTTTCTACACTGAAGTAGCTGGAGCGTATCTGTGTGGCATTACCCTTATAAAAGAATGTATTAAAAAGTTTGACATATATAGAGAGAGAGCTAGGGGAGTAGGGCGTTTTGGTGACCGAGCTCTATGTTGCCTTTTATTTTTGAAAATTTTAAATTTTAAACTTTTAACTTAAAAAAAATCTAAAAAAAAAATATGCAACTCTACAAGGATGAAATGTATGTGTGTTTAAAAATTTAGGATGAAATACCTTTAAATGCAACCTGTGCAAAAAAGATAAATTTCTGAACTTTGAGGATGATTGGTATCATTGTGTTAAAAAGCCTCGATTTGTCTTTTTTTGCACAACCCTCGTTTCAAGGTATTTCATCCTAAAAATTTATGTGTTATGTCTTCATGTATATCTGTATTTTTTTAAGATTTTTTTAAATTGTAAAAATATGAATTTTGGGTTTTCCAAAAACCGGCCTTCATGGAGGCCGAGCTTCAAAAGCATTTTTGGAGCTAGGGCATATTTATGTTACAGTAACAAAGCATGATCGGGAGGGTTAGCATACTTCATAAAAGCATGCATGATTGTACTGTTATATAATTAGTGGTGTTAAGTTATGCAAAAGCCTCGTGTAGGAAGTCCAGATTAGACCACTTCTCTTTTAGTCACTTTCCCCTCTAATTTTAATTTTCTGATTATTCTTATTGAGAACCATCTCCTGTAGAGTTCAAGATTTAGCAGCTCCGTCCCCTGTAACGGGCTGTCCTAGCTACAATTGCCATCATAATCCAGGCAACTGCAGGAACTCATGCTTACTGATGTCACATAACATTGTGCCACTATACATATTGTACATTTCATGGATGAACAAAGTCTTCATGTTCTTTTGCACTAATGCTTGTACTTCAATCATACAAATAACATAGCAAAGATATGTGAAACATGGGATACATTCTTCATCAGCTCGGATTAACTCTAGTTCCGAACTGGCAGAGGCTATGCTAATGGACCCAAGCGGTCCACATAGCTGCGGTACTAAGCAGCTTATTACAATTTACAATACGGCAATAACTGTATCGATCAAGCAAGACTTCTCACATCCCATTTTTTCTTTCTGCGGTCTGATAACCAAACACAGACCCTACGCTCACAATACATTCTTCATCTTCTGCTGCATGTCTCGCAAGTCAGACATGTTGTAGTGCTAGGCTTCCTAGCATTTGTTGTACTACTATAATCTTTTGCCTTCCTTCCACGTGCATTATCGTGTGTGCCGGCGCTTCCTAGCATCCGAAGTCATAGGAAACCAATCCTTGCAGCTCTGGGCCATTCAGCCTGCTGTTGTTCTCGAAGCTGGAAAAGTAACAGTTATGTCTTATTAGCCATTCATCGGATGAAGCCATATCAGCTATCAACTTCTGAATGACACAGCAGTCAAAAAAAGCTTATGAATGACACGACCTCAAACACCATCACCGTAACATTTCTAGTTTATGGAATCATGAAAACTAGACCATTGTCCTTGAGGACATCAGAGTACAAATATAGAGGTGTTTAGGACTCCAGATCCACATTAGTTCCACAAAATATGCTAGTGGACTTTGAGATATACCTTCGAAGAGGGAAGCTTGAGAATGGACCATCGACGGGGATCGTCCCACATAAGTCATTGTTAGACAAATCACTGCATCTCACAACGGCTTAAAAATCAGCAACCATATGCAGAGAATCAATGGCACAAGTAAATCGGGTGTATATATGTTAAGATAAGATGCACACTCACATGACTTTCAGGTTGGAGAGTTTGGCCAGCTCCCGTGGAATTGATCCAGCAAGTTTGTTGTTGTTCAAGCGCCTATAAGAAATTGCTTTAGTATTTCCTTGGGCTAGTTTGTTCACATATGAATTTAGATAGACAAACCTACGTCCTTTTAATACATCTAATTCTTAACTATGCGAAAAGCAAATTTTTAAATTGCATTTCAGTTTATTCAGAATTATGGCATGACTGCCCAGCCAGTTTGGGTACATCACTTGGACTAGAGATGTCATCAATTAGAAATGTGATTTTTTTTTGAGAAAAGGGGGCAATTAAGTGCAATCAGAGGACAATACATACATGAATCTGAGTGAGCTGAGCTTGGAAAGTGACTTGGGGATCCTTCCGGTGAGCTTATTGGCATACAGATCCAAGCTGATCAAATTCTTCAGCTTGCCCAATTCTTTTGGGATCTCGCCGTCGAGGTTATTCCTGTACAGCTCCCTGCAAATCAAGTTCCAATCGAGAAGATCAAACCATTTTGTTCCGTTCGAATAACAGAAACGGTGGAATTCATCATCGTAAGGGCACATACAGGTACTGAAGATTCACAAGGCGGCTGAGCTCGGGGCCGATGGAGCCGGAGACGTTGGAGTTGCCTAAATCCCTGCACAAGTTTGCCACAAAGAGTGTCACGCAACACGGTCATCCAACCAACAGGATGCAATATTGTTGAACTATGTATGACAGACACCGCGTTATTGATTAGGCTTGCAAGATAATTCATTTTTTTTTAAAAAAAAAATCAGTCCTTTTGAACAGTAGTGCGATTATTCAGTTGTTGCTTAAGCTAGCAATCCCTTGAACAAGACGCAAGTGGAAGACCAAAGACCATGGATATCCTTGCCAGCACGCAAGCAAAACTATTGAAAATTGAGCAGGCAATTTGACCTAGCAGTAATTCAAATCGAGCTGGGTTTCCGGGCTAATCCGAGCAGGCGCGGGGAAACCCTGGAAGACGAAAGCTTGATTGAGCGAGAGGAGAAGGAGCTGTAGCTTACAGGCGGACGACGCGGCTGGCGCTGTCGCAGGTGACGTGGAACCAGGTGCAGGGGTTGACGAGGGTGGGATCCCAGCTCTGGAGCACGCCGTTGGGGTCCGACAGCCGCATCCGCAGCGCGTACAGCGCGTCCCCCTCCTCGTTGGACGCCCTCGCCGCGCCGGCCGCCAGGCCCAGCAGGATGGCGGCGCCGGCGAGGAGGAGGAAGGAGGAGGGCGCGCGAGGCGGCGCCATGGCGGAGAGGAGAGGAGCGGCCGGGCGCGGGGGAGAGGAGGGCGGAGTAGATCGATGGGGCTGCTGCTGCTGCTCTGCTCTGCTCTGGCGTGGGAGGAGGAGGACGGGTGGTTGTGGAAATGGGAAAGGCAGTGCCAGTGCGTGACCGAGTGGTGTGGTCAATACGGCAAAGGATGGGTACAAGTCCACGGTCAAACTTCGGACCGGGCCGAGCACGCGGAGGAATCATTTTTTTCTGCAGAGGCTCTTGACAGGGGGAGGTCGTCACTGGTGAAAGGTGAGGAGGACAAAAGAAAAGCTGGAACCAACTGATCGAAAAGATTGTACTCCTAGATGGAACTGAAAGATGCGATGCGATGCAAGCAATTCATGATCTTGATGATGAAGCTGTACACGTCAGACCTCGCTGGGAAATTCTTATACTCCGTCCGTCTCAAAATAAGTGTCTCAAGCTTAGTATAACTTTATACTAAAGTTAGTATAATTTTTTTTACATAGAGTTAGTATAAAATTAAGACATTTATTTTAGAACAAAGGGATCCATTTTATAAAAAAAATCAGACCTCGCTAGGAACTCCTTTTCTCTCTGAATACAAACCCAACAACCCTAGTTACATTTCCATGTTAAAGAAAAGAATTGTGAGTAAAAAATAATAATCTTAGTACATAATGAAAAACATAATCGGCTCACGATAGAAAATAACGCCATTGTGGAATGAAAGTCACGTACAGTTTTATTTGATTCCCTCGCATCATTTTGTTAAGCATAGTAGCTTAATAGTATGTGTGTTATCTAAAATGCCTTTCGGAGCTCGGCCTCCATGGCGGCCGGTTTTTAAAAACTTAAAATTCATCTGAATTCATATTATTACATTTCAAAAAAAATACAGATATATATGAAGGCATAACACACATGCGTGTAAATTTTTAGGACGAAATACATTAAAATGGGGGTTGTGCAGAAAAGACAAATCCATGGCTTTTCAACACTGGTACTATTTATTCAAAAATTAATGAAATTATTCTTTTTGTATAGATCGTATTTTAAGGTATTTTATTTTTAATTTTTACACATACGTACATTTCATTCTTGCATACTTGCATATATTTTATTTTTTATTTTTTTTTGAAATTGAAAAGTTCAAATTTTAAAATAATAAAGGGTTTCATGGAGGCCGAGCTCCAGAAGGACCTACTCGTGTGTTATGCTTCAACTACCTACAAAAGAAAAATAATAATAGAATGACTAAGGCTACATTATAAATGACGTAAAGGTAAAATGTACCTTGTAAACATAACCAAAAGACCATATCCAACCATGTGATATTAGAAATTTTATGTAAACTTTTCGACCCAAAAGAGGTAGAACATCAACAATCTTGAATGTTCTTTTACAAGTATGCCCTTGTCCATAGCAACTTCTTTTATGTTGTTTCGTTTTTGTCCATAGCAACTTCTTTTATGTTGTTTCGTTTTTGTCCATAGACACCATTTCGTCATGTTAAATCAGAGTCATTCAAATCCTCCCTACTACTCCCTCCATCTTAAAATAAATGTCTTAATTTTATATTAAATTTAGCAAGTTTTATTAAAGTTGAGACGTTTACTTTGGAACAGAGGGAGTATTCTCTTGAATCTTATAACCTCTTTAAATGAGGTGTCTAGTTGAAATGCATCTTCCAAATAGAAAAAAGAAAAGTGTACTTTTCGTCCCTCAACTTTGAAAACGGACAAGTCGCACCCTCAACTTCTGAAACCGGACAAGATTTGTCTTGGTTTTGACCGGTTTTGGATCCGTCTCACCCCTATTTTGACTATACCTACTCAAATTCGCGTACCTTTCTCATGTTCACGTATTGTTTTCAAATTTGGGTACTTTTTTCATATCCGTATACTTCTCTAAAATTCATGCACTTTTTCATATCCGCATACATATTCCAGGTTCACGCATTTTTTTCAAATCCACGTAATTCTGTAAAGTTCACGTAAATTTTTTCAAATTCATGTAGTAATTCTTTTAAAATTCATTTACTTTTCTCAAATTTGAGTACAATATTTTTGAGACAGTTCATGAATTTGAAAATTTATGTCAACTTGAAAAAAGTATGTGGATTTGAAAGACATGTACGCAAATTTGAAAAATAATATGCGGATTTTAAAAATTACGTGAACTTGAAATAAGTATGTGAATTTCAGAAAAAGAGCACAAATTTGACAAAACCACGTGAATTTCAAGAAAAAGGTATGTGAATTTGAAAATTATTTCATGGATTGGAAACAATACACGAATTTGAAAAAAAATATGCAAACTTGTAAAAAGTATGCGCATTTGAAACAAGCATGCGAATTCAAAAACAGTTCATGGGTATGAAAAAAGTAATTGGATTTTATAAAATGACACAAACTAGAAAAAACACGTGGATTTGAAATAAGTACACAAATTTCAAAAACTTCATGGATGTGAAAAATATGTGAATCTAAAAAACTGCACGGATTTGAAAATGGCATGTTATTTTTTTTAAATAACCACAGTTCGAAAAATTTATGCAAATTTGAGTCAGCGCTAGTCCAGACCAGGGTGAGTCAGCACAAAAACGGGTCAAAACCAAGATCAGGGAAAAATCATGTCCGATTTCAGGGTATGTCAACTTGAAAAACATGTATGCAAATTTGAAAAAAACGTGCGGATTTTAAAAATTACGTGAACTTGATAAGTATGTGTATTTCAAAAAAAGAGCATGAATTTGACAAAATCACGTGAATTTCAAGAAAAAGGTATGTGAATTGGAAAATTATTTCATGGATTGGAAACAATACATGAATTTGAAAAAATATATGCAAACTTGTAAAAAAGTATGCGCATTTGAAACAAGCATGCGAATTCAAAAACAGTTCATGGATATGAAAAAAGTAACTGGATTTTATAAAATGACACAAACTTGAAAAAACACGTGGATTTGAAATAAGTACACAAATTTCAAAAACTTCATGGATATGAAAAATATGTGAATTTTTAAAATTATGTGAATCTAGAAAACTGCGCGGATTTAAAAAGGGTATGTGATTTTTTTTAAATAATCACAGTTCAAAAAATTTATGCAAATTTGAGTCAGCACTAGTCCAGACCAGGGTCAGTCAGCACAAAAACGGGTCAAAACCGAGATCAGGGAAAAATCATGTCCGATTTCAAGGTATTTCAACTTGAAAAAAGTATGTGGATTTGAAAAACATGTACGCAAATTTGAAAAAATCTACGGATTTTAAAAATTACGTGAACTTGAAATAAGTATGTGAATTTCAGAAAAAGAGCACGAATTTGACAAAATCACGTGAATTTCAAGAAAAAGGTATGTGAATTTGAAAATTACTTCATGGATTGGTAACAGTACACGAATTTGAAAAAAATATGCAAACTTGTAAAAAGTATGCGCATTTGAAACAAGCATGCGAATTCGAAAACAGTTCATGGATATGAAAAAAGTAATTGGATTATATAAAATGACACAAAGTTGAAAAACACGTGGATTTGAAATAAGTACACAAATTTCAAAAAACTTCACGGATATGAAAAATATGTGAATTTTTAAAAATTATGTGAATCTAGAAAACTGCGCGGATTTGAAAAGGGTATGTGATTTTTTTTTAAATAATCACAGTTCGAAAAATTTATGCAAATTTGAGTCAGCACTAGTCCAGACCAGAGTGAGTCAGCACAAAAACGGGTCAAAACCGAGATCAGGGAAAAATCATGTCCGATTTCAGTAGTTGCGGATGCAAGTTGTCTGATTTCGGGGTAGAGAGACAAATCTAGACTACGCCAAGAGTTAAGGGATGAAAAATATTATTTTCTCAATAGAAAATGGCTGCAGTACTTTTTGTATATACACTTTTCTTTGACCTGAAGAGAAATATAGAAGCGTAATGGAGAAAAAGGTTAAAAATTCAAATGGGTTGATATTTAAGTTGGGCAAACCTGATTGAATATTCACTTCGGTGCTCAAGTTCAAATGAGCCTGATGAACGGTAAAATTAAAATAAAAATAATTTAAAAAATCCATTTTTTTTGTGGTGGAAGATGCCATGTGTGTGAAGTGAGGACATTCAAGTAGCTCGCCACAAATAAAAATCCAGTACTGTGTGATTTTTAGAAGTTTCTCGGATACTTGAAATTTATCTTTGTCTAAACTTCATAAAATTTTGCCCGGAGATCACCCATTTGAACATCTTGCGAAAACATTTTCAATTTTTTGTTTACTATTTTTAGCGGTTTTACTCTTCATAGCGGTGCTCATCCGAGTCCAGGAGCCAAATGGCCACATCCCAAACTAATACTTAAATTAACACGAGCTCTCATTTGTGCAGAGTGGAATAGGGGGAATAGAGAACAGGCACAAACTTCATCTTTAATGATAATACTTAATACTTAACTAGTAAAAGGGCCTGTGCGTTGCACCGGGTGTAAAAAAAAATATGCTTAGACAGTTGGAAAAAACTACCACTAAAACAACATTGCAATCAGTTCACACACACCTCTCACGGCTCCCAATTTCACTCGAAATTCAGTTCAGGCTGGGGATTTAGGAGTGGTATGTGGTAAACGTCAAAGGGAGGCCTTCTCTTTTATGTACCACTTCCATCATTGGGTTGGTGCTGCAAATTTTATTTTGTGGTTGTTTTGCGCGCATTTGACTAATTTCTTGTTGTCCTGGTGCCACTCAATGGCAGTGACTGCTTTCTTGTGCAGATTAGTCTAGCCCGTCAAAGGGGGCTGATTTTCAAAAATTCATTTCTCAGCCCAGACTCATCTGCGCCCCAGGCTGAATAAAAAGATCAAAACGAATACTAAAATAATTTTAAAAATTCAAAAAATGCAGGGTAGATAATTTGATGCATGAGGTCCGCTTTAATTTTGAAATCATTTGGACATCTAAGCAGCCTTCGCAAAAAGACAAATTCCGGGTCTCTAAAAAAGTTTACTATTTATGCACTGTTTTGATTTGATTTGTCTTTTTTGCTAGAGTTGCTTAGGTCTTCAAATGATCTGAAAATTAGGGCGGACCTCACGCAAAAACTTATCTACCATGGAAAGAAAAAATAGAATTTTGTTGAATTTGTTTAGCATTTCTTTTGATCGGGTGCAGATGAGACTGGGCATCTCTGATTTCTGCCAACAATAAACCCGATTGCATTGTTTGGCTTGTGCTTTGTGCTGCACAGAGAAAAGAATTACCAACATGACACGAATGACAAATCTCATGCCTAACTTGCAGAGCAGACCAACCCACAGCAGAGAATCCTTGCTGTGCATGCAGAACTGCGGTATGAGTGGCATTTTCATACCGAATTTATTTTGAATCCGGATGCTGCGCGAGTGGTTTGCGGGTTGAATAGGCAAAACTGCAGGGGTGTTTGTGTAAGAATGAAATGACAGAAAACGGTTTGACTTAAAATTGGACTGCGGGTTTATTAATAGAAAACAGAAGGGCTTTTTTACAAAAATGCCATGACGGACGACCAAAAACCCTATTTGCTTTATTATTAGGGAGAGATAAAAGCATGTGTTCCGAATAAGTTAACCAAAACAAGATTATTTTGAGTAGGACCATTCCCTACTCTTCTCATTTAAAAAAAAACAAAAAGCAAATTAAGAATTATGTTGTTTGGAGAAGCCCTAGATAATGTAATTAATGTAATGTATATAGTTACTTGTTAATTGTTTGTTATTATCTGTCAAACTCTGATTTGCTCCCTAAAGTCTTGGTTCAAGTGTCTCAGCTGTGGCTTCAATCCTGGAATTGTAACTCGGTGCATCATCAAGAAATTAAAATGTAAGCTTCTGGGTGTAACCATTCAAGGAGGTGTTTGGTGGCCGAATTACGAGAGGGGGATACGATTACTTGGCGCTTGTTTCGTCACAGCTCCGTGCCGTGTTATCATGTCTCGTCGCTATACAAAAGTTTTGTTTTCTTTTCGAAACGGGTCGCTATACAAAAGTGAATAAACGCCAAACCGACCGTATTGGGATCCCGTTTCTGCACGAGCTGCTCAAATTAAGGGCATGGAGTACATGAAGGGCTTGTTTGGTTAACCCCTTCCCACAAGGGGATTGAAGTGGATTGAAGTGGATTAAGGTGAATTTTAACTTGTAGAAAATTTAATCCCTTTCAATCCCCTCCAAACTCCTTTAAATTTCGAGAAACCAAACAAGGCCGAAAGAGGGTGACAGAGCATCGGCAGCCACGCCATGTTAGTATGAGGTACATAGAACAGAGAGAGCCACGAGCAGAGCAGCCAACAGCGTGCATGCTAGGGGAGGAACAGCGGTTGGAAACACATGGGATTGGAATAGCGGTGGCGGCGTGCATAGTAGGGGAGGGAACCGACTCCTCTGTCGTGCCCAAAGGTACGATGCCTTCTTAACCAACTTTAGCAGACCCCGCATTCGTTCGGCCCGCAAAACATGTTTGCAGTTCGCGTAAAAACGTCTATGCGGGCCGGCGCGCATGGACGCAGATGCAGACCCCACATAACGGATCCGTAAAAAAGCATATTTACGGAATATGCTTTGGTGAGGAAAACGCGGGCTGAAATGTCCCCTCACCAACCACTTTCGCTCATATGCGGGGCACCGCAACGGCGAGGTGGAAACCCGCGAATACGCGAGTTGGGGCCGAGATTTTGCTGTGCCCCACAAAAATATTTGCAGGCCGGGGCGGGATGCGGGGTTTGATCGGGCAGGTTTTTCTGCCCCGGCCCGTATTTTGACGGTTATTTTTCAGATCGGGCGGGATACGGGGTCTGCTAGAGTTGCTCTTAGGCTACTCATAATGTGAGCAACATATAATAGTATTATGTAGTACTTCATCCGTTTCTAAATATAAGTCCTTTTAAACATTTTATTTATTAAAGGACTACATACGAAACAAAATGAATGAATTTATACTTTAAAGTATGTCTATATACATACGTATGTGGTATTTTAATGAAACCTTTAAAAAGACTTATATTTAGAAACGAAGAGAGTATATGATACTATTTTTATAATGCATAGTATTATAAAATAGTATAACATGCATGAAACATAGTAGCATAACACTTAACATAATACGGTATCTACCTATATTATTCTAACTCTCTTTCTTTTTTAACTGTTTGCCACGTCAATATGTTTGCTAGTTCGAAGTATATATGATACTACCTAACTTATTTCCATTATGACCAGCCTTAGGACACGAGCAAACACAAAGCGGACCCCTATTTGACAGCCGCAGCTGGTATTTCCTATTGTATGCCAGTTAATGTGCATTTTGTTAACGGACACCTGCAACATTTTCAAATAGACCGGTCCATCTAACGTGTTTTTGTGTGTTTTCAATCCGCAAAAAAGCACATGTTTCACGAATCAAATCAGTGACCTCCCGAGTCAAGTCAAGTTGGTATAACCATCAAGACACCGAGCAGGATGTGGTAAGCTTCAAATTTTCTCTCTTTCATATTTTTTTTTCATTTTTCCCCTTTTCACTTACTATTTTCTTTTCTACCGGGTAGATAATTTATTTAGCAAATACGTGAATGTTTATGCAAATAGATGAATTCTTTTTTTGATATTCAATGAACCTTTTTTCAAGTATATGAGATTTTTTTCAAAATTGATGAACTTTTTTAAAAATAGGCGAACTCATTTCAGCATTGGTGAACTTTTTTCTAATGCGATACAGTTTTTAAATATTCTATGAACATTTAAAAAAATGATGAACTATTTTACAAAGTCGATGAATTTTCCAGAATAGACGGACTCATTTCAGAAGCAATGAACTTTATTACGAATTTATGAAATTTTAAAAAAATTGATGAACTTTTTGTCAAATTCAATGAACCTTTTTTAAAGAGTGAACTTTTTTAAATCTGTTAAACCTTTTTTGATTTCAAATAATATAAGAAATAAAAAACCTGGGAGGTTTGTTCCTATTGGATCAACAGAAAAAAAAGGAAAAAAAACTGGCTACTAGCGTGCTCCAGCAAAGCGAGCGACTTAGCATTGCGAGGTAAACTTGTCCCCTCGCGGCTTCACTGAATCGCGCGAGCAACGGCGCGAGACGGGCCAACCCACTAGGAGGGTTTTAGCATTGCGAGGTAAACTTGTTCCCTCAACCGGGTTTTTTCTGTTTTTTTTTTCTTTTGCTGGTTTCCGTTTTTTTCCTGTTTTCTTTCCTTTTTAGTTTCGGTTTTTTGTCTCTGTTTTTTATTTATTCTTTTATTCTTTTGCTTTTCTTTTAATTTTATCCTTTATCCTTTCTTTTCAAAAATAATAATCCAAATTGTGTTCAAGATTTCAACAATTGTTCGTGGTTTAATAAAAATAACACAATTCAAACTTTGTTTATTGTATATCACAAAAATGTTTGATGTGTATTGAAATAATGGTCAGCGTATATCGCAGAAACGTTCAACTTACGTTTCAAATTTGCTAAACTATATCACAGAAATGCTCAATGTGTATTTAAAGAATTTAGCGTATATTACAAAAATGTTCAACGTTTATTTTTAAATTTGTTCATATTTTTTGTAAATTCGAATTTTGTGTTTATGTTTTCAATAATTGGTCACATATGAAAAGTTTGTTTGAATTTACAAAAAAGTTCATGATTTTCAAACATTGTTCAGAAGTTGTAAGGAAAATTGTTCACATTTATTTCCAAGAAATGTTGATTTAAAAAAAAACGGATCTACGGGATTTTTTCAGACAATCTCGCGAAGATTTATTTAACTAAGACCAATGTTTACAGGAATGAATGCAAGATCACCGGGATTGTCTAACCGCACATGACGGCCAACCCCTAACCTAATAACATGCTTCGCCAAGTTGTGAGCCTCGAAATTTGAGCTCCTAAAATCATGAACAAAAGTACAGGAAATAAATTAGTTTTTATGATCTATAATCTCATGTAATATAGCTCCATAGCTTGGCGGGCTTCCTTGCTTGATATCATCCACCACCACCTTGTAATCTGAAGCCACATATATGTTTTGCACATTGGGATTATCCGCTAAAGCTAAGGCCTCGCGCACCGCTAATGCTTAAGGAGCTGCCGGATCTTTATACCTTTGAAGACAATGGTGACACACCTTGGAATGTTCCATTGTGATCACGACATATGGCTGCAGCAACCCCTAGTCTCTCATTTGGTGAAATAGCAGCATCAACATTTACCTTCAACACAATCGTCGACGGAGGGATCCATTGGGATAGCCGAGCCACCTGTGGCCTCGTTGGAGCATTGCCAAGATCCTTTAACACATGTAAATCTGTGATGTAAGACTAGATAAAGAGATTGACCGATTGTGGGCTTTAGAACTCTTCCTCATTTATGGATTTCTGTCGCGTCCTCCACACCGCCCAAAGAGTGACAATCATTAAAACAAAGTACTGGTGTGGTAGCTCCTCATGCTAAGAGAACAACCAGCTTCTTGCATTAGGATCCATGTTTAAACTCATCTTCTCCACCAGCTCGTCCTTCGCGAGCGCCCAGATACATCTGGACATGGTGCACTCCAAAAGTGCATGTCTCCACGAATCCTCTCGCCCACACAAGGCACAAACCTTAGAGTTGGCCATGTGACGATGTCATAGCAGGTCCATCGTTGGCATCGAATGTCGAACCAGGCGCCATAAGAATGCCTTCAATTTTGAGGGGACCTAATTATGCCAAAGCTTCGTCCATTCTTTGCTCGTCGTACCTGGTCCCGATTCTCCTCCATTTTCCTTCTAGCAAGTTCTCCCGATGCTCGCGCGTGTTGATCACCATGCGGTATGCCAAATGGACAGAGAAAGTCTTGTTCCTCTCAGTCGGTCATGCCCAGAAATCATCCGCCTTCCTTGTGCATAAAGGTATAGCCATGATAGTGTCAGCATCAAAAGCTAGAAATGTGGTTCTTATGAAGTCTTCCTTCCATGTTGTTGTGGTTCCATCAATCAGCCCCGACACCAATGTTGGGCGGTCACTTGTGAGAGCCGTAATCGGTCGCAAGGATCCCAGCCTGGGTAACCAATTTGTATCCCAAATGTTGGTATTTTGCCCGTTTCCCATGCACTTGATCACCCCTTGTTTCAGAATTTCTCTGCCATCAAGAATAGCTCTCCAGATCTATAATGGGTGGTGATACGTCTCCATCGTATCTACTTTTTCAAACTCTTTTGCCCTTGTTTTGGACTCTAATTTGCATGATTTGAATGGAACTAACCCGGACTGACGCTGTTTTCACCAGAATTGCCATGGTGTTGTTTTTGCGTAGAAATAAAAGTTCTCGGAATGACCTGGAAATTTACGATGATTTTTTGTGGAATATATAAAAAATACTGGCGCAAGAATTACCTGGAGGGACGGAGCCAGGAGCCCACAAGCCCAGGAGGCGCGGGCCCCCCTGACCGCGCCTGGGAGGCTTGTGAGGCCCTCGTGGCTCCGCCGCCTCCAACTCCAACTCTATATAGTCTCTTTCGCCCGGAAAAAAATAAGAGAGAAGAGTTCATCGCGTTTTATGACACGGAGCCGCCGCCACCACCTGTTCTTCCTGTGGAGGGCAGATCTGGAGTCCGTTCTGGGGTCCGGAGAGTGGAAATCGTCGCCGTCATCATCACCAACCATCCTTCATCGCCAATTCCATGATGCTCTTCACCGTTCGTGAGTAATCTCATCGTAGGCTTGCTGGACGGTGATGGGTTGGATGAGATCTATCATGTAATCGAGTTAGTTTTGATGGGGTTTGATCCCTATTATCCACTATGTTCTGAGATTGATGTTGCTACTACTTTGCTATGCTTAATGCTTGTCACTAGGGCCCGAGTGCCATGATCTCAGTTCTGAACCTATTATGTTTTCATAAATATATGTGTGTTCTTGATCCTATCTTGCAAGCTGTAGTCACCTACTATGTGTTATGACCCGGCAACCCCGGAGTGACAATAGCCGGAACCACTCCCGGAGATGACCATAGTATGAGGAGTTCATGTATTCACTTTGCGCTAATGCTTTGTTCTGGTTCTCTATTAAAAGGAGACCTTAATATCCCTAAGTTTCCATTAGGACCCCGCTGCCACGGAAGGGATGGACAATAGATGTCATGCAAGTTCTTTTCCTTAAGCACGTATGACTAAATACGGAATACATGCCTACATTATGTTGATGAACTCGTGCTAGTTACATATCACCCTATGTTATAACTGTCACATGATGAATGTCATCCAGCATAATTATCCATCACCGATCCAATGCCTACGAGCTTTTCCTACTGGTCCTTGCTATGTTACTTTACCTCTACTATTGTCACTGTTGCTACTGTTACCGTTGCTACCATTACTGTCACACTACTCTGTTAGTGAAACTTTGCTGCAGATACTAAGTCTTTCAGGTGTGGTTGAATTGACAACTCAACTGCTAATACTCGAGAATATTCTTTGGCTTCCCCTTGTGTCGAATCAACAAATTTGAGTTGAATACTTTACCCTCGAAAACTGTTGCGATCCCCTATACTTGTGGGTTATCAAGACTATTTTCTGGCGCCGTTGTCGGGGAGGCATAGCTCTATTCTCTGAGTCACTTGGCATTTACGTCTGTTGATCACTATGAGGAATCCGAGAGATCCAAAAACTAAAGTCTTGCCCTCAACTACGAGCACAGGTAAGGAACTGCCATCTAGATCTGCACTTGATTCACCCTCAGTTATGAGTAAGTTTGCGACACCACCACCACTTGCTAGAAATTCTGATATGTCGCATGTGCTTGATGATGCTACTTCTGCTATCCATGATGCTTATGATGATGCTTTGCTTGATACTGCTTTGCCACTGGGTGCATTCCTTGATGCACAAATTGCTAGAGTTGCTGCTGAATGTGATGATACTTCTGAAACTGCTGAAATTATTGAAGTAGAACCTGCTGTTTCACCTGTTAGAACTAGCTCTCCTAGATATGAATTACCTGATATACCTGAGGGTTATGTTATGGAGGGAGAGGTAGCTGAGGACTTTCTCGCTTGTAAGGATAGCTATGATCTTGAGAATTTCTTGCGCAAGTGGAAAGAAAAATCTCTGAACGCTAGAATGAAATACGATCCTAAATTTGCTACTTCACCTATGTTTGTGACTGATAAGGATTATGAATTCTCTGTCGATCCTGAGTTAATCACTTTGGTCGAATCTGATCCTTTCCATGGTTATGAGTCTGAAACGGTTGTAGCACATCTTACCAAACTACATGATATAGCCACCCTATTCACGAGTGAGGAAAGGATTCACCACTACTATATCCTTAAGTTGTTTCCTTTCTCGCTAAAGGGTGATGCTAAGACTTGGTTCACTTCTCTTGCTCCTGGTTGTGTGCGTAGTCCCCATGATATGATTTATTACTTCTTTGAGAAATATTTTCCTGCCCATAAGAAACAAGTTGCCTTGCAGGATATATATAACTTTGTGCAAGTTGAAGAAGAGAGTCTCCCACAAGCTTGGGGGAATCTT
Organism: Hordeum vulgare subsp. vulgare; assembly: GCF_904849725.1. Taxonomy (NCBI): domain Eukaryota; kingdom Viridiplantae; phylum Streptophyta; class Magnoliopsida; order Poales; family Poaceae; genus Hordeum; species Hordeum vulgare. The sequence goes on from NC_058524.1 coordinate 570,126,457, forward strand.
GTCCAGTTACTGAATGCTTTGCCTGATCACCCTCTTGACAAAAATGAAATACTTGATATCTTTTATAATGGACTAACCGATGCTTCTAGGGACCACCAAGATAGTTTTGCTGGTTGTGTTTTCAAGGAACGAACTGTGGAACAAGCTGGGATTCTATTGAATAATATCTTGAGCAATGATAATGCTTGGACTATTCCCGAACCACTTCCGAAGCCAACTCCGAAGAAAAGAGGTATTCTATTCCTCAGTCCTGAAGATATGCAAGAAGCCAAGAAATCTATGCAAGAGAAGGGCATTAAATCTGAAGATGTCAAGAATCTACCACCTATCGAAGAAATACATGGTCTTGATAACCCGACACAGGTAGTAGAGGTAAATTCTCTTCGTACATTCAATGAGAGTGATATTGCTTTTGATAAACCTGCTAGCTTATGCTTAGATGAATTTGATAACTTTGTTGCCAAACAACAAAGTTTCAATGATTATGTTAGCAGACAATTGAGGCAAAATGCTTGTATGATTGATCATATAAGTGCTTGTGTGGATAGAAATGTCAATGATCTTAAGCTTTTGAGTAAACATGCCTCTATGGTCACTACTCAAGTAGAACAAGTACTTAAGGCTCAAAATGACTTGCTCAATGAGTTGAATGGCAATTCTATTAGAGTCGTCACTAGAGGTGGTAGAATGACTCAGGAACCTTTGTATCCTGAGGGCCATCCTAAGAGAATTGAACAAGATTCTCAAGGAGTTAGCACTGAGGCACCTAGTCATCCTAGTAATAGAAGAAAAAGAAAGATGATAGGAACTTGCATGCTAGCAAACCTGCCGCTGTTACACCTGAGAATCCAAATGATGTCTCTTTTTCTGATGCCGAAACACAATCTGGTGATGAACATGAGCCTAGTGACAATATCGATAGTAGTGTTCATGTTGATGCTCAACCTAGCAATGATAAGGATGTGGAGATTGAACCTAGTGTTGATCTTGATAACCCACAACCTAAGAATAGGAGATATGATAAGAACGACTTTATTGCTAGGAAGCATAGTAAATAAAGAGAACCATGGGTTCATAAACCCATGCCCTTTCCTCCCAAACCATCCAAGAAAAAGGATGATGAGGATTTTGAGCGCTTTGTTGAAATGATTAGACCTGTCTTTCTGCAAATGCGTTTGACAGATATGCTCAAAATGTCTCCTTATGCTAAGTACATGAAAGATATTGTGACTAATAAAAGGAGGATACCTGAGGTTGAGATTTCCACCATGCTTGCTAATTACACCTTCAAGGGTGGAACTCCTAAGAAACTAGGTGATCCCGGAGTGCCCACTATACCTTGCTCCATTAAAGGAAACTACGTTAGAACTGCTTTATGCGATCTTGGAGCCGGTGTTAGTGTTACGCCTCTCTCTCTTTATCATAGACTTGAATTGGATAAGTTGACACCCACTAAAATGTCTTTGCAAATGGCCGACAAATCAACTGCTTTTCCTATCGGCATTTGCGAGGATGTGCCTGTTGTGGTTGCTAACGTTACTATCTTAACGGACTTTGTTATTCTGGATATTCCCGAGGATGATGCCATGGCGGTCATCCTTGGAAGACCCTTTTTAAACACTTCAGGAGCTGTTATTGATTGCAACAAAGGCAATGTCACTTTCCATGTGAATGGTAATGAGCATACGGTGCTCTTTTCGAAGAAACAATATCGAGTACATTGCATCAATGCTATTGAAAAAACTTCATCAATTCTTATTGGAAGATTTGAATACCCTATACCTATTGTCAAGATGAAGTATGATTTACTTGTTGGGGATATGCACATCCCCATTGAGGTAACCTAGTGATTATTCGAAAATTCTCCGGTTTTATGCGAGTCGAAAAAAGGTTGTCAAGGAGACTTAATCAACCTCATTGACAGATTTCTTTTGATGACCATGAGATGGATGAATCTAAGACTCACAACCTTCTGCCCCCAACTTTTACTTTCCGTTGTTTAGAAGAAAAATGATAAATTTAGCTTTAGTTTTTCCTGTTTTCTGCTTTTTGCGTCCCTTAGAAAAGTGTCCCGAAAATAAAAGTTCTTCAAATGCCCTGAAAATCAAGTATGATTTTTTCTGGATTTTTTGAAAAATTTCGAGATAAAGAGCTAGTCACGGGGATGCACCAGTGGGCCACAAGCCCAGGAGGCGCGAGCACCCCACTGGCCGCGCCTGCCAGGCTTGTGGGCCCCACGTGGCCCCCTCCACTTACTCCAGCTCCCATCTCCTTCTCCTACCTCCAGAAAAATTCATGCCATAGCTCAAACCCGTGTTCTTGCTCTTCTTGCTGCATTTTTCGATCTCCTTGTGCAAAGCCCCATTCACCAAACTGTTTTGGGGGGATTGTTCCTTGGTATGTGACTCCTCCATTGGTCCAATTAGTTTTTGCTCTAGTGCCTTATTCGTTGCGTATTTTTGCTGTCTTGGTGACCATGTTCTTGAGCTTTGCATGTTAATTTTAGTTGGTCCCAAGTAGTTTTGATGCATGATATGGCTTCTAGGCACTTGTAGGAGTAGTTGCTATGAGTTTTGTTGAGCCTTGTTCATTTTTCTTTTGAGTCACTAAAAATTTCAGAAAAATAAGATGTTCAAGAAAAACCATCATGGTGGTTCTTCAACCAAGAGGGGTCCCCATCTCGTGATTTGGGAGCCCGATCCTTACCAACCGAGGAACGCACAAGTACAACCATGTGAATGGCCTTCTGATGAATTCATGATTGATGCAGGTTTCAAAGACGAGTTTGATACATTTGTTCACAACACTAGGCTCGAGGAATTCATCTCCGATAAATGCAAACAGTAAAACGGAGATATTACATAACCAGAGTAGAGACAGAGGAGTATGAGAGGGAGGCAAAGGTGGCTCGCCTCCGTGAGGCAGCTATTCTGGCGGTAGCTGCCGCGTTCCCGTACAACCCCCATTATGATTTTGGATATCGCCAGGACCAGCCATGGGAGTAGACCAACTTAGGCCAAAAGCCTAAGTTTGGGGGAGTATGTGTTTCTCACCGACTTTATATTCATGCTCACGCTTTCACTTTGATAGTCGGTGTTGACACCTTGCCACTATATCATCCATGCTAGTTTATTTCTTTTTCTTGCTTTCTTCTCGTGTGTTTGTTTAGATTGAGAAAAACAAAACAAATTATAAGTTTACTTTCCAGCTTGCTTAGTGGTTTTTAAAAAGAAAACCCAAAAAGATTTCCCGTTCTTCTTTTGCTTGTTGGGAGCTTTCCCGTGTAAATAGTTTTCTTTTTCTTTGGGTCAAGGTAGAAGACCATGGTTAAAATGTTTAGTGGATCTCACATGCATATCTGTTTATCCGTCAAAGAGCCATATTACCTTGTCTTCTCCTTTGTGTTTGCTTGCAGATTCCAGCTTAGTCCAGTGCACGAACACTCTCATTATTATTCACATCTTTCGGTCATGCAAGTGAAAGGCAATAATGACGATATATGATGAAGTGACTGAGCCTGGAAAAGCTGGTATGAACTCTATTTTGTTTTTGTAAATATGACTAGCTCATCGTTCCTGATTCAGCTTTGTTATGAGAGAAACATGTTTGCAATGACAACTTACATATCATAGTTTCTGATGCCATGCTTAATTAGCTAGGAGCTTATAATGGTTTGTCTTGGATGCCAACATGAATTTCAAGATGATTATGATGTAGTATGATATGATGGTATCCTCCTTTGAATGATTCAAGTGGCTTGACTTGGCGCATGTTTACGCATGTAGTTGAAACAAAATCAACATAGCCTCTACGATATTCATGATTATGGTGATTTATGTCCTACTCATGCTTGCACTCAATGTTGGTTAATTTCAATACATATTGATGACTGTTGTCGCTCTCTACTTGGTCGCTTCCCAGTCTTTTGCTAGCCTTCACTTGTACTAAGCAGGAATACTGCTTGTGCATCCACTTCCATAAACCCAAAGTTATTCCATATGAGTCCACCATACCTACCTATATGCGGTATCCACTTGCCGTTCCAAGTAAATTTGCATGTGCCACTCTCTAAATCTTGAAGAAATAATCTGTTTTGCATGCCCGAACCGCTCATGTGGTGACAAGGGGCGGTCAGTATCTTCCATGCTAGGCGTGTTATCCTCGATACGTGTTTATTCACTATCACTCACGAGAAAGGGACCGGTAATTGGAATGCCCAGTTCCATGCTCAAATCGAAAAAATAGTTGCGAACAAAACTCCCCCTGGATTGTTGTTGGTATGGACGGCACCCGAGGATTCGGCTAGTCGTGGAGTGTGATTGATCGGTGGTGGGGGAGTTAAAACTTTACTTTTCTATTTGGAAACCGCCTATAATATGTATAGCATCGAAGATGGTGAAAACTCTTGGTCATCATGTTGACAATGAAAGCATGCCACCCAAAATTATTTATCTCTATTTTAAAAGCTTGAGCTCTGGCACCTCTGCAAATCAATGCTTCCCTCTGTGAAGGGCCTATCTATTTATGTTTCTGTTGAGTCATCTTCTCCTTATAAAGGCATCAATTAGAGAGCACCTCCGTCATTTTTATGCTTTTTTATTAATTGTTATTGAGTATGACTGTGACTGGATCTTCTTTGCCATGAATTACAATGTTCAGTCAGCCCTTGGTCTTTGAAGGTGCTTTGCACTTATGTTTTGTGGTCTCAGAAAGAGCTAGCGAGATACCATCTGTTCATATTGCTTAATGATCGTTTTGATTGAAGAGTTGATGTTTGAAACTTATTATTATTGCTCGCTAGTTGATTTTGCCATTGATATGAGTCTACCATGAGACCTAAATGTCATTGCTTATGTAGTTAGCTTATGATCTTGCTGAAATCCGAATATGAGTTAGACATAATTACAACAACAAGATCAAACAGAGTTCGTAAAAGTTTTTCTTTTGTCTCTTTCAGTTTGTCAACTGAATTGCTTGAGGACAAGCAAGTCTTTAAGCTTGGGGGAGTTGATACATCTCCATCGTATCTACTTTTCCAAACTCTTTTGCCCTTGTTTTGGACTCTAAGTTGCTTGATTTGAATGGAACTAACCCGGAGTGACGCTTTTTTCAGCAGAATTGCCATGGTGTTGTTTTTGCGCTGAGATAAAATTTCTCGGAATGACCTGGAAATTTACGAGGATTTTTTGTGGAATATATAAAAAATACCGGCGCAAGAATTACCTGGAGGGACGGAGCCATAAGCCCACAAGCCTAGGAGGCGCGGGCCCCCCCGGCCGCGCCTGGCAGGGTTGTGAGGCCCTCGTGGCTCCGCCGCCTCCAACTCCAGCTCTATATAGGTTATTTCGCTTGGAAAAACATAAGAGAGAAGAGTTCATCGTGTTTTACGACACGGAGCCGCCGCCACCACCTGTTCTTCCTCTGGAGGGCAGATCTGGAGTCCGTTCTAGGGTCCGGAGAGGGGAAATCGTCGCCATCGTCATCACCAACCATCCTTCATCGCCAATTCCATGATGCTCTTCACCGTTCGTGAGTAATCCCATGGCAGGCTTGCTGGACGGTGATGGGTTGGATGAGATCTATCATGTAATCGAGTTAGTTTTGATGGGGTTTGATCCCTAGTATCCATTGTGTTCTGAGATTGATGTTGCTACTACTTTGCTATGCTTAATGCTTGTCACTAGGGCCCGAGTGCCATGATCTCAGATCTGAACCTATTATGTTTTCATCAATATATGTGTGTTCTTGATCCTGTCTTGCAAGTTGTAGTCACTAATACATCCATTTTGCATCATGCTTACATGTTGATGTTTATCGCTTTTTGGGCTGTTATTTCACTTCACGGTACAATACTTATGCCCTTTCTCTCTTATTTTGCAAGGTTTACATGAAGAGGGAGAATGCCGGCCACTGGATTTCTGGCCTGAAAAAGGAGCAAGTTTGAGATGCCTATTCTGCGCAACTCCAAAAGCTGTGAAAATCAACGTGGAATTTTTTGGGGATTTGTAAAAAATACTGGGCCGAAGAACTACCGGAGGGGCGCCAACACGGGGCCACAAGCCTGCTAGGCGCGAGCACCCCCTGGCCGTGCCTAGGGGGCTTGTGGGCTCCCAGCTGGCCCTCTAGCTCTCCCCTTTTGCTACAAGAAGGGTTTCGGTATGGAAAAAATCAAGAGGAGGTTTTTTGGAGGATTCTCCGCCGCCACGAGGCGGAACTTGAGCAGAACCAATCTAGAGCTCTGGCAAGGACGATCCTGCCGGGGAAACTTCCCTCCCGGAGGGGGAAATCGTCGCCATCGTCATCACGAACACTCCTCTCATTGGAGGGGACTCGTCACCATCAACATCTTCATCAGCACCATCTCATCTCCAAACCCTAGTTCATATCTTGTAACCAATCTCCGTCTCGCGACTCCGATTGGTACTTGTAAGGTTGCTAGTAGTGTTAATTACTTTTTGTAGTTGATGCTAATTGGATTACTTGGTGGAAGAGTTTATGTTCAGATCCTTGATCCTAATCATTACCTCTCTGGTCATGAATATGATTATGCTTTGTGAGTAGTTACTTTTGTTCCCGAGGACATGGGATAAGTCTTGCTATAAGTAGTCATGTGAATTTGGCATTCGTTCGATATTTTGATATGTTGTATGTTGTTTTTCCTCTAGTGGTGTTATGTGAACGTCGACCACATAACACTTCACCATTATTTGGGCCTAGAGGAAGGCATTGGGAAGTAGTTAGTAGATGATTGGTTGCTAGAGTGACAGAAGCTTAAACCCTAGTTTATGTGTTGCTTCGTAAGGGGCTGATTCGGATCCACTAGTTTAATGCTATGGTTAGACTTTGTCTTAATTCTTATTTCGTAGTTGCGGATACTTGCGAGAGGGGTTAATCATAAGTGGGATGCTTGTACAAGTAAGGGCAGTACCCAAGCGCCGGTCCACCCACATATCAAACTACCAAAGTGACGAACGCGAATCATATGAACATGATGAAAACTAGCTTGACAGTAATTCCCATGTGTCCTCGGGAGCATTTTTTCTCCTATAAGACTTTGTCCAGGCTTGTCCCTTGCTACAAAAGGGATTGGGCCACTTTGTTGCATGGTTGCTACTTTTGTTACTTGCGACTTGCTGCGAATCATCTCACCACACAACTACTTGTTACCGATAATTTCAGTGCTTGCAGATATTACCTTGCTGAAAACCACTTGTCAGATCCTTCTGCTCCTCGTTGGGTTCGACACTCTTACTTACCGAAAGGACTATGATAGATCCCCTATACTTGTGGGTCATCAAGACTCTTTTCTGGCACTGTTGCCGTGGAGTGAAGCGCCTTTGGTAAGTGGAACTTGGTAAGGAAACATTCATATAGTGTGCTGAAATTTATTGTCACTTGTCACTATGGAAACTAATCCTTTGAGGGGCTTGTTCGGGGTATCTTCACCTCGAACGGAAGCACAAAGAGTTGGTCCTCAACCTGCTGCACCTACTGAAAATATTTTCTTTGAATTTCCTTCGGGTATGCTTGGGAAACTGCTGGCTAATCCTTTTACACGAGATGGAACATCACATCCAGACTTGCATCTAATCTATGTAGATGAAGTTTGTGGTTTATTTAAGCTTGCAGGTTTGCCCGAGGATGAGGTCAAGAAGAAGGTCTTTCCATTATCTTTGAGGGATAAGGCGTTGACATGGTATAGGCTATGTAATGATACTGGATCATGGAACTACAATCGGTTGAAATTGGAATTTCATCAAAAGTTTTATCCTATGCATTTAGTACATCGTGATCGGAATTATATTTATAATTTTTGGCCTTGTGATAGAGAAAGCATCGCTCAAGCTTGGGGGAGGCTTAAATAAATGTTATATTCATGCCCCAACCATGAGCTCTCGAGAGAAATTATCATTCAGAACTTCTATGCTCGGCTTTCTCATGATGATCGCACCATGCTTGACACTTCTTGTACCAGTTCTTTTATGAAGAGAGATATTGACTTCGGATGGAATTTATTGGAAAGAATTAAACGCAACTCTGAAGATTGGGAGCTTGATGAAGGTAAGGAGTCAGGTATGAATTTCAAGTTTGATTGCGTTAAATCCTTTGTTGAAACAAATACTTTTTGTGATTTTAGCGCTAAGTATGGACTTGACTCTGAGATAGTAGCTTCGTTATGTGAATCATTTGCTGCTCATATTGATCTCCCCAAAGAGAAGTGGTTTAAATATCATCCTCCCTTAGAAGTAAATGTAGTTAAATCCAATCCAGTTGAAGAGAAAGTCATTGCCTATAATGATCCTATTGTTCCCAGTGCTTACATTGAGAAACCACCTTTCCCTGTTAGGATGAAGGATCATTCTAAATCTTCAACTGTGATACATAGAGGCTACATTAGAACACCTACAACCCCTGAGCAAATTAGAGTTGAACCTATCATTGCTATTATCAAAGATCTCCTGTCCGACAATGTTGATGGCCATAATATTCACTTCTGTGAAGATGCTGCTAGAATTGCTAAACCACACGCTAGAGACAAACATAGGTCTGTTGTTGGCACGCGTGTTGTTTCTGTTAAGATAGGAGATCGTTGTTATCATGGTTTATGTGATGTGGGTGCTAGTGTTAGTGCAATACCTCAATTCTTATATGATGAAATCAAAGACGAGATTGCACCTGTTGAGATAGAGCCTATTGATGTCACTATTCAGCTTGGCAATAGAGATACTATTTGCCCTGTGGGAATTGTTAGGGATGTTGAAGTCTTGTGTGGTAAAACGAAGTATCCTGCTGATTTCCTCGTTCTTGCTACCGCACAAGATAGCTTTTGTCCCATCATATTTGGCAGACCTTTTCTCAATACTGTCAATGCTCATATTGACTGTGAGAAGCAAACTGTCACTGTTGGCTTGAAGGAGTGTCACACGAGTTCAGTTTCTCCAAGTTTGGTAGACAACCTCATGAAAAAGAGTTGCCTAGTAAGGATGAAACTATTGCCTTAACTTCTATTGCCATCCCTTAGAGCAATACTTGCTTGAGCATGAAAATGATATGCAGATGGATGAAAGGGATGAGATAGATAGAGTTGTCTTAGAACAATATCCTATCCTTAAGAATAACTTGCTTGTTGAACTGCTTGGGGATCCACCCCCACCAAAGGGTGATCCTATGTTCGAGCTTAAACAGTTGCCTGATACTCTTCAGTATGCTTATCTTGATGAAAAGAGATATATCCTGTTATTAGTAGTGCTACCCTCTCAGAGCATGAAGAAAAGAAGTTACTAACAACTCTGAGAAAGCACCGTGCTGCTATTGGATATACTCTTGATGATCTTAAGGGCATTAGTCCCACTCTATGCCAGCACAAGATTAAGACTGATCCTGATTCCAAACCACTTGCTGATCATCAACGAAGACTAAATCCTAAGATGAAAGAGGTAGTAAGAAAAGAAATACTAAAGCTCCTGGAAGCGGGTATTATCTATCCTGTTGCTCATAGTGATTGGGTGAGTCCGGTGCATTGTGTCCCTAAGAAGGGAGGTATTACCATTGTCCCTAATGATAAGGATGAATTGATCCCATAGAGGATTATCACTGGCTATAGGATGGTGATCGATTTTAGGAAATTGAATAAGGCCACTAGGAAAGATCATTACCCTTTTCCTTTTATCGACCAAATGCTAGAAAGATTGTCTAAACACACACACTTCTGCTTTCTAGACGGTAATTCTGGTTTCTCCCAAATACCAGTTGCACACTTTGATTAGGAGAAAACCACTTCCACCTGCCCTTTCGGTACCTTTGCTTATAGACGTATGCCTTTTGTCTTATGTAATGCATCTGCCACCTTTCAAAGATGTATGATGGCTATATTCTCTGACTTTTGTGAAAAGATTGTTGAGGTTTTCATGGATGACTTCTCCGTTTACGGGTCTTCTTTTGATGATTGCCTCAGCAACCTTGGTCGAGTCTTGCAGAGATGTAAAGACACAAATCTTGTCTTGAATTGGGAGAAGTGCCACTTTATGGTTAATGAAGGCATCGTCTTAGGACATAAAAATTCTGAAAGAGGTATTGAAGTCGATAAGGCTAAGGTTGATGCAATCAAGAAAATGCCATACCCCAAAGATATCAAAGGTATAAGAAGTTTCCTTGGTCATGCTGGTTTCTATAGGAGGTTCATTAAAGACTTCTCTAAGATTTCTAGGCCTCTTACCAATCTCTTTCCAAAGGATATTCCTTTTGTTTTTGACAATGATTGTGAGGAAGCCTTCGAAATACTTAAGGAGGCCTTGATAACTGCACCTATTGTTCAACCACCTGATTGGAACTTACCTTTTGAAATCATGTGTGATGTTAGTGATTATGCTGTTGGTGCTATCCTAGGGCAAAGAGTTGATAAGAAGTTGAACGTTATTCACTATGCTAGTAAAACTCTAGACAGTGCTCAAAGAAACTATGCTACTATGCGAAAGGAATTTTTAGCAGTCGTGTTTGCATGTGAAAAGTTTAGATCTTACATAGTTGATTCCAAAGTCACTATTCACGCTGATCATGCTGCTATGATGGGTTCTCTTGCTACAAGAATTTTATTTGCACATTGTCGACAGAAAGGGTGCTGATAACCCAGTAGCACATAACTTGTCTAGGTTGGAGAATGTTCTTGATGACCCACAACATATTGATGATAGCTTTCCTGATGAGAAACTGAATGTCATCAATACTTCACGTAGTGCACCATGGTATGCTGATTATCCAAACTATATCGTTGCCAAATATATACCATCTAGTTTCACATACCAGCAAAGAAGAAATTCTTCTTTGACTTGAGGCATTACTTTTGGGATGATCCTCACCTTTATAAGGAAGGAGTAGATGGTGTTATTAGACGTTGTGTACCTGAACATGAACAGGGACGGATCCTACAGAAGTGTCACTCCGAGGCCTATAGAGGACACCATGCGGGAGACAAAACTGCACACAAGGTATTGCAATCACGTTTCTATTGGCCCACTCTCTTCAAGAATGCCCATAAGTTTGTCTTGTCTTGTGACGAATGTCAAAGAATAGGTAATATTGGTAAACGTCAGGAAATGCCTATGAACTATTCACTTGTCATTGAACCATTTGATGTCTGGGGCTTTGATTATATGGGACCTTTTCGAATCCAACGGGTATACTCATATCCTAGTTGCTGTTGATTACGTCACTAAGTGGTAGAAGCTATCCCCACTAGTAGTGCTGATCACAACACTTATATCAGGATGCTTAAACAAGTTATTTTCCCTAGATTTGGAGTCCCTAGATATCTAATGACCGACGGTGGTTCACATTTCATTCATGGTGCTTTCCGTAAAACGCTTGCTAAGTATGATGTCAACCATAGAATTGCGTCTCCCTATCACCCTCAGTACAGTGGTCAAGTAGAGCTAAGCAATAGAGAGATTAAACTAATTCTGCAAAAGACTGTCAACAGGTCTAGAAAGAATTGGTCTAAGAAGCTCGATGATGCACCGTGGGCTTATAGAACTGCCTATAAGAATCCCATGGGCATGTCTCCGTACAAAATGGTGCACGGTAAAGCATGTCATTTACCTCTTGAGCTAGACCATAAATCTTATTGGGCAATCAAAGATCTCAACTCTGATTTCAAACTTGCTGGTGAGAAGAGGTTATTTGATATTAGTTCGCTTGATGAATGGAGAACTCAGGCATATGTGAATGCCAAGTTGTTCAAAGAAAAGGTTAAGAGGTGGCACGATAAAAGGATACAAAAGCGTGAGTTCAATGTAGGTGATTATGTCTTGCTATATAATTCTCGTTTAAGATTTTTTGCAGGCAAGCTTCTCTCTAAATGGGAAGGTCCTTACATTGTTGAGGAATTATATAGTTCCGGTGCTATCAAGATCAACAACACGGAAGGTAATTGTTCGAGAGTGGTAAATGGGCAGAGAATCAAGCATTATATCTCAGGTACTCCCATAATGTTGAAAGCAATATTATCAATACCATAACTCCGGAGGAATACCTAAGGGATATTTATCATCCTGTTTCAGACTCCGAAAATGAAGAGGTATGTGATTCGGTAAGTAAACAGACTCCAAAACTTTTCCAGTAGGAATTTTTCTCTGTTTTGGAATATTTAGAAAAATAGAAAAATTGTAAGTAGTCCGGAAAGCGCACGAGGAGGCGACAAGCCTGCCAGGCGCGAGCCCACCCCCTGGTCGTGCCTGGGGGGTTGTGGCCACCTCGTGTGCCTCCCGGACTCTGTTTTCTTGTGGAGTACTCCTTCTGGTCGGAAAAAAATCATTATATATTCTCCCGAAAGGTCTGACCCTTGTATCACGCGAATTTCCTCTATTTTCGTTTCGAGCCTGTTTCTGTTGTAGATCTAGATTGCTATGACGTCCCCAAAAGCTCCGAAAGACAAGATCTTCGAGAAGGTCATCAATCCCTACCTCACGGGAGTGCTGCAACACCCTCAATCTATCGAGATGCGTGAGGGGATGTTGCACATCCGTGATGTTGAGGGGCCTAAGAAGACTGGAAGCGTGGAGGCAAGGCTCGAAGCATTGGAGCAACAGGTCTTCAAGTGCCAAGGGATGGTGGAGCATGGACTCAACGCCAACCACATGATAATCACGGAGTTCAGCAACAAGCACAAGATCGATGCCAATGACATCGGGAAGCACCTCTCCAGGCTCTATGACAGAATTGATCACCTCCAAGCCCAAATCTATGACCTGTAGAACCAAAATTGTGAGTATGAGTATAGATTTAAATCAATACGGTTGGCTGCAGATTTTAGGATTCCGGAGACTCGGTCATCTTTCCATGACGGAGCACCTATGCCTTGGAAGATGGAGGATCAAACCTATGTTGCAACAACTCCACCACCATCACCTCCAAAGGAAGACAACTGAGCATGGGTATGGGCAACCCCCTTGGCTTGTGCCAAGCTTGGGGGAGTTGCCCGGTATCGTATCACCATCACATCTTTTGCCTTTACCTTTGTTTTAGTTTGTTCCTTTTCAGTTTTCTCTTTCTCTAGTAGAATAAAAGTCTTAGTGTTTTAGTCTTGAGATTTGCTTTGTGTCACCCCCGATGTATTCGAGCTCGTGAGCCATATAATAAAGAGTGCCTTAGTTGAGGGCTTTGCCTCTTGCCATGATCAAAAGAGTGAGAAAAGAACAAAAGCATGAAAGATCATGTAATGATCTTATGGGAAGTGATGGCTTCACATATAAAGAGAATGATGATTGAAACTTGTTGAGGGTAGACAAACGTAGACCTTGGTCATTGTTGCAATTAATAGGAAGTGATAAAGAAGGAGAGGTTCACATATAAATATATCATCTTTGACACCATCTATGATTGTGAACACTCACTAAACTATTGCATGCTTAGAAGTAGATGTTGGACAAGGAAAACAACATAACGAATTGTGTTTGCTTGGTTCCGAACAATGTTATATGACTAGAGATCCCTCAGCATGTGATGATTGCTTCCACCTCATATTAGCCAAAACTCCCGCACAAGTAGAGATACTACTTGTGCATCCACAAACCTTCAACCCAGTTTTGCCATGAGAGTCCATCATACCTACCTATGGATTGAATAAGATCCCTCAAGTAAGTTGTCATCGGTGCAAGCAATAAAAATTTCTCCCTAATATGTATGATCTATTAGTGTGTGGAAAATAAGCTTTGTACGAACCTGTGATGAGGAAGACATAAAAGCAACAGACTGCATAGTAAAGTTCTTTATCACAGGAGGCAATATAAAGTGACGTTCCTCCACACTAAGAGGACACACATCCAAACCTCAAAAGCGCATAACAACCTCTGCTTCGCTCTGCGAAGGGCCTATCTTGTACCTTTACTTTTTGCCAGTGAAAGAGTCATGGTGATCTACACCAATTCCTTATTTCTCCTTTATCTTGGCTAACGTCATGTGCTAGGGAAAGATCTATATTCATATGTCAACTTGGAGGTAAGCACTCATGAATTATTATTGTTGACATTACCCTTGAGGTAAATGGTTGGGAGGCGAAACTATAAGCCCCTATATTTCTCTGTGTCCAGTTGAAACTTTGATCTCATGAGTACCACGTGAGTTGTAGCAGTTATAGAGAATGAAAAGATAATTGAGTATGTGGATTTGCTTTACAAGCTCTTATTTGACTCATTCTGATGTTGTGATAAATTGCAATTGCTTCAATGACTAAAGGCTATCGGTTGTTAATTCTCGGTAAGGTTCTTGATCCTTGCTTTACTTTGTGAAGGAATTGTCACTTTAGCATAAGAGATGATATGATTGTATTGCTGTTCTGATCATGATCATGATGCCTGCATGTTCGTATCTTGTTTCGACACCTCTCTCCCTAAACATGTGAGCATGTTTATTGATCTAGGTTTTCGCTTGAGGACAAACAAGGTCTAAGCTTGGGGGAGTTGATACGTCCAATTTGCATCATGCTTTCATGTTGATATTTATCGCTTTTTGGGATGTTATTTCACTTCACGGTACAATACTTATGCCTTTTCTCTCTTATTTTGTAAGGTTTACATGAAGAGGGAGAATGCCGACAGCTGGAATTCTGGCCTGAAAAAGGAGCAAGTTTGAGATGCATATTCTGCGCAACTCCAAAAGCCGTGAAAATCAATGTAGATTTTTTTTGAGATTTATAAAAAATACTGGGCCGAAGAACTACCGGAGGGGCGCCAGCAGGGGGCCACAATCCTGCTAGGCGCGACCACCCCCCTGGCCGCGCCTAGGGGGCTTGTGGGCTCCCAGCTGGCCCTCTAGCTCCCCCCTTTTGCTACAAGAAGGGTTTCGGTCTGGAAAAAAATCAAGAGGAGGCTTTTCGGAGGATTCGCAGCCGCCACGAGGCGGAACTTGAGCAGAACCAATCTAGAGCTCCGGTAGGACGATCCTGCCGGGGAAACTTCCCTCCCGGAGGTGGAAATCGTCGCCATCGTCATCACCAACACTCCTCTCATCGGAGGGGACTCGTCACCATCAACATCTTCATAAGCACCATCTCATCTCCAAACCCTAGTTCATCTCTTGTAACCAATCTCCGTCTCGCGACTCCGATTGGTACTTGTAAGGTTGCTAGTAGTGTTAATTACTGTTTGTGGTTGATGCTAGTTGGATTAGTTGGTGGAAGAGTTTATGTTCAGATCCTTGATGCTACTCATTACCTCTCTGGTCATGAATATGATTATGCTTTGTGAGTAGTTACTTTTGTTCCTGAGGACATGGGATAAGTCTTGCTATAAGTAGCCATGTGAATTTGCCATTCGTTCGATATTTTGATGTGTTGTATGTTGTTTTTCCTCTAGTGGTGTTATGTGAACATTGACTACATAACACTTCACCATTATTTGGGCCTAGAGGAAGGCATTGGGAAGTAGTAAGTAGATGATGGGTTGCTAGAGTGACAGAAGCTTAAACCCTAGTTTATGCGTTGCTTCGTAAGGGGCTGATTTGGATCCACTAGTTTAATGCTATGGTTAGACTTTGTCTTAATTCTTCTTTCATAGTTGTGGATGCTTGCGAGAGGGGTTAATCATAAGTGGGATGCTTGTCCAAGTAAGGGCAGTACCCAAGCGCCGGTCCACCCACATATCAAACTATTAAAGTAACGAACGCGAATCATATGAACATGATGAAAACTAGCTTGACAGAAATTCCCATGTGTCCTCGGGAGCATTTTTCCTCCTATAAGACTTTGTCCAGGCTTGTCCCTTGCTACAAAAGGGATTGGGCCACTTTGCTGCACCGTTGCTACTTTTGTTACTTGCTACTTGCTGCGAATCGTCTCACCACACAACTACTTGTTACCGATAATTTCGGTGCTTGCAGATATTACCTTGCTGAAAACCACTTGTCAGATCCTTCTGTTCCTCGTTGGGTTCGACACTCTTACTTATCGAAAGGACTATGATAGATCCCCTATACTTGTGGGTCATTAGTCACGTACTATGTGTTATGACCCGGCAACCCCGGAGTGAAATAGCCGGAATCACTCCCGGAGATGACCATAGTATGAGGAGTTCACGTACTCACTTTGCGCTAATGCTTTGTTCCGGTTCTGTATTAAAAGGAGACCTTAATATCCCTAAGTTTCCATTAGGACCCCGCTGCCACGGGAGGGATGGACAATAGATGTCATGCAAGTTCTTTTCCTTAAGCACTTATGACTAAATACGGAATACATGCCTACATTACGTTGATGAACTGGAGCTAGTTACATATCACCCTACGTTATAACTGTCACATGATGAATGTGATCCGGCCTAATTATCCATCACCGATCCAATGCCTACGAGCTTTTCCGACTGGTCCTTGCTACGTTACTTTACCGCTAGTGCTGTCAGTGCTACTACTGTTACCGTTGCTACCATTACTGTCACACTACTCTGTTACTGAAACTTTGCTACACATACTAAGTCTTTCAGGTGTGGTTGAATTGACAATCAACTTCTAATACTCGAGAATATTCTTTGGCTTCCCCTTGTGTCGAATCAACAAATTTGGGTTGAATACTCTACCCTCGAAAACTGTTGCGATCCCCTATACTTGTGGGTTATCAGGTGGCTTCCAAGTTCTTCCTCCAGAAAGCTTGTGTTTGGGAAATAAGCAACCCTGAGAATTTTTGCACTAAGAGAACTTGGCCCCATCAGCATTCTCCATGCCTACTGGGCTAGCAAGGCGAGGTTAAAAAGCTACAAATCCCTGAATCACATTTCGCCAAGATATTTAGGCTTTGTCATAACCTTATGGCAGACCCAAGCTGATTTCCGTTTGCCACATTTGCTTCCACCACAACTGACGAATAATAGATGTAGTATTTTCACACATCCCCCTTGGCAACCTGAAACAAGACATCAAATAAACTGGTATTCCTTGGGCTACTGATTTGATAAGGACCTCCTTCCATGCAGCCGAGAGTAGCTTCTCCATCCACCCTTTTACGTTTTCAAAACTCTATCTCTTAAGTATTTAAAAGTCCCCATCTTAGAATGACCGACATGTGCTAGCATGCCCAAATATCTGTCAATCCAAGATTCATTAGTAACATTTAGAGTGCTTTTGATGTTATCTCTCATATATTGTGTGCAACCCTTGCTCAAGAAAATCGTCGACTTGGCATGATTGATTCTCTATCCCAAAGCATTACAGTAAGTATCCAAGAGGTTTGAAACCATGGCAACTCCCTCATCACTAGACTTTACCAACAACAGGCTATCGTCAGCAAAAAGGAGATGGTTAACAACTAGAGTTGTTGGTGCCACCTTGATCCCTTCCATGAATAACGATTGGGAACAAGATTTGAAAAGGCACGAGAGGCCCTCTATTGCGTTCAAGAAAAGATAGGGGGAGATAGGATCTCCCTCGTGGATACCCCGTGTGGGTATAAACTCTTAGAGCTTTTCTCCATTAAACAACACTGAAAAGGTGCAAGCATAATTGCTCCCTAAGGTGGTTTTGGTAATTAATCACAACATATGCATCATTGGAATAATGAGTGTATTCAAGTATATTTCAGAAAATTTCAAAGATGTCTTGGCTATAGGATTGTGAGGAGATGCCCCTTGATGCAAGAAAGGAATAGGATTGGCTCAAGCTTCAAGCAAGAAGACTCTTCATTTTATACTTTGTGACAAATCACTTTGAGTCCATAGGAAATCCAATACTATTAAAAGGGGATGATGTATTATGATGAATTGGTTGCTCCTGTTCTTAGAAGTAGCCACCAAAAATACTCAACAATTCTCCCACAAAATATCTCTGTCCAAAGACAGACCAGAAAAATTGGTGCCGCCAACAATTTCCACTCGGCCCTAAATTTTTTACACTTGACAAACCCTGCTATCTCGGTACCACCAACATTCCTATCAGTGCCACCGAGATTCAGTGAGAAACTTTCTGTTGAGAAGATTGCAAGAATCGGAATTTTCCGAGTTTGAAATCAGCCTCATCGAGATTTGGAAACTGGTCTAGGTCATCGTATTGGTACCATTGAGATTCATATATTGGTTTCACCGATAATTCAAAAGTTGCCACATTTAGTGCAACCTGGTACCACCGAGATTCTTTTAGGTGTCACCGAGTTGGGCAATAATGTTGTAACGGTTGGATTTTGGGGGATGCCTATATATACCCCTCCACCTACCTCTCATTCGAAGAGGAAGCACTCAGAACACACTTGCACTTGCCAGATCCATTTTTCTGAGAGAGAGCCGCCTACTCATGTGTTGAGATCAAGAGATTCCATTCCAACCATTTGAACCTTGATTTCTAGCCTCCCCAAGTTGTTTTCCACAAGATAAATATCTCCTACCCCTGCCAAATCCGAGAGAGAGTGATTGAGTGTTGAGGAGACTATCTTTAGAAGCACAAGAGCAAGGAGTTCATCGTTCTACCACATCTATCACCTTTTGGAGGGTGGTGCCTCCTAGATTGGTCAGCTGTCGCTTGGGAGCCTCCTACTTCATGTTGTGGAGTTGAACCAAGATGTTTGTAAGGGCAAGGAGATCACCTACTTTGTGAAGATCTACCGTGAGTGAGGCTAGTCCTGTGTGGACGGAAGCCATGGTGGAATAGACAAGGCCGCTTCTTTGTGGACCCCTTGTGGGTGGATCTCTCCGTGGACTATCGCAGTCGTTCCCCTCCGTGGGTTGAAGTCTACACTAACATGGGCGTACGATAGCGCCACCTATCGGAACCATGCCAAAAATTGCTGTGTCAACCTTTGCGTTTGATCTCCCTACCTTACGCTCTACTTTACACTTGCACGTTTTACTTTCCGCTGCTATACTCTTAGATTTGCATGTGTACGATGTGCTTGACTAGTCATAATTGCTAAAACCGACCCACACTTCAAGTTGGAAAAAGGCTAAGTTTTTATCTTGTCAAGTAGTCTAATCACCCCCCTCTTGATGTACTTTCGATCCTACAAGTGGTATGAGAGCTTTGGTCTCCATTGCATTGGTTTCACAACCTAGGGGAGTATGGCATCTAGTGAGGGAAATTATCACCGTACATGTCCATATTTCGATGGCACTAATTTTGCTAGTTGGAAGCATTAGATGAAAATGCATATTATTGGTCATAATCCTGCCGTTTGGGTTGTTGTTTGTGTTGGTGTGCAAGGTGATTTCTTCGGAGAAGGAAAAGAACCGGACCGTGATGCAACAGTGAAAGAACGGAAGATACTACAATTCGATACTCAAGCCTGTGATATCCTGTTCAACTGTTTGTGTCCCGAAGAATTCAACAAAATCAGTCGCCTTGAGAATGCAAAGGAAATCTGGGATACTTTAATTGATATGCACGAAGGTACTAATTCTCTCAGGGAATCTAAGTTGGATGTGCTTCGAAGTCAGGTTGACAAGTTCAAGATGAAGGATTGTGAAGGAGACGCTGAGATGTACTCTAGGCTAGTTATCATCACAAATGAGATTTTCTGGCTTAGGAAGTGAAGAGATGATAGACAAATTCATCATCAAGAAGATACTTAGATCCTTGGATGGAAGATACGACATCGTGTGTACGTTAATCCAAATGATGCCAAACTAAAAGTATATCAAGCCAACTAAAGTCATTGGAAGGATTGTTGCTCATGAAATCTCTCTCAAGGACAAAGATGAGCTGCACAACAAGTCAAGCGATGCTTACAAAGCTTCAAGCGATGCTCCCCCTACTTCAAGTGACAACCTTGTTACCAATGAAGAGATAAGCCTCATGGTCAGAAAATTTAACAAGTTCTACATGAGCAGAAGCAAAGAGAGAAGCTCAAGCTCAAGATATGATGAGAAGCGTTCTTCTAGTCGTAAATGAAACTGCTACAACTATGGAAAGCCCAGACACTAATCCAATGATTGCTCGGCTCCCCACAAACGAAGAGAAGAGTCGCCTAGAAGATGAAGCTCAAGAGAAGAGTCACCTCGTAGAGAGAGAAGGAGTAGGGAATATCATTATGAACAAAGACACTCCCGGAGAGGCAAAGAATCAAAGAAGAAGGACAAGTACACCAAGAGCAGTTCAAGAAGAAGACATCAAGCTCACGTTGGTGCATGGGTTTCCGGATCCGAGTCTGACAACCAATCCGAGAGAAGCTATCACTCCAACTCTGATTACAGTCAAGATGAAGGTGTTGCCGGTCTTGCACTCGTTTCCTCCAACTCCTATGACTTATTTGATTCACCAAATGAAGGGATTGGAAACTGCTTCATGGCAAAAGTCCCTAAGGTATGACACCCAAGTACTTTGACTTTGATAGTGATGAGGATGACTTGTTAGGATAAAATGACTTGCTCTTTAATAGTCGAGAGAAATCGAATGATGATGACAATAAAGAGTTTGAACGACTAACTAAAGAATTAAACACTCTTAAGTTAGCTCATGAAACTACTCTAGAAGATCATAGAGAGCTTGCAAGAACTCATGAGAAGCTACGCTTCGAGAAGCTAAATTTAGAGCAAGAGCATGAGTTTCTAAAAGCAATCAATGATGATCTTCGAAAGAAAAGTTCCTCTTATCTAGACAAACGATTACTCTTGTCTACTTTTGTTCCACAAGTAAAACCTAAGAACACTAGTAACAAAGGCAAGAAATTTTCTTCATCTAGTCACAACAATGCTGAAGCTAGATCAAATGATATTGTTGCTAGTAGCTCTCTTGATTCCACTAATGGTTCTCTTAGACAAGTTACACTTGAGCAAGAAAACGATTTATTGAAAGGGATTATAGAGAGAGGTGTCTTCAAGATATTGCCAGAAGCAAGGAATTCAAGGAAAATGTGCGCAAGCAAGGAGGGCATCGGAAGAAGCAAGGTGTTGGCTACTTCAACGTCAACGGAGATGTTTGGGAAGAAGGTCCATATCCCATTCCCAAGTTTTTTCCTCAAGAGGAGAAGTGTGATCCTACTCCTCCCAAGGGAACAAGTTCTCAAGATGGCCTTCTACCACAAGACCACAAGGGCAAGGGAAAGCTTCAAGAGAAGATTGACTCATTTGAGGAAGAACCCCAAGTCAAGGTCGAGTGGGTTCCCAAGGACACTTCTAGCACTACCTCATCTAGTGCTACCACAACTCCAAGGATCCGCATCAAGGTGATGTGGGTCCCAAGAGTAAGAACTAGAAAGTTCTTGAGAGGTGACTCCGCCAATGAAATTCACTGTTATTCATCCTCCTCCAAATTTTAGCTCAACCAAATCATCTATGTGAGCCAAGTTTCAGTTACCATTTTCTGTCCAGATTGGCACATTGTGAAGGAAGTGTCCTTTGGCATGTCCAAATGGTATGATTTTTTATAGTGCCTTCATATGCCCAAATTAACATCACACACCAAATTTCAGCTCAGTCCATTCATTCATTTGGTCCGAGCTTCAACATCCATATTTCTGCACAGTGTGGTACTTTGCAAAGCAAGTGCCACCTAGGTTCATACATTTGAGCTAAAAAAATTCCAAGAGAGTCTCCTTAGTAGATGATCATCCTCACCGAAATTTAGGCCCATTGTCTATGTGCATTACCCGCACCGCTAATCAAACACTTGGCTGCTAATTCATGTATGAGCTTAGTTCAGTCTTCTCATGAGATTCTTCTATTATATTATTCTTCCTAACACCTACCGAGGGATTGTCCAACCCACCACACATGCCTATTCCACCCAGAACGCGTGGCAATGCAATGGTGAGGTGGTGACCATGCGGCTGGCATGCAAGTTTACGCGCTCTGGAGCTGGGGCGCTCGACCACCATCCAAACCTTGACGTCAAGCCACCGCACCATGTATTTCTTATTAAATAGATACTTATGTACCTATAAATGATTTTTGGGAAAAATAAAGAGCAAACTATAATGCAAATGCAGTTCAAATTTAACCCGCTTCCATCTGAATCGACATAAATTTGTCTTTTTCACGACAGGTGGATAAAAGCTTTTAACACCCAACCATTTTGTCAATTGTACATTAAATATGGCCTAGTACTTTAGAAAAATGATTTGGTACAATTTTGAATAAAAAATATGGTAGGTCCTTCACAAAAAAACTCATTTTGGACACTTGAAAAATGGAAAATAATTTTTACATACAAGGAAAATGAAAACTTCCTTAACCAACATTGTTTGCCATTCCAATATGCACCCTTGTGCATAATATAAGATCATTTCAACAAACTATGCCATGAACGTCGCCATAAGATTGATCATTTGGCTTGAAAGCCATGAATCTACACACATGATAGCTCATTTTTTAGAACACTTTTTAAAAATAATTATCGTATTACAAATTTATTATTTTCCCCTCTAACTCTGTCACATGTAATGACACAATGTCAAGGTTTTTGATTTTTATTTTTATTTTTATTTTTCATGCCCATTTCGAAATGCGGCCAAAACGACGGGTATGACCGTTCATACCTAGCTGTTGAATCTTGGAAAAATTGATGTTTCTATGATGAAATTGATAGTTTTGTATGTAGAATTGATTTTTGGGTAAAATAAAGAGCAAACTATAATGCAGCTCCAGTTCAAATTTGACCCGCTTCTAGCTGAATCGGCGAAACTTTGTCTTTTTCACGAGAGGTGGATAAAAGCTTTTTACACCCAAACATTTGGTTAATTGTACCTTAAATGTAGCCTAGTATTTTATAAAAATGATTTGGTCCAATTTTTCAACAAATATATGGTAGGTCCTTCACAAAAAAACTCATTTTGGGCACTTGAAAAATGGAAAATGAATTTTTCATACAAGGAAAATGAAAACTTCCTTAACCAACATTGTTTGTCATCCAATATGTACCCTTGTGCATAATATTATATCATTTTAACAAACTATGCCATGCATGTGGCCATAAGATTGATCATTTTGCTTGAAAGCCATGAATCTTCACACATGATAGCTCATTTTTTAGAACACTTTTTAAAAATAATTATAGTATTACAAGTTTATTATTTTTCCTAGTAACTCTGTCACATGTAATGACACAATGTCAAGGTTTTTGGAATTTTTTGATTTTTTTTGAATATTTCATGCCCATTTCAAAACGTGGTCAAAACGATGGGAATGACCGTTCCTAGCTAGTGGTTGAATCTTGGAAAACTTTTGGTGTTTCTCAGATTAAATGGATAATTATGTATCTAGAAATGTTTTTTGGAAAAATTAAAGAGCAATCTATCAAGTAGTTGTAGTTCAAAATTGACTTGCTTTCAACTGAATCACACGAAAGAGAGATGGATCAAAAGCTTTTGACACCAAATCATTTGATCAATTGTACATTTATTAAGACTTAAAATTTTAGAAAAATGATTTGGTACACTTTTGCGACAAATATTTGGTAGGTCCTTCACAAAAAAACTCACTTTGGGCACTCGAAAAATGGAAAATGGATTTTTCGTGCAAAGAAAATGAAAAGTCCATTTGGCAACATTGTTTGTAATTCCAAGATGCAAGATTGTCTACTCCAAGAGATCATTTTTGGATTTTATCATGTGGAAAAGTAGAAGCAAAACAATAGGAAAAATACAGTTGCATATGCTTTATTCTGATTAGTGGAATTGGTTGTGACACGGATCTTTGACATGGCATACCTCCATCCATCACATGCCCATCCAACGCCGAAGCTTCTCTCAAGAAACAGAAACCCTAATCACCCACCCAGCCTTTCAATCTCTCCCATGCTCCAGATCCCATCGAGACACCACGTCGCCCCACCTCTGTCTCGCTCGTCTCGTCTCCCCTCCCTCCCACCCGTGATTCCCACCAACGCCGCCTTCGCCAACCGTCGAACTCGCCTCCACCACCCATCCTCTACCCTTCCCCTCGCCTTCACCCCTAGATCCACCATCCCATGCGCGGCCACGGTGTCCCCCCTCCTTCTGTGCTAGGGTTAGGGTTTGCGGTCGGAGCAGATAAGAGCCGGCTAGTGATGGACGCTCGTCGCGGAACCTGGCGGAGGATAAGAAAGGCCTCCTCGAGGCCCTCACTGACTCCTTTTCGCTTGTCGGCGACCTTCGCGATGTCAGCGCATTTGGATTCGCTCGTCCTCGACAACAATGTCACTGAGAGCTTCGGATCTGGTAAGTTATTATCGCCCCCTCTCTTTGTCAGTATCCCTCTCTCAACCGATCTCCCTCCCTCCTTGTAGAAGCCACCACATGCAAGGCTGGAATCCGCGCCAGAACTTGAAGTCGGGCATGCTGCTGCCGGCGTCTTCCATGCCCCCTCCCCCCGAGCCGTGACCCTCACTGGATTTGAAGGCTTCTTGCCATCTCTGGCAACCCCCAGAACCGGTAACAATGGAGCCAGATCCAATCCACCTCCACCTCAATCTCGATCCATTCCCGACCACCTCCCAGGGCTTCTGACCTCACCTCCCCCCCCCGCGCGTTTTGCTATGTGAGTGTCAGATTCGCGAGGACGATGCTCCGCAGATGAAAGGGGCTGACTGGGGTCCCCTACCAGACCCCGCCAAAACCCTAGACCCCGCCACCGCTCCGTTGGGGAACGTTGCATGGGAAACAAAATATTTCCTACGCACACGAAGACCTATCATGGTGATGTTCATCTACGAGAGGGAGATCGGATACACATACCCTTGTAGATCGCTAAGCGGGAAGCATTAAGAAACGCGGTTGATGTAGTGGAACAGCTTCGTGATTCAAATCACCCTCGTCCCACGATCCGTCCCGATCTAGCACCGAACGGACGACACCTCCGCGTTCAGCACACGTACAACTCGATGACGATCTCCGCCTTCTTGATCCAGCAAGAGAGATGGGGAAGTAGATGAGTTCTCAAGCAGCGTGATGGCGCGCCGATGATGGTGATGATCTATTCCTGCAGGGCTCCGCCCGAGCTCCGCAGAAATCCGATCTAGAGGAAGAACTACGAAGTAGAGGTTTAGTGTTGCACGTGGCAAAGTTGTGTCTCAAAACCCCTAAAACCTTTAGTATATGAGGAGGAGGGGGAGGGCTATCCTTGATGCACAAGGGAGCCCCAAGGGCGTCGGTCGAAGGGAGGAGGAGGGACTCCTATTCCAATTTGGCTTGGAAGGAGTCGTCCCTTCCTTCCTTCCCACCTCCTCCTTTTTTTCTTTCTCCTTTGATTTTTTCCCTTGGCCGAAATAGTCCTATTGGGCTGGCCTCACCAGCCCACCAAGGGCTGGTGCGCCACCCATGGGCATATTAAGTTCTCTCC
This sequence comes from Hordeum vulgare subsp. vulgare, assembly GCF_904849725.1. Taxonomy (NCBI): domain Eukaryota; kingdom Viridiplantae; phylum Streptophyta; class Magnoliopsida; order Poales; family Poaceae; genus Hordeum; species Hordeum vulgare. The sequence continues at coordinate 570,151,671 of NC_058524.1, forward strand.
CGGGTGGGTGGCCCCTCCCGGTAAAAACCCAAAACCCATTCGTCACTCCCGGTAATGCCCGAAATCTTTCCGGAAGCCAAATGAAACAATCCTATATATCAATCTTTGTTTTCCGGACCATTCCGGAAACCCTCGTGACGTCCTAATCTCATCCGGGACTCCGAACAAAACTTCGGTCACCAACACCTATAACTCAACTATACCGAAACGTCACCGAACCTTAAGTGTTCATACCCTGCGGGTTCGTGAACCATGCAGACATGACCTAAGACACTCCCTGGTCAATATCCAATAGCGGGACCTGGATGTCCATATTAGATCCAACATATTCTACGAAGATCTTATCGGTTGAACCTCTGTGCCAAGGATTCATATAATCCCGCATACCATTCCCTTTGTCCTTCGGTATTTTACATGCCCGAGATTTGATCGTCGGTATCCCTATATCTATTTTAATCTTGTTACCGGCAAGTCTCTTTACTCGTTCCGTAATACAAGATCACGTGACTAACACTTTAGTCACATTTCTTGCAAGGCTTATATGTGATGTTGTATTACCGAGGGGGCCTCGACATACCTCTCCGTCACACGGAATGACAAATCCCAGTCTTGACCCATGCTAACTCAACAGACACCTTCGGAGAGACCTGTAGAGTACCTTTATAGTCACCCAGTAACGTTGCGACGTTTGATACACACAAGGTATTCCTCTGGTGTGAGTGAGTTACATGATCTCATGGTCATAGGAATGAATACTTGACAAGCAGAAAACAATAGCAACAAAATGACATGATCACATGCTACGTTTATAGTTTGGGTCTTGTCCATCACATCATTCTCCCAATGATGTGATCCAGTCATCAAGTGACAACACTTGTATATGGTAAGAAAACCTTAACCATCCTTGATCAACTAGCTAGTCAACTAGAGGCTTACTAGGGACATAGTTTTGTCTATATATCCACACATGCATTTATGTTTTCATTCAATACAATTATAGCTTGGATAATAAACGATTATCTTGAAACAGGAAATACAATAATAACTATTTTATCATTGCCTCTAGGGCATATTTCCAACAGTCTCCCAGTTCGACTAGAGTCAATAATCTAGTCTCACATCGCTATGTGATTTACATTGGAATGAATCTAACACCCATACAGTTCTGGTGTTGATCATGCTTCGCTCGTGGAAGAGGTTTGTTCAGCGGATGTGCAACATTCAGATCCGTGTGCACTTTGCAAATATTTATGTCCTCTCCTTTGACATAGTCACGGATCAGGTTGAAGCGTCGTTTGATGTGTATGGTCTTCTTGTGAAACCTTGGTTCCTTGGCTAGAGCATTGGCACCAGTGTTGTCACAGAACAAAGCTATTGGATTTAGTGCGCTCAGCACAACTCCAAGATCCGTCCTGAACTGCTTCATCCAGACACCCTCCTTAGCCACCTCCGAGGCAACCATGTACTCTGCTTCACATGTAGAATCTGCTACAACGCTTTGCTTGGAACTGCACCAGCTTACCGCACCCCCATTAAGAATAAATATGTATCCGGTTTGAGACTTAGAGTCATCCGGATCAGTGTCAAAGCTTGCATCGACGTAACCCTTTACGACGAGCTCTTCGTCACCTCCATAAACGAGAAACATTTCCTTTTCAGGTACTTAAGAATATTCTTGACCGCCGCCCAGTGTTCCACTCCTGGATCACTTTGAAACCTGCATTCCATACTTATGGCCAGGCTAACATCCAGTCTTGCGCACAACGTTTCATACATGATAGACCCTACGGCTGAAGCATAGGGGACGGTACTCATCTTTTCTCTATCTTCTGTAGTTACTGGACATTGAGTCTTACTCAATTTTATACCTTGTAACACAGGCAAGAACCCTTTCTTGGATTGTTCCATTTTGAACTTCTTCAAAACTTTCTCAAGGTATGTGCTTTGTGAAAGTCCTATGAGGCATCTCGATCTATCTCTATCGATCTTAATACCTAATATGTAAGCAGCTTCTCCTAGGTCTTTAATTGAAAAACTTTTGTTCAAGTAATCCTTTACGCTCTCCAAAAAGTCCACATTGTTTCCAATTAGCAATATGTCATCCACATATAATATTAGAAACGCTATAGAGCTCCCACTCACTTTCTTGTATATACAAGATTCTCCTGTAACTTGTATAAACCCAAATGCCTTGATCACCTCATCAAAGCGCTTATTCCAACTCTGAGATGCTTGCACCAGTCCATAAATGGATCGCTGGAGCTTGCATACTTTGTCAGCATTCTTTAGATAGACAAAACCATTGGGTTGCATCATATACAACTCTTCCTTAAGAAAGCCATTAAGGAACGCAGTTTTGACATCCATCTGCCAGATTTCATAATCGAAAAATGCAGCTATTGCTAACATGATTCGTACGGATTTAAGCATCGCTACCAGTGATAATGTCTCATCGTAGTCAGCTCCTTGAACTTGTGAAAAACCCTTTGCCACAAGTCGAGCTTTATAAACGGTCACATTACCGTCCGCATCCGTCTTCTTCTTAAAGATCCATTTGTTCTGAATAGCCTTGCGACCTTCTGGTAATACTTCCAAAGTCCACACTTTGTTTTCATACATTGATCCTATCTCGGATTTCATGGCCTCTAACCATTTGTTGAAATCCGGGCCCACCATTGCTACTCCATAATTCTCAGGCTCATTGTTGTCTAACAACATGATAGATAAGACATGATTCTCGTACCACTCAGGAGCAGTACGTGATCTTGTCGACCTGCGAGGTCCGATAGTAACTCGATCTGAAGCTTCATGATCATCATCATTAGCTTCCTCTTCAACTGGTGTTGCCTCGACAGAGATTTTCCTCATCCCCGCGCCACCATCTTGTGGGAGCAGAGGTTCCAAAACCTCATCAAGTTCTATCTTACTCCGACTCAATTCTTTTGAGAGAAACTCTTTCTCAAGAAAAGCTCCGTTCTTAGCAACAAACACTTTGCCCTCGCATCTGAGATAGAAGGTGTACCCAACTTTCTATTTTGGGTAACCTATGAAGACACACTTTTCCACTTTGGGTTCCAGCTTTTCAGGCTGAAGCTTTTTGACATAAGCATCGAATCCCCAAACTTTAAAAAATGACAACTTTGGCTTCTTGCCATACCATAGCTCATATGGTGTCGTCTCAACGGATTTTGATGGTGCCCTATTTAAAGTGAATGCAGCTGTCTCTAATTCATAGCCCCAAAACGATAATGGAAAATCGGTAAGAGACATCATAGATCGCACCATATCTAGCAAAGTACGATTACGACGTTCGGACACACCATTACGCTGTGGTGTTCCAGGCAGTGTCAACTATGAAACGATTCCACATTGTCTTAAGTGAGCACCAAACTCGTAACTCGGATATTCACCCCCTCGATCAGATCGTAGGAACTTGATCTTCTTGCGGTGATGATTTTCAACTTCAGTCGGAAATTGTTTGAACTTTTCAAATGTTTCAGACTTGTGCTTCATCAAGTAGATATATCCATACTGCTACGGTGACAGAAATCTTCTGTCATCTCTTGAGCTAGCGTTGGTTTTTTCCCTTGAAGAGGAAAGGGTGATGTAGCACAGGAGCAGTAAGTATTTCCCTCAGTTTCAGAACCAAGGTATCAATCCAGTAGGAGAATCTCGTCAAGTCCAGAGTACCTTCACAAACACAAAAGAGCTTGCACCCAACGCTATAAAGGGCTTGTCAATCCCTTCAAGATTGATTGCGAAGTGAGATCTGAAGGTGGAAAGTGCAACGAAATAAAAGTGTAAGGCTGAAAATATGGTGTGAAGTAGACCCCGGGGCCATAGTGTTCACTAGAGGCTTCTCCCAAAATAGCAAATATTACGATGGGTGAACAAATTACTGTTGAGCAATTGATAGAACCGCGCAAAGTCATGACGATATATAAGGCAATGATCATACATATAGGCAGCACGTCCGAGACAAGTGGACCGATACTTTCTGCATCTACTACTATTACTCCACACATCGACCACTATCCAGCATGCATCTAGTGTATTGAGTTCATGACGAACAGAGTAACGCCTTAAGCAAGATGACATGATGTAGAGGGATAAACTCAAACCAATGACGAAACCCCCATCTTTTTACCCTTGATGCCAACAACATGATGCGTGCCTCGCTACCCCTTCTGTCACTGGGTGAGGTCACCGCATGGTATGAACCCAAAACCAAGAACTTCTCCCGTTGCAAGAATCATAGATCAAGCTGGCCAAACAAAACCCACAACTCGAAGAGAATTACAAGGATATGAAATCTTGCATAAGAGAGACGAGAAGAAACTCAAATAAGATTCATAGATAATCCGATCATAAATCCACAATTCATCGGATCTCGACAAACACACCGCAAAAGAAGATTACATCGGATAGATCTCCATGAAGATCATGGAGAACTTTGTATTGAAGATCCAAGAGAGAGAAGAAGCCATCTAGCTACTAGCTATGGACCTGTAGGTCTATGGTGAACTACTCACGCATCATCGGAGAGGTCATGGTGTTGATGAAGAAGCCCTCCGTATCCGAATCCCCCTCCGGCAGGGCACCAGAACGTGCCCTAGATGGGATCTTGCGGAGACAGAAGCTTGCGGCGGCGAAAAAGTACTTTCTATGATCTCCTGAGCTTTTTTTTGGAATTATTGGGAATATATAGGCAAAACACCTAGTGCAGAGGTGGCCCAGGGAGCCCACAAGCCTGGGAGGCGTGGGCCCCCCTGGCCGCAGCTAGGGGGCTTGTGGGGTCCCTGGTGGCCCCGTGCCTTGGTTCTCAAGCTTCCCGATCTTCTTATGTTTCGGAAAAAATCTTTTTGGAAGTTTCGTTCCATTTGGACTCCGTTTAAAATCCTCCTCTGAAAGGGGTCAAAAACACGAAAAAAACAGGAACTGGCACTTGGCACTGAGTTAATAAGTTAGTCCCAAAAAGATATAATAGGCATAGAAAACATCCAATGTTTGACAAGATAATAGCATGAAACCATCAAAAATTATAGATACGTTGGAGACGTATCACATACCTACTCAAATCATCAGTGAAGGTGAGAAAATAACGATATCCGTCGCGTGCTTCCACACTTATAAGTCCGCACACATCAGTATGTATGATTTCCAACAAGTCACTTGCACGCTCTATTGTTCCAGAGAACGGAGTCTTAGTCATCTTGCCCACGAGGCATGGTTTGCATGTGTCAAGTGATTCAAAATCAAGTGACTCCAAAATCCCATCAGCATGGAGTTTCTTCATGCGTTTTACACCAATACGACCTAAGAGGCAGTGCCACAAAAAGGTGGCGCTGTCATTGTTAACTCTACATGTTTTGGTCTCCATGTTATGGATATGTGCCTCATCACAATCAAGATTCAATATGAACAAACCCCTCACATTGGGTGCATGACCATAAAATATATTACTCATATAAATAGAACAACCATTATTCTCTGACTTAAATGAGTAACCGTCTCGCAATAAACATGATCCAGATATAATGTTCATGCTTAACAGAGGCACTAAATAACAATTATTTAAGTTCATAACTAATCCCGATGGTATTTGAAGTGAGACCATGTTGACGGCGATTGCATTAACCTTGGAACCATTTCCCACGTGCATCGTCACTTCATCCTTCGCCAACCTTCGTTTATTCCGCAGTTCCTGCTACGAGTTGCAAATGTGAGCAACAGAACCGGTATCAAATACCCACGCACTACTACGAGAGTTGGTTAAGTACACATCAATAACATGTATATGCCATTTACCTTGTTTGGCGTTGACTGCCTACTTATCAGCCAAATACTTGGGGCAGTTGCGCTTCCAGTGACCCATCCCCTTGCAATAATAGCACTCAGTTTCCGGCTTAGGTCCAGCCTTGGGTTTCTTTGTCGGAGGGGAAACAGCTTTGCCGCTCTTCTTGGAGTTACCCTTCTTGCCTTTGCCACTTTTCTTGAAACTAGTGGTCTTATTGACCATCAACACTTGATGTTCTTTTCGTATTTCTGACTCCGTGACTTTCAACATCGCAAATAACTCACCGGGTGACTTATTCATCCCTTGCATGTTATAGTTCAACACGAAGCTCTTGTAGCTAGGTGGCAGTGATTGAAGAATTCTGTCAGTGATAGCCTCTTGCGGGAGTTCAATCCCCAACTCAGCTAGAAGGTTTGAGTACCCAGACATTTTGAGCACATGTTCACTGACAGACGAATTCTCCTCCATTTTGCAAGCATAGAATTTATCGGATGTCTCATACCTCTCGATCCGGGCATTCTTCTCAAAGATAAACTTCAACTCCTGGAACATCTCATATGCTCCATGACGTTCAAAGCGTCGTTGAAGTCCCGGTTCTAAGCCATACAAGACTGCACATTGAACTACTGAGTAGTCCTCCTTACGTGCTTGCCAAGCGTTCATAACATCTTGTTCAGACGTAGCGGGTGGTTCATCTCCTAGCGCTGCATCAAGGACATAATTCTTTTAACCAACTTGTAGGATAAGCCTCAGATTACGAGCCTAGTCTACAAAGTTGCTACCATCATCTTTCACCTTAGCTTTCTCTAGGAACGTATTGAAATTCAGGGTTGCTACTGCGTGAGCCATTGATCTATAACATAAAAATATTGCAAAGTTTACTTAGACTATGTTCAAGACAATTAGAGTTCAGCTAATCATATTACTAATAAACTCCCACTCAAATAGACATCCCTCTAGTTATTTGAGTGTGGCATGATCCAAATTCACTAACTCAAGTCCGATCATCATGTGAGTTGAGTGTAGTTTCAGTGGTAAACATCTATATGTTAATCATATCAACCGTAGATTCATGCTCGACCTTTCGGTCTCTTGTGTTCCAAGGCCATGTCTGTACATGCTAGGCTCGTCAAGTTTAACCTGAGTGTTCCACGTGTGCAACTGTTTTGCACCAGTTGTATGTGAACGTTGAGTCTATCACACCCGATCATCACGTGGTGTCTCGAAACGACAAACTGTCGCAACGGTGCACAGTCGGGGAGAACACAATTTTATCTTGAAATTTAAGTGAGGGATCACCATATAATGCTACCGTCGTGCTAAGAAAGATAAGGTGCATAAAAGGATTAACATCACATGCAATTCATAAGTGACATGATATGGTCATGATCTTGTGCTTCTTGATCTCCATCACCAAAGCACTGGCATGATCTTCATCATCATCGGCGCCACACCATGATCTCCATCATCGTGATCTCCATCATCATGCCTTCATCGAGGTTGTCGTGCTATCTATGCTACTACTACTAAAGCTACAACCTAGCAATATAGTAAATGCATCTACAAGCACAAATGTTAGTTTCAAGACAACCCTATGGCTCATGTCGGTTGCCGTAGCACCGACGTGCAAGTCGATAATTAACTATTACAACATGATCATCTCATACATCCAATATATCACATCATGTCATTGGCCATATCACATCACATGCACACCGTGCAAAAACAAGTTAGACGTCCTCTAATTTGTAGTTGCATGTTTTACGTGGCTGCTATGGGTATCTAGTATGATCGCATCTTACTTACGCAAAAGCCACAACGGTGATATGCAAATTTCTATTTAACCTTTCTCCAAGGACTGCCTTGGTCAAATCCGATTCAAGTAAAGTTGAAGAAACATACACCCACCAGTCATCTTTATGCAACAAGTTGCATGTTAGTCGATGAAATCGGTCTCTCGTAAGCGTACGAGTAAGGTTGGTCCGGGCCGCTTCAATCCAACAATACCGCCGAATCGAGAAAAGACTAAGGAGGGCAGCAAATCGAACATCAATTCCCACAAAAAATTTTGTGTTCTACTCAAGATTACATCTACGCATGAACCTAGCTCATGATGCCACTGTTGGGGAAGGTTGCATGGGAAACAAAAAAATTCCAAAGCACACGAAGACCTATCATGGTGATGTTCATCTACGAGATGGAGATCGGATCCACATACCCTTGTAGATCGCTAAGCGGGAAGCATTAAGAAACGAGGTTGATGTAGTGGAACAACTTTGTGATTCAAATCACCGTCGTCCCACGATCCGTCCTGATCTAGCACCGAACAAACGGCACCTCCGCGTTCAACACACGTAAAGCTTGATGACGATCTCCGCCTTATTGATCCTACCAGAGAGATGGGGAAGTAGATGAGTTATCCGGCAGCGTGACGGCGCGCCGGTGATGGTGATGATCTTTTCCTGCAGGGCTCCGCCCGAGCTCCGCAGAAATCCGATCTAGAGGAAGAACTATGAAGTAGAGGTTTAGGGTTGCACGTGACAAAGTTGTGTCTCAAAAACCCTAAAACCTCTAGTATATATAGGAGGACGGGAGGGGCTAGCCTTTAGGCTCAAGGGAGCCCCAAGGGTGTCGGCCGAAGGGAGGAGGAGGGACTCCTACTCCAATTCGGTTTGGAAGGAGGAGTCCCTTCCTTCCTTCCCACCCCCTCCTTTTTCTTTCTTTCTCCTTTGATTTTTCCCTTGGACGAAATAGACCTTTTGGGCTGGCCTCACTAGCCTACCAAGGGCTGGTGCGGCACCCATGGTCCTATTAGGTTCTCTCCCGGGTGGGTGGCCCCTCCCGGTAAAAACCCGAAACCCATTTGTCACTCCCAGTAATGCCCGAAATCTTTCTAGAAGCCGAATGAAACAATCCTATATATCAATATTTGTTTTCGGACCATTACGGAAACCCTCGTGAAGTCCGTGATATCAACCGGGACTCCGAACAAAACTTCGGTCACCAACACCTATAACTCAACTATACCGAAACGTCACTGAACCTGAAGTGTGCAGACCCTGCGGGTTCGAGAACTATGCAGACATGACCTGAGACACTCCCGTTCAATATCCAATAGCGGGACCTGGATGTCCATATTAGATCTTACACATTCTACGAAGATCTTATTGGTTGAACCTGTGTGCCAAGAATTCATATAATCCCGCATACCATTCCCTTTGTCCTTCGGTATGTTACTTGTCCGAGATTTGATCGTCGGTATCCCTATACCTATTTTAATATCGTTACCGGCAAGTCTCTTTACTCGTTTCGTAATACAAGATCTCGTGACTAACACTTTAGTCACATTGCTTGCAATGCTTATATGTGATCTTGAATTACCGAGTGGGCCCCGAGATACCTCTCCGTCACACGGAGTGACAAATCCCGGTCTTGATCCATGCTAACTCGACAGACACCTTCGGAGATACCTGTAGAGTACCTTTATAGTCACCTAGTAACATTCCGACGTTTGATACACACAAGGTATTCCTCCGGTGTCAGTGAGTTACATGATCTCATGGTCATAGGAATGAATACTTGACACACATAAAACAATGGCAACAAAATGACACGATCACATGCTATGTTTATAGTGTGGGCCTTGTCCATCACATCATTGTCCCAATGACGTGATCCAGTCATCAAGTAGCAATACTTGTATATTGTCAGAAAACCTTAACCATCCTTGATCAACTGGCTAGTCAACTAGAGGCTTACTAGGGACATAGTTTTGTCTATATATCCACACATGCATTTCTGTTTTCATTCAATACAATTATAGCATGGATAATAAACGATTATCTTGAAACAGGAAATATAATAATAACTATTTTATCGTTGCCTCTAGGGCATATTTCCAACACGCTCCGGCCATGGCAACTTCGCTGCTCCTCCGTGTCGTGAGGTGCCGAGGCCTCACCTCACCACTCTCCACCACCACCGTAAGCTCCTCCAGTCCTCCTCTCTCCACTCCCTACTTCCACCATGGTTTACTAGTGATTTATCGTAAGAGTACGCTAGAGTATGGTAGCCCTGCGTTTGGATAAGTATATTTCATCTTGCAAAATAGGATGGCAGCTTCAGCTCCCTCAATTGTTGTAAATCTTGTATTTGCGCCATGCACTGAACTGTAAAACTCTATTTATCAATACTCAATATGCCTTGAAGTATTCAGGCATGGAACTTTACAATAACTAATTCAGTGATAATAAATCAGAGGATGCATTGGCTCATTTGAGTTACTATGTAATCTACTAGATACCAGATGATAATTTAATATAACTCTATGTAAGCCTGGTGCATTTTTTTTCTCGTACCATTAATAGATGCAGCTATAGCCTGAGTGGAGAGTATGCTACTACACTACTATCCCTGCTTTGGTTAAGCACATGAACATTTCTGCAGATGAGCTGATTTTGCTAAATTTGGAGAGAGTAATGTTCTTATTATGTTATTATGTTCTTTTCCCACAATCAATTTCCTTGAGCAATAGTTTGTCTGATGTGTACACCTCCTTATTACAATTTTAACACTGAAATGTTTGGATAACGCTACATGTGGATACAACAACCTGAATTTAAATAGTACTACATGCTATAATTCTAGTTAGCACAGTGACAAACAGCCTTGGGAAAACAATAGTTTGCTGCCTCTTGTCCATTTCAATTAAAATGCGATCAATCATATAATCTGCAAATAAGTATCATAGCTTGCTTCTACTCTTTGCTCGAATTGTTTAGAAATACTTGTTTGTAGAAAACACTGAGTTGACAAGCTATACCAATATCCGTTGATGAGTCTGTTCTACTTCTCATCTCAGTCAAGCTTGCTGGAGACTGTCCTGACTAAAGAAGATCTGTAATTCTCTTTCATAGCGTTTATGGTACTACAGGAAAAACTAAACAATCGTTTTGAAGGCAGCCACTGGGACAGTCATTGGAGGCGTTTATGTAGTGGAAAGCATTAGTTAGTCTTCTTTTGAGCTGTAGTGTACTAATATTTGTTATCTCATGCAGCACCATTACTCTTTCTCCTTAAATATCGATGGGTAAATTGCATGTATCCACCTCCTCTGTAGTATCATTATTGAGGGTTTGGAAAATCATATAGAACCAACTGGTTAGTCAAATGACCCTGGCTCAGTTCGCGCAGGAGATTTTCTTATTTCAATAGAAATGCACAATATAGAACCAACTGGTTAGACAAATAGAAATGGAGACTCTTTTCTTATTTAAATCTGCTACATCAGGAACACATTTGTTCCATAGTGTATTTTATTAACCACCACTGTTGGCTAGGAGTCATAGCTTGATGAATTTTTTGTAGTGTTCACTGGATAGTTTCTGTTGATTGATTTTTTGAATGAATCATTGGATTCATGGATTGAATGATTCAGCAGTTCAATTTAGTATACTATATCTGAGACTGAACTACTCCAAGGAGTAACTTGTTTTCAGTATATGTGAGTAGTAACTTGTTTAAGACCTTTTTAGTTCAAGTAGTATAGCACTAGATGTAGTGTAGGACAATGGTACTTTTGTGTAAGTTTCAGTTAATTAATTGAAATTTTTTGGTTATGTAACTTTTCATAATTTATTGTTATATGCATGGTTTCTTGTTAAATCTAATGTTTTGCAGCAAATTTTCATCGTTATGAGATTTTTATGTTCACAGATTCACTTGATTAAGTTTCTAACTTTTCACAATTTATTATTTGCAGATGTTGGCCTTCATTCTTGGAAAGCTCTAGGAAGAAGAATCCTGAAGAAAACCCACACCCAACAATGCGTATTAGCTCACTGGAGCTAGTTATGTGTATATCCAGTTGTATTTTATAATTGAATACAAGATTTGTATGATGTATGATTGTAATGTACTTTGTGTGGGTGTTGTATGAATTATTATGCCTTATTGTCTCTTTTTTGCATCGAATTATCTAATTGCATGAATATAGAACTGACGTCTCGTACTCAAACATAAATCTTGTAATTGGTTCCCATTTGACTAGTGGGTCCTACTTTAAAATGGAAAAAACAAAAGAAAACTAACAAGTGAGCTGGAAAAAGGCTAAGGCCCAAAAAAATATGGATTGTAAAAGGTCGTGGCCCAAAAAATAAAAGGCTGAAAAGGTAAGAAATAGGCTGAATTAATGGGCTTGGCCCATATAGACACCGAACTGGACCGGGCTGATTCTAATCAACGACCTTTTCATTTGGTCGCAATTTTGCCACGTTAGCTTGGCACATTGGATCCGATGTGTCTTGGGTAGACAACCAACGACCAAAATAATTTCAATGCTTTCGATTGGTCGTAAATGTCTTCGACCATTCCAGAAAAAAGGTCGTTATAGTTCATTAGAGACCCTCAGCTTTTGACCGTCTGTTTTTGGTCGTAAAAAGGTCGCAAATAGAAATCAATGACCATTCGGTGACCAATATTGAAGGTCACAAGTTAGCATATTTCTTGTAGTGAAAAAGTTTCGTTGCGTTTGGACTCCGTTTGGTATTGATTTAGTGCGATGTAAAAAACATGCAGAAAACAGCAACTCGCACTGCACACTATGTCAATAGGTTAGTACCAAAAAATGAAATAAAATGACTACAAAATGATTGTAGAACATCCAAAAATGATAATGTAACAGCATGGAACAATCAAAAATTATAGATACGTTGGAGACGTATCAGCATCCCCAAGCTTAATTCCTGCTCGTCCTCGAGTAGGTAAATTATAAAAACAATTTTTTTGATGTGGAATGCTGCCTAACATGTTCATCACATTTATTTTCTTTATAGCATGGACATTTGGACTTTTATATGGTTTAAAGCAATAGTCTAGTTTTGACATGAAGACTTTAATACTCAAGCATACCAACAAGCAACCATGTCTTTCAAAATATCAACACTAAAGCAAGTTATCCCTAGCCCATTATGCTCAATCATTGATCCATTCATGAAACACACTCGAATATTAGCTACACCCAATGCTCAAATACGATCATAGTGCCCCTTAGTTGGTGCTTTATGAGAGAAGATGGAGACTCAAATTCAAAATAAAAATTGCATAAGTAAAAGAAAGGCCCTTCATAGAGGGAAGTAAGGATTTGTAGAGGTGCCACAGCTCAAATCAAAAATTGAGAGATAAAAACATTTTGGGAGGCATACTTTTCCCACCAACGAAAACGACTTAGAGCTCCCAACACTTCCATGCTAGATACATCATAGGCGGTTCCCAAACAGAAAAAAGTTTATTATTTTTTCCACCATTACTTTGACTTTCCATGGCTTGTCCGTATCCACGGGTGCCCTCCATACCAACACTTTCCAAGGAATTTATTATTTGACAACAAAAAGTAAAATCATTTTTTTCATTTTGGGGCTAGGCATCCCTAATACCTTTGTCGTACACTCATGCAATGACAAGTGAATAAACACTCATCGTGAGAATAACACATCTAGCATGGAAAATATTGGCCACCCCTCACCGCCTCGCGAGCGGTAGAGCACACAAAAGAGAAATTTATTTTGAAAATTAGAGATGGCACATGCAAATTTGCTTAAAACGGCATGGAAATACCACATATAGGTAGGTATAGTGAACTCATATGGCAAAACTGGTTTAAAGGGTTTTGGATGCACAAGTAGTGATCATACTTAGTGCAAAATGAAGGCTAGCAAGAAGATTGAGAAGCGACCAACCAAGAAACGAATAATCTCGTACCCAAGCATTAAGCATAAGTAACACCGAATAATGCACCACAAGTAGGATATAAATTTCATTGCATAACTATTGACTTTCGTGCTTGCATAGGGAATCACAAACCTTAACATCAATATTATTACTAAAGCACAATTACTCATCAACATGACTCACATATAATATCGTCATATCTCAAAACCATTACTAAGAATCAAGTTTATTTTGTCCAATGATCTTCATGGAAGTTTTTATTATATCCTCCTTGGATATCTATCACTTCGGGACTATTTTCATATGTTCCTTTTGATAACATCAAACAAATTTAAGTGATGAACATGAGCATAATTTGTATTTCTCTCAAAATAATCTAAGTGAAGCAAGAGAGAATTTCTTAAAAAAATTACTAACTCCCAAATAAATCTAAGTGAAGCATGAGAGCATTTCTTCAAAAATAACAAAGCACACCGTGCTAAAAAAGATATAAGTGAAGTACTAGAGCAAATCCATGGCTCGAAAACTTTAAGCGAAGCATAGGAGCAAGCATAGCATAATTTTTGGCTCTCTCAAAAAGGTGTGTCCTGGAAGGATTCAAGACTGAAAACACAAAGAAAAACAAGCAAAGACTCATATCATACAAGACGCTCCAAGCAAAACTCATAATATGTGACGAATAAAAATATAGTTTCAAGTAAAATACCAGTGGTTGTCAGAAGAAAGAGGAGATGCCATTCGAGGGCATCCACAAGCTTAGTTGCTTGCTACTTCTTGAATATTATCTTGGGGTGCCTCAGGCATCCCCAAGCTTAGCCTTTTGCTAATCCTTATTCCTTCATCCATCGTAAGATCACCCAAAACATGAAAACTTCAATCACACAAAACTCAACAAAACCTTCGTGCGATCCGTTAGTATAAGAAAGAAAACCACTACTATAAGTATTGTTGAAAACCTATTAATATTTTATTTTTGCATTATATATACTGTATTCCAACTTTTCTATGGCAAAAACGCATCAAAGAAAACCATAGAATCATCAAAACAAGCACACAACGCAAAGAAAATAGAATATGTCAAAAACAGAAAAGTCCGTAGCAATCTGACTACTTTGAATACTTATGCAAGTCCAAAAATTCTGAAAAGTTAGGATAACATGAATAATTTGTTTATTAATCTTCTGCAAAAACAATCAACTCAAAAGCACTCTTGTGTTAAAAACTAAAAAAATCGTCAGCGCAAAAGTTTTTGTTTTTCAGCAAGATCAAATCAACTTTCACCCAAATCATCCCAAAGGCCTTGCTTGGCACAAACACTAATTTAAACCACAAAAACACATCTAACCAGAGGTATAATCAAGTTGGGTTGCCTCCCAACAATCGCTATCGTTTTACGCCCCTAGCTAGGCATAACGCGTAGGATCTAAGTGTTGTCATCTTCGTTTCTAGATGCACATGATTCCCTCATGACTGATTCATATGGTGGCCTAATTATTGTTCTAGGGAGGTGTTACATTCCCTTCCTTAGTGGATATAGAAATTTAGATTGCGTTCTTTCATATCAATCACGACACCAATAGTACGTAAAAACGGTCTACCAAGTATAATTGGATAAGACGGATTGCAATCAATATCAAGAACAATAAAATCTATGGCCACATAATTCCTATTTGCAAGAATAAGAACATCATTAATTCTTCCCATAGGCTTTTTAATAGTAGAATCCACCAAGTGCAATTTAAAGAGCATTCTTCAATATTGGTAAGACCAAGTACACCATATAAACATTTTGGACTTGTAGAAATACAAGCACCCAAGTCACATAAAGAAAAACACTCATAATTTTTAATATTGACTTTGATAGTAGGTTCCCACTCATCATGCAATTTTCTAGGAATTGAAACTTCTAATTCCATTTTTTCTTCAAAATCTTTCATCATAGCATTAAAAATATGTTTAGTAAAACCTTTATTTTGTTCATAAGCATGGGGTGAATTTATCATGGATTGCAACAAATAAATACAATAAACCAAAGATCAACTATCATAATTAAAGTCTTTGTATTCCAAAATAGTGGGCACATCACTTGTTAAAGTCTTGACCTCTTCAAACCCACTTTTATCAATTTTCTCAACAAGATTTTCACCCTCCGAATCATAGGGATGTCTTCTAACTAAAGTTGACTCTTCTCCAGTCCCTTTTTCATCAATCTTAAATTTACTAAACAAAGAATCAATAGAAGAAACACCAATCATTTTAAGATCTTCGTCACTTTTATGAAAGTAATCACTAGAAAACGCTCTTCCCAAAAATTCTCTTTTAGCTCTAAGCATAGAGGTTCTTTTCTTACTTTCATCCATAGAAACATAAAGAGCTTAATTCATTCCTAAACTTTAGGCACAAAATTTTTCATCTTGAGAGTTTCTAAATCATGAGAAATATTATCAATACTTCTAGACAAATCATCAACTTTATTCAACTTTTCTTCTATCGAAGTATTGAAAGCTTTTTGAGTATTGATAAATTCTTTAATAATGTTCTCAAGATCAGAGGTGTTTCTATTATTATTATAAGTAGGATTACCATAGTAATTACCATAATTATTAGCGTAATTACTAGGAAAAGGCCAAGGATTAAAATTACCTCTATAAGCATTGTTATTGAAATTGTTTCCGAAATAAAATTCACATCTATGGCATCACTATTTTTCTCAATCAAAGTAGACAAAGGCACATCATTAAAATCAATAGAAGCACTTTTATTAGCAACCAATTTCATAAGAGCATCAACTTTTTCACTCAAAGAATTTATTTCTTCTACTGAATTGACCTTTTTACTAGTAGGAGCTCTTTCGGTATGCCATTGTGAGTAATTAGCCATAATATTGTCTAGCAACTTTGTAGCTTCACCCAAAGTAATTTCCATAAAAGTACACCCTACGGTGGAATCCAAAAGATTACGAGAAACAAAATGCAACCCCGCATAAAAAAATTGTATGATCATCCAAAGATTTAACCCATGAGTTGGGCAATTCCTTAACATCAATTTCATCCTTTCCCAAGATTGTGCAACAAGCTCATGTTCAAGTTGCGTGAAATTCATGTTGGAAATATGCCCTAGAGGCAATGATAAATAGTTATTATTATATTTCCTGTTACAAGATAATCGTTTATTATCCATGCTATAAGTGTATTGAACGAAAACATAGATACATGTGTGGATACATAGACAATACAATGTCTCTAGCAAGCCTCTAGTTGGCTAGCCAGTTGATCAAGGATAGTCAAGGTTTTCTGACTATGTGCAAGTGTTGTTACTTGATAACTGGATCACATCATTAGGAGAATCATGTGATGGACTAGACCCAAACTATGAACGTAGCATACTGATCGTGTCGCTTTATTGCTATTGTTTTCTGCGTGTCAAGTACTTATTTCTATGACCATGAGATCATATAACTCAATGGCACCAGAGGAAAACCTTGAGTGCATCAAACGTCGCAACGTAACTGGGTGACTATAAAGGTGTTCTACAAGCATCTCCTAAGGTGTCCGTTGAGTTAGTATGGATCAAGACTGGGATTTGTCACTCCGTCTGACGGAGAGGTATCTCGGGGCCCACTCGGTAATACAACATCACACACAAGCCTTGCAAGCAATGTGACTAAGTGTAAGTCACGGGATCTTGTATTACAGAACGAGTAAAGAGACTTGTCGGTAACGAGATTGAAATAGGTAAGCGGATACCGACGATCGAATCTCGGGCAAGTAACATACCGAAGGACAAAGGGAATGACATACGACATTGTTATGAATCCTTAACACTGAGGTTCAACCAATAAGATCTTCCAAGAATATGTAGGATCCAATATGGGCATCCAGGTCCAGCTATTGGATATTGACCAAGGAGTCTCTCGGATCATGTCTGCATAGTTCTCGAACCCGCATGGTCTGCACCCTTAAGGTTCGATAATGTTTTAGTATAGTTGAGTTATATGTGTGGTTAACGAATGTTGTTCGGAGTCCCGGATGAGATCACGGATGTCACGTGGGTTTCCGGAATGATCCGGAAATGAAGATTGATATATAGGATGTTTTCATTTGGTCACCGGAAAGTTTCGGGCAATTCCGGCAGTGTACCGGGAGTGACGAATGGGTTATGGGTGTTCACCGGGAGGGGCCCACCCACCCGGGAGTGAGCCCAAGGCCCTAGGGTGGTGCCACAAGTTCTTAGTGGGCTGGTGGAGTCAGCCCAAGAGGGCTATGGCGCCACATAAATAAAATACCAAAAGAAAAGAAAAGGAAAAAAAGGAAAGAGGAAGGTGGGAAGGAAGAGAAGGACTCCTCCTTCCCAAACTGAATTGGAGGAGGAGTCCTCCTCCTTCTGGCGGCCGGCGCACCTTGAGGGCCTTGTACCTCAAGGCTAGCCCCTCCCCCTCCCTCCTATATATAGTGGTGGTTTAGGACTTTTTGAGACACAACTTTGCCACGTGCAACTCTAGCCTATTCCACATAGTTTTACCTCTAGATCGGATTTCTACGGAGCTTGGGCGGAGCCCTGCAGGAGTAGATCATCACCACAACTGGAGCATCGTCACGCTAATGGATAACTCATCTACTTCTCCGTCTTGCTTGCTGGATCAAGAAGGCCGAGATCATCGTTGAGCTGTACGTGTGCTGAACGCGGAGGTGCCATCCGTTCGGCACTAGATCGGAACGGATCGTGGGACGGATCGCGGGACGGTCTGTGGGATGCTTCGAGGGATGTGAAGACGTTCCACTACATCAACTGCGTTTCTTAACGCTTCCCGCTATGCGATCTAGAATGGTACGTAGATCTAATCTCCACTCGTAGATGAACATCACCATGATAGGTCTTCGTGTGCGTAGGAAATTTTTTGTTTCCCAGGCAACGTTCCCCAACAATTCATGATCTAGGTTGTAAGGGAAATAATTTTTGCGGGCGGAAAATACTTAGTATTAAAAAGCATCCTTGCACTTGTTCCAAGAATCAATACTATTGCAAGGCAAAGAAGAAAACCACATTTTTGCACGATCACGCAAAGTAAACTGAAATAATTTCAACTTCACAACATCATTGTCCACATCTTTTTTCTTTTGCATATCACATAATTCCATGTATGTGTTAAGATGGGGCGCGATATCCTCATTAGGAGTACCGGCAAATTGATCTTTCATAACAAGATTCAACAAGGAAGTATTAATATCACAAGACTCTGCACTAGTGGCGGGAGGAGCAATCGGAGTACTGACAAAATCATTGTTGTTGGTATTTGATACGTCTCAAACGTATCTATAATTTTTGATGGTTTCACGCTGTTATCTTGTCAACTTTGGATGTTTTTTTACCTTTTATATCTTTTTTGGGACTAACTTATTAACTCAGTGCCAAGTGCCAGTTCCTATTTTTTCTGTGCTTTTGACTCTTTTCAGATCTGATTTTGCAACGGAGTCCAAACAGAATAAAATCCCCAAAATGTTTTTTTCCACAATGGAAGAAGATCGGGAGGCTTGAGGGCCAAGAAAGTGGGCCCACAGGGAGCCCACAAGCCCTGTTGCCGCGGCCAGGGGGAGGCCGCGGCAACCAAGCTTGTGGCCTCCCTGGCGCCCCCCTGCCCTAGGTCTTTGGCTTATAAATTCCCTAAAAATCCAGGAAAAATCAGGGCGTCCACGAAAACACTTTTCCGCCGCCGCAAGCTTCCGTTTCCGCGAGATCTCATCTGGAGACCCTTCCCGGTGCCCTGCCGGAGGGGACTTTGGAGTTGGAGGGCTTCTTCATCAACATCATCGCCCCTCCAAAGACTCGTGAGTAGTTCACTTCAGACCTACGGGTCCGTAGTTAGTAGCTAGATGGCTTCTTCTCTCTCTTGGATCTTCAATACAAAGTTCTCCATGATCTTCATGGAGATCTATCCGATGTAATCCTCTTTGGCGGTGTGTTTGTCGAGTTCCGATGAATTGTGGATTTGTGATCAGATTATCTATGATATATATTTGAGTCTTTGCTGATTTCTTATATGCATGATTTGATATCCTTGTAAGTCTCTCTGGGTCTTGGGTTTTGTTTGGCCACCTAGATGTATGATTCTTGCAATGGGAGAAGTGCTTGGTTTTGGGTTCTTACCGTGTGGTGACCTTTCCTAGTGACAGTAGGGGCAGCAAGGCACACATCGTGTAGTTGCCATCAAGGGTAACAAGATGGGCTTGTCGTAGATATGAGATTGTCCATCTACATCATCTCATCTTGGTTAAGGCGTTACTCTGTTCTTTTGGACTTAATACACTAGATGCATGCTGGATAGCGGTCGATATGCGGAGTAATAGTAGTAGATGCATAAAGTATCGGTCTACTTGTTTTGGACGTGATGCCTATAGATATAATCATTGCCATAGATATCGTCACGACTTTGCGCGGTTCTATCAATTGCTCGACAGTAATTCGTTCACCCACCGTCTACTTGCTTTCATGAGAGAAGCCACTAGTGAACACTACGGCCCCCGGGTCTATTCACACCTATCGTTTCCACTTTCGCTTTTACTTTGCTTTGTTACTTTGTTGCTTTCAGTACTCACTTGGCAAACAATCTATAAGGGATTGACAACCCCTTCATAGCGTTGGGAGCAAGCTCTTTGTGTTTGTGCAGGCACTTGTGATACTCCTTCACTGGATCGATACCTTGGTTCTCAAAACCGAGGGAAATACTTACCGCCGCTGTACTACATCACCCTTTCCGCTTCGAGGGAACACCAACGCAAGGCTCCAAGGCCACGGGGGAATCCTTTGCATATTTGCCTAGGAAGTCCCTAAAGGCGTAGCCGTAGCAGAAGGATTCCTGGTGCCGCAGCACGCTTGTTTATGGCACTGTTGGAAGGTCTTTTGTTGCAGTAGCAGTATTTGAGAAATCACACAACTTGTTCTTCTCTTGAGTCATGATGACTTCACAACAAGATTGCACTCAAAAACAGATCCGACGAGAAAACGGCGAACGAAAAAGAGAGCGAATAAAATGGAATTTTTTTGTGAAGTGGGGGAGAGGAAAACGAGAGGCAAATGGTAAATAATGTAAATTGCGAGGAGATGAGATTTCTGATTAGGAACCTCGTTGATGTTGAAGATCCTCCCCGACAATGACGCCAGAAGTTCCTTTTGATGTCTGCTAGAACTACGTCGGTATTTCCCCAAAGAGGAAGGGGTGATGCAGTATAGCGTCGGTACGTATTTCCCTCAGTGATGAGGCCAAGGTTATCGAACCATTAGGAGAACCTCCTCACACCACATAAACATCACCTGCACACAAATAACAAATACTCGCAACCCGACGTTTTAAAGGGGTTGTCAATCCCTTTCGGGTACGGCGCCTCAAGATAGACAAATAACGTGAGGTAAAAGTGGTAGATAGGATAAATAGATCGTGGAACAAATCAATTGCAGAAAGTTATTTTTGTATTTTTGTTTTAATAGATCTGAAAACAAAAGCGAATAAAAATAGATCACAAAGGCAAATATGATGAAAAGAGACCCGGGGGCCGTAGGTTTCACTAGTGGCTTCTCTAGAGAAAAATAGCAAACGGTGGGAAAAACAATTACTGTTGGGCAATTGATAGAACTTCAAATAATCATGACGGTATCCAGACAATGATCGTTATATAGGCATCACGTCCAAGATTAGTAGACCGACTCTTGCCTGTATCTACTACTATTACTCCACACATCGACCGCTATCCAGCATGCATATAGTGTATTAAGTTCATGGAAAAAAGGAGTAATGCAATAAGAACGACGACATGATGTATAAAAGATCTATTTATGTATAAATAGACCCCATCTTGTTATGCTTAATAGAAACGATACATACGTGTCGGTTCCCTTCCTGTCACTCGGATCAAGCACCGTAAGATCGAACCCATCACAAAGCACCTCTTCCCATTGCAAGATAAATAGATCAAGTTGGCCAAACAAAACCCAAATATCGGAGAAGAAATACAAGGCTGTAATCAATCACACATATAAGAGATCAAAGAAGACTCAAATAACTTTCATGAATAAGAGCATAGATCTGATCATAAACTCAAAGTTCATCGGATCCCAACAAACACACCACAAAAAGACTTACATCATATGGATCTCCAAGAGACCATTGTATTGATAATCAATAGAGAGAGAGGAAGCCATCTAGCTACTAACTATGGACCCGTAGGTCTACAAAGAACTACTCACGCATCATCGGAGAGGCACCAATGGACATGATGAACCCTTCTCTGATGGTCTCTAGATTGGATCTGGTGTTTGTGGACTCTGCGGCGACTAGAATTGATTTTCGTCCCCCCTCTTAGGGTTTCTGGAATATTGGGGTATTTATAGAGGAAAGAGGCAGTGCGGAAAGCCAACGAGGAGGGCACAACCCACCGGGGCGGGCCTGGGCCCCCAGGCACGCTTTGGTGGGTTGTGCTCCTATCGGAGCTCCCCTCAGGTGCGTTCCTAGCCCACTGGATGTCTTCTGGCCCAAAAAATCCACAAAAAGTTTCACTGCGTTTGGACTCCTTTTCGTATTGATTTCCTGCGATGTAAAAAACATGCAGAAAACAAAAATTGGCATTGCGCACTATATCAATAGGTTAGTACAAAAAAATTATATAAAATGACTATAAAATGATTGTAAAACATCCAAGAATGATAATATAACAGCCTGGAACAATCAAAAATTTCTAGATACGTTCGAGACGTATCATTAAGCGAGCCATCAATCCTTCCGGTGATCTCATAACGGAACTCTCAATGAAAGCACCAATGTCGGTGTCAAAACTGGCGGATCTTGGGTAGGGGGTCCCAAGCTATGGACCTTTGATCGATGGGTTACAGGTGATGAAGGAGACAATGTTTACCCAGGTCCGGGCCCTCTTGAGGAGGCAAAACCCTACGTCCTGCTTGATTATGTTAATGTGTAGGAGGATTACAAAGTTGATCTACCTCGAGATCGTATGAGCTAAAACCCTACATGAGTCAACCTCCCTATTCAGATGAAACCCTCTAGCTTATATAGACACAAGGGGTTCCTAGGGTTACATACCACCGACCTCCAGCCAGAGACAGATGTGCCAGTCTAGCCTACTCAACTTGGACGATATGCCAGTCTTTGGAGCTTTCCTTCTTGAACACGAGGTCATCATGCAATCCAGTCTTCAACAATACGGCCCATTAGGTCGGCCTCTAAAAGATGGGCCGATCGTCAAAGGACCTTTTAGTCCCGGACTCCCTCAGGCATCAAGGTTTTCCCAGATTATTGGTTCGCTTATGTATTTGGTGAGTGCCATGAGGCCTGACGTCTCGTTTTCTATAAGAAAACTAAGCTGGTTTGTATCAAACCCGAGAGATGATCATTGGCATGCGCTTGAGAGAGTTATGCGCTATTTGAAAGGCACTGTGAGCTATGGGATTCACTACACCGGATACCCGAGCATACTGGAGGGTTATAGGGACGCAAACTGGATATCTGATGCTGATGGGATTAAGGCCACAAGTGGTTAGGTTTTTACATTCATGGTGGCACAGTTTCCTAGAAGTCTTGCAAGCAGACCATCATAATGAGGTCAACTATGGAAGCAGAACTCACAATATTAGACGAGGCCACTTTTGAAGTAGAGTGGCTTCGTCAGCTCTTGATGGACTTAACTTTAGTTACAAAACCAATAGCCGCTATCCTGATGAACTATGATAATCAAACTGTGATCATAAAGATTAAAAGTTCTAAGGACAATATGAGATACTCAATACATTTGAAGAGAATATTGAAATCTGTTAGAAAATTGAAGAACTCCAGAGTTATTGCGTTGTATTATGTCCAAACGTCTAAAAACTTGGCAGATCCCTTCACAAAGGGTTTATCGCGTAATGTGATAGAAAATGCATCGATGGAGATGGGTTTGACACCCGCCATATGAGTTGTCCATAGTGGTAACCCACTCTATCTGATTAGAGATCCCGTGAAGTAGAAGCGCGACAAAGTTGTTGGATAGCTGGAAGGAGAATATCCCTATATTTGTTACCCCTCTCCATGAAGTTGGAATACTCTCATAATCTGCATGGCGGGTTGATACTTATCTTAATGTGTTCCAAGTGGATTATTTGGGTAAGCAGAGATGTTGTCCCGTAGAGCATCTCCTAAGGAACACACCTATATGAAATTGACCATTAAACGCCGCAGTATGTGAGAATTGGGTGTTCTATAATAAATTCATGAAATGCCTTGGAGTATGACGTATACGCTCCACGCACGGGAAGCCTTGCAACAGCCCAATATCAGTCAAGGATTTGTGTGAAACTAGTCCCACAAAAAGCTTGTAGTTCAAGGAATAGTCCATGATGAGTCTCCAACGTATCTATAATTTTTTATTGTTCTGTGGTGTTATATTATAATTCTTGGATGTTTTATGATCATTTTATAGCAACTTTAAATCATTTTTAGGGACTAACCTATTGACATAGTGCCTAGTGCCAGTTGTTGTTTTTTCCTCCGCACAAAATCAGTATCATATGAAGTCCAAATGCCATGAAACTTTACGAAGATTTTTTTAGACCATAAGGAAACTTGGGACACAAGAATGAGCACCGGATGAGGCCCGGGGGGGCACTAGACACCAAGGCGTGCCCAGGCCCCTAGGGCGACCTGGTGCCTAATGGGCACCTCGGGAACCTCCTCCACCGACTTTGAGATCTATAAATACCCCAATATTCAAGAAACCCTAGAGGAGTTGACGAAAAACTATTTCAGCCGCCGCAAGTTCCAGAAGCCACGAAATCCAATCTAGAGCCTGTTCGAGAGAGGAACACAATCACGGAGGGGTTCACCATCCTCATTGGTGCTCCTCCGATGATGCGTGAGTAACTCATATCATACCTAAGGGTCCGTAGGCAGTAGCTAGATGGCTTCGTCTCTCGTTTTGTTTCTCAATACAATGGTCTCTTGGAGATCCATATGATGTGACTCTTTCTTTGGCGACGTGATTGCTGGGATCCGATGAATTGTGAGTTTATGATCAGATCTATGAAAACATATTCATGCTTGATTATTATAGCCTCGTATTTGTTTTCTGATATTTGTTTTTTGTCTGGCCAACTTGATCTTTTATCTTACAATGGGAAGAGGTGCTTTGTGATGGGTTCAATCTTTCGGTGCTCAATCTGGGTGACAAAAAGAGACATGAAACACATGTATCATTGCTATCAAGGATAAATCGATGGGGTCTATTCCTACACGAATAGATCTTATCTACATCGTGTCATCGTTCTTAAGGCATTACTCCATTTTCCATAAACTCAATACACTAGTTGTACGTTGGATAGCGGTCGATGCGTGGAGTAATAGGAGTAGATGCAGGTAGAAGTCGGTCTACTTATCTTGGACGTGATTGTTGGAGATATGCCCTAGAGGCAATCATGTATGATGATATTTTCTATGTGTTTATGAATAAAGATAGTCCTCAGACATTATCAGTGATGTGTATTAACAAGTACGTGACTTGTTTGTGAGACTATACATTATATGATGACTGTCCTAAATGGTCCCTAGTCAAAAGACTTGTGTGGACACGCAACCAACTAGACTAGCATATGATACGGTGGATGGTCTGGTCTCACTAACCGTGTAGCATTGGATGGTGGCCGGATAATATGGACTCGGAAAGATCTGGTCGGATTCGACGTAGTCGGATCCGAGTCGAGATAAGGTGTGAGTTGGATAGAGCCAACTATGAGACGCATCAATCGGTCATCTGTGAGTCTAGTACAACATACGTTCTATGTTCTAAGACCTGAGCTGGCGCATGTACTCGTGATGGTGACAAACTTGCTTTGGGCCGACGAAACGCTACTCCGTGACTGGGTAGTTTCAAAGGTAGCTTTCGGGCTAGTCTAGACCCAAGCTGCCACACATGGTCGAGCATGATAGGATTTTCCTCTTCGATCAGGAGAGATATACTCTAGGGCCCTCGGATGGTGTGACCTGGATAAGCATGGCCATGCGATGAGGATTAAGAGATAATCTGAATGTTGGTCAGATTCGCCAGAACGAGGAAGAGGTTGTGCGGCAACAAGGATGACCATGTCGCCTTGAGCACGACAATGTATATCCTGTGGTAAAGGGAATAGAAGTATGCAGTACATGTTGGCCTAACTAGCTTCATCGGACACTTGGAGTCAACACGTCTTGCTAGAGGCCTCTACCAACTAGCGGAGTGGGGCGTGGTCTGACTCATGACCAAGTGAACGAGAACCTAAGGGGCTCCGCGCTTAAGGGAAGGAACACGTGGGATTTAAAGTCCATGTGAGGTCCAAGAGTTGAGCTTGTGTCAAACGCCTATATATAGTGGAGGTGCGGCACACTTAATGAGTTGATCGTTTCGGTGCCGTCATTAGGGTTGTGCATGTGTTGCACCTAGCCACTCTTGGAAATATGCCTTAGAGGCAATAATAAAATTATTATTATTATATTTCCTGTTTCAAGATAATCGTTTATTATCCATGCTAGAATTGTATTGAATGGAAACATAAATGCATGTGTGGATACATAGACAAAACATTAAGAGTTGACTAGCTTGTTGATCAAAGATGGTTAAGGTTTTCTAGCCATAGACAAGTGTTGTCACTTGATAGCGGGATCACATCATTAAGAGAATGATGTAATGGATAAGACCCAAACTATGAACGTAGCATGTGATCGTGTTATTTTATTGCTATTGTTTTCTGCATGTCAAGTATACATTCCTATGACCATGAGATCATGTAACTCAGTGACACCGGAGGAATGACTTGTGCGTATCAAACATCGCAAACTAACTGGGTGACTATAAAGGTGCTCTAGAGGTATCTTCGAAGGTGTCCGTTGAGTTGGTATGGATCAAGACTGGGATTTGTCACTCTGTATGACGGAGAGGTATCTCGGGGCCCACTTGGTAATACAACATCACAAACAAGCCTTGCAAGCAATGTGACTAAAGATTTAGCCACGGGATTTTGTATTATGGAACGAGTAAAGAGACTTGCCGGTAACGAGATTGAAATAGGTATAGAGATACCGACGATCCAATCTCGGGCGAGTAACATACCAAAGGACAAAGGGAATGTTATGCGGGATTAAATGAATCCTTGACATAAAGGTTCAACCGATAAGATCTTCATGGAATATGTAGGATCCAATATGGACATCCAGGTCCCGCTATTGGACATTGATCAGAGAGTGTCTCGGTCATGTCCACATAGTTCTCGAACCTGCACGGTCTGCACACTTAAGGTTCAGTGACATTTCGGTATAGTTGAATTATTGATGTTGGTAACCGAATGTTGTTCGGAGTCCTGGATGAGATCCCGGACGTCACAAGGGTTTTCGGAATGGTCCGGGACAAAGATTGATATATAGGAAGTATCCATTTGGCTTCCGGAAGGTTTTCGGGCATTACCGATAAAGTACCGGGAGGGATGAATGGGTTCCGGAGTTCCATCGGGAAGGGCCACCCACCCGGGAGAGAACCAAAGAGGCCCAAGGGTGGCGCACCAGCCCGTAGTGGGCTGGTGGCCAGCCCAAGGAGGCCTATTCAGCCAAAATAGGAGAATGAAAGGAGAGGTGGGCCAAACCGAATTGGGGAAGGGACTCCTCCTTCCAAGTTGTATTGGAGGAGGACTCCTCCTCCTCTCTTGCCTCGGCTGAACCCTAGGGCCTTGTCCCTATGGCGCTAGCCCTCCCTCCCAACTATATATAGTGGAGGTGAGAGAGGCTTTTGGCACCTCAAGCCAACCACAACCCTCTCTCCCTCCACAACTTTGTGACACCCCGTACCTAGTTCGGTACGGCACGACGAAGCCCTGCCGGAGTAGTTCCACCATCATCACGGCCACGCCACCGTGCTGTCGGAGAATTCAGCTACCTCTTCGTCTCTCTTGCTGGATCAATAAGGCGGAGATCGTCATCGAGCTGCACGTGTGCTGAACACGGAGGTGTCGTCCGTTCAACGCTAGATCGGGATGGAGCTCGTGGGATGGCTTGCGATTTGGATCAGAAGACGTTCGACTACATCAACCGCATTTCTTAACGCTTCCCGCTTAGCGATCTACAAGGGTAGGTGGATTTATTGATTTGGCGATAATGTTGGATGAAGCGGCCCGGAAAAACATTACTCGTACGCTTACGAGAGACCGGTTTCATTGACTAACATGCAACTTGTTGCATAAAGATGACTAGCGGGTGTCTGTCTCTCCAACTTTAGTTGTCGGATTTGACCGAGGCAGTATTTGGAGAAGATTAAATAGCAACTTGCATATCACCGTTGTGTTTTTGCGTAAGTAAGATGCAATCATACTAGATACCCATGGAAGCCACATAAAATTTGCAACAACAAATTAGAGGACGTATAACTTTTTTTGCAGGGTATGTTGTGATGTGATATGGCCAAAGACATGACATGATATATTTGATGTATGAGATGATCATGTTGTAATAGTTAAATATCGACTTGCACGTTGATGACGGCAACCGGCAAGATCCATAGGGTTGTCTTTAATTATTTTGCGATTGGTGATGCTTTGCTTTATCGCTAGTCAGTAGCTTTAGTAGTAACATCATACTTAGCGCGACAACCTTGATGGCAGCCCAATGATGGAGATCATGATGATGGAGATCATGATTTGGCGCCGGTGGCAATGGAGATCATGCCGGTGCTTTGGTGATGGAGATCACGAAGCACGAGTTCATGTCCATATCATGTCACTTATGATTTGCATGTGACGTTAATCCTTTTTATGCACCTTGTTTTGCTTAGGATAAAATTGTGTTGGTAGCATTATAAGGTGATCCCTCACTAAAATTTCAAGATAAAATTGCACACGCTCATTATAAGGTGATCCCTCATTATAAGGTGATCCCTCACTAAAATGTCCATATCAAGAAGCACAAGTTCATGTCCATATCATGTCACGGTAGTATTATAAGGTGATCCCTCACTAAAATTTCAAGATAAAATTGTGTTCTCCCCGAGTGTGCACTGTTGCGACAGTTCGTCGTTTCGAGACACCATGTGATGATCGGGTGTGATAGACTTTACATTCGCATACAACGGGTGCAAAACAGTTGCACACGCCAAACATTCGGGTTAAACTTGACGAACCTAGAATGTACAGACATGGCCTCAAACACAAGAGATCGAAAGGTCGAACATGAGTCATATAGTGGATATGATCAACATGGAGATGTTCACCATTGAAACTAACTCAACTCACGTGATGATCGGACTTGAGTTAGTGAATTTGGATCATGTGACACTCGAGTGACTAGAAGGATCTCAATTTGAGTGGGAGTTTATTAGTAATATGATTAACTAACTCAATTATCTTGAACATAGTCTAAGTAATCTTTGCAAAAAAAGTATGTTATAGATCAATGGCTCGCTTAGTAGCAATCCTGAATTTTAATGCGTTCCTAGTGATAACTAAGCTCAAAGATGATGGAAGCAACTTTCTTGACTCGGCCCATAATATAAGGCTTATCCTCACGGCTTCCCAAAAGCAGTATGTCCTTGATGGACCGCTAGGTGATGAACCACCCCAACCAGCATTCCCAGAAGTTATGAACGTCTAGCAGATGCGCAAGGATGACTCTCATTAGTTCAATGTGTAATTTTCTATGGCTTAGAACCAGGACTTCAAAGACGTTTTGAACATCATGGACCATATGAGATGTTCGAGGAGTTGAAGTTTATCTTTGAGAAGAATGCCCGGATCGAGAGGTATGAGACCTCTGATAAGTTCTATGCTTGCAAAATGGAGGAGAACGGGTCTATCAATGAACATATGCTCAGAATGTCTGGGTACTCTAACCGTCTGGCCGAGCTCGGAATTGCTCTCCAGCCACAGGCTATCACTGACAGAGTTCTTCAATCACTCTCACCTAGATATAAAGGATTTGTGTTGAACTACAGCATGCAAGGGATGAATAAGTCACTCACCAAGCTGTTTGCAATGCGGAAAGTCGCTGAGTCAGAAATCTAGAAAGAACATCAAGTGTTGATGGTCAATAAGACCACCGGTTTCAAGAAAAACGGCAAGGGAAAGAAGGGTAACTCCAAGAAGAGTGGCAAAGCTGTTGCCCCTCTGATACGTCTCCCATGTATCTATAATTTTTTATTGTTCCATGCTACTATATTATCTGTTTTGGATGTTCTATATGCATTAGTATGCTATTTTATATTATTTTTTGGACTAACCTATTAACCTAGAGCCTAGTGCCAGTTTTTGTTTTTTCCATCTTTTTAGTATTGCAGATAAAGAATATTAAACGGAGTCCAAACGGAATAAAATCTCCGGCATGATTTTTCTTGGACCAAAAGAAACCTGCCAGACTTGGAGAAGGGGGCACGAGAACTGTCGGGAGACGACAAGCCTGCAAGGCGTGCCCTAGGGGCGCCCCTTGGCTTGTGGGCCCCCTACAGGCCTCATAACCCTAATCTTCATCCTATAAATTCCCAAATATTCCCCCAATACCAGAACGACACCAAAAAATTAAGTTTCCGCCCCCAGGAGCCTCTGTTTCCGTGAGATCCAATCTGGGAGCCTTTTCCGGTAATCTGTCGGAGGGGAAATGGATCACGAAGGGCATCTACATCAACTCCATTGCCTCTCCCATGATGCGTGAGTAGTTCACCACAGACCTACGAGTTCATAGCTAGTAGCTAGATGGCTTCTTCTCTGTCTTTGTTCTTCAATAGTATGTTCTTCATGGAGATCTATCCGGCGTAATACTCTTTTGCGGTGTGTTTGTTCAGATCCGATGAATTGTTGGTTTATGTTAAGATTATCTATGAATATTATTTGAATCTTCTCTGAATTCTTATATGCATGATTTCATATCTTGGCAAGTCTCTTGGAGTTATTGGTTTGGTTTGGCCAACTAGAATGGTAATTGTTGCAATGCGAGAAGTGCTTAGTTTTGGGTTCAATCTTACGGCATCCTCACCCAGTGACAAATTAGGGGTAGCGAGGCACATATAGCATTGTTGCCATCGAGGGTAAAAAGATGGGGTTTTCATCATATTGCTTGAGTTTATCCCTCTACATCATGCCATCTTACCTAAAGCGTTACTTTGTTCTTCATGAACTTAATACTCTAGATGCAGGCAGGAGTCAGACGATGTGTGGAGTAATAGTAGTAGATGCAGAATTGTTTCGGTCTACTTGACAGGGACGTGATGCCTATATGCATAATCATTGCCTAGGAAATCTTCGGAATTATTCGCTTTTCTATCAATTGCTCGACAGTAATTTGTTCACCCATCGTATTATTTTCCTTCATGAGAGAAGCCTCTAGTGAAACCTATGGCCCCCGGGTCTATTTTCCATATTATACTTTCAGATCTACAAACCAAAAATACCATATATTGCTGCCATTTATTTACTTTTTTTTACTTTTAGTTCTAACAATCTTTTATATCTATCTCTATCAAATCTCAGCCTTGCAAATAACCGTGAAGGGATTGACAACCCCTTTTTAGCGTTGGGTGCAAGTGTTTGATTGTTTGTGTAGGTGCTAAGATTGGGGCCTTGCTTGTTCCTCCTACTAGATTGATACCTTGGTTCTCAACAAACTGAGGGAAATACTTATTTACTTTGTTGCATCAACCTTTCCTCTTCAAGGGGAAACCAACGCAAGCTCAAGAAGTAGCAAGAAGGATTTCTGGCACCGTTGCCGGGGAGAATACATAGCAAGATCAAGCCTACCAAGTACCCATCACAAACTCATCTCTTGCATTTACTTTATTTGCCTTTTGCCTCTCGTTTTCCTCTCCACCACTTGTAAAACGATTTTCAGAAAATACCAAAAATATTTTCCTTTTTATTCGCCCTTCTTCTGTTCACCTTTTCGTTTGCTTTTCATTTGCTTGGGGTTAGATCGCTTAAACTCATGGCTAGCCTTGTTACTATCGCTATTATTCACGAGAATGAAGTTCTTAATTTTAAGCAAAGGGAGGGAGAAAACTTAAAAGATGCTTGGTATAGAATTTGCAATGCTCAAAATAGATCTACTCGTAATCAATCTACTACCGTTCTCCTTCGCAATTTTTATGTGGGTGTCTCTCCTTGGATTAGATATGTTTTGGACACCATTATAGGAGGAAATTTCTTGGGTAGCCATACCTTTGATTCTTATAATGCTATGATGAATTTGGTAGGTTCACCCCCACTCATGGTTAATGAAACAATCTTAACTTTGGAACACGTGATGCGAAGGCTTGATACTATTGAAAATAAAGTTGCTACCATATAGCTCATCGAAAACTTGGACAAAAGTATTCATAATCATATTACTCAATATGGATCGAAGATAGGAGTTTCTTTAAAAAAACTTAGGGAAAAGGAACCCATAGTTAATGAAAAACTGCATCAAGATTCTTCTAGAATTGGAAAACTAGAGGACATTATTACCAACTTGGGTTCCGCCTTCACCTCTATTCAAACCACTCCAAAATTTCCTCCTCCTAAGACTGTGTAACGCCCAATATGCGACCCTATCCTTAATTTGGCATGAGGGCCTCGTCAGGGATAGAAGCGCATCTCGTCGTTTCGCAAGAATGGATATCGTTACAATTACATGTACTGAAAAGATGAGATATATGGAATTGGCTTACACTCGCCACAAGCTACATCAGAGTATCATCAGTACATTACATAAACATCACGAAGAAGAAAAGGGTCCGACTACGGACGAAAACAAACAAGAAAAGAACGACGTCCATCCTTGCTATCCCAGGCTGCCGGCCTAGAACCCATCCTAGATCGATGAAGAAGAAGAAGAAGAAACTCCAAATGAACAATCATCGCGCTCACGTCAAAGTAACCTTTACACGACCTGCAACTGGTGTTGTAGTAATCTGTGAGTCACACGGGACTCAGCAATCTCATTTCCAAAGGTATCAAGACTAGCAAAGCTTAATAGGTGAGGTTTGGTTAAGTGGTGAGGCTGCAGCAAGCGACTAAGCAATATATGAGGTGGCTAACTTATGAGTACAAGAATAAAGAGGGGGTGATCTACGCATAGAGGATGTGAACTATTAATGATCAAATGAATGATCCTGAACACCTACTTACGTCACACATAACCCCACCGTGTCCTCGATCGGAGAAGGAGCTCACGAAAGAGACAGACACATAACCCCACGTTGCCACATAAGCCGCATAGAAATCCTCGATCACGAAGCTCGCGATCTCGTCAGACTCCTTAGTGGAAAACCTCAACTCTGAGATTACCCAAAGCATCACCGGAATCCCGATGCACAAGATATTTCGTTAAAGGTAAAACTAATCCAGCAAGGCCGCCCGACGTGTCGACGAACCAGATAGGAGCCACATATCTCGTTTCCAGGACACGACGGGTGGGTAACACTAGGAGAAACCAAACCTCGGATTGCCCCGTGGTGGTCCCGTAGTTTGCCAATTTGGACCAACACTCATGCGGAGCACTGGCCCGGGGGATTGATTAATTATCCTCGGGGTCCGGAAAGTCCCTATGCAATTTTATTAGGTTATTAGGCAAATGTAAAACCAAAGTTGGGCCTTGCCAGACCAGTATTAATCTAAAACGAATTATCAAGGGGGTCCCCATAACAACCCCGATCGTGTTAGGAGCCCTCTATTATGGAATATAACACCGGTAGCTGAAACTGAGGGGGGCAAAGGTGGAACAAAACACTAGGCTAGAAAGGCCGAGCCTTCCACCTTTTACCAAGTACATAGGTGCATTAAATTAAATAACATTAATAGGGTGATAAAACAAAGAACCCATGTTGTCACATGGAAGCAACTGCACCTGCAACTAGCAACGCTAACACATGGTTAAGCAAGCGGTAACATAGCCAATCAGTGGTTTGCTAGGTTGTGAACATGTTGAAGTTTTCATGGCAATGTTGAGAGGCTGACATTTAACACGTGGTAGGCAGCGAGACAATCATGATAGAAACGCTAAGACTAGCATGGCAATGATAGTAATGGTATCTGGGGATATGGTCATATTGTCTGAGATCTTGCTTGGAAGAAGAATGACTCCGTGAAGCAGACGAACCGACGTAGTCGAACGGATCCTCACTTTTCGACACGCTTGCGGAACTCTATCGAGACGAAGGAAACCGGAAACAAGCATCAACACAGATATTCACCACGGTGTATGCACGACAAGATGCAATCCACACATGATGCATGATCAGTTGAATGTATGCAAGTCATGGCATGGCAATTCACAACAATCAAACACTACACATTAAGTGAAGTTCAATATGCAACGAGTTGCATATTGACGAAAATCCACATACGAATTATTTAGTTCTATCCCGATTAGGTACATGACAGTATTAAATGTGGTTAAACATGACAAGAGGTGAAGCGTAATTAAACTACCTATCTATGCATTTTAAATGAGGTCGGAAACGACATATAGCATCTCCGAGATGACCTCATGCGTTAATTTATAATTATGTCCAGATCTGAACTAACACATTTGAATATTTGTTAAATATCAAAATAAATAGGTTCACGTGATTCTATGAGTCATTCCAATCAATTTACACATAGAGAACATCTCCAACGGAGCTACGGTTCAAAAGAAATGATCACCGCAAGATATGATGCCATGAATGCAATATGTATGCAAATGGCATCCACAACATCCCAAACCAAGAAGACAGCAACATAATATGAAACTACACGAGATTCTAAGCAAGTTTCATATAGGACACGATCAAAACGGAGCAATGGTCCAACAACTACAAGCTATACAAGAAATAGTCATAATCTGCCAAAATCAGCCACATGGCATTTTCTACACCCTCGAACAACTACCTACACAAATCCAAAATGCTCAAACAAGGCATGAGACAGTAGAGGGCAAGATACACTTTAACACTAGCATGGAAGCATGGATCACTAGGAAAAGAACTCACAAAATGGCATCTCACACACAGTTTCAGACTTAGTGAAAATATCAGTTTTGACACAACGGTTTTCGATCTGAAGGCATATTGACAGCAGCAAAACTATATGCTACAGGGCACCAAATGGCATCAAAATTCAGAGCATGCTAGAGAATCTTAAGGACTACAACTAACGCCATTGCACCAACCTCAAAAGAGCTATAGATTACCACACAAACTCATGGAAAGAAAACAACAAAATATAACAAATTTCAGACTTGGAAATATTTCAGCATCTCCAAATAAGCACTATTTTCTAGCATGTTGAGGACAAGCAAACAACACCTAAACATGGATTTCTATTGCAACCAAAATTACCAGAGGCTAGCCTACACACCCAAGGGCATATCTCATGTTGACAACTCATTCATATCATGCTCGGATTAAATCCCACAAAATAAACAAAAGGCAACATGGCAAAATATCACGCGCACTAACTTGCTCAAAAGCTAAAACTAAATGCATATTTAAATTCTATGAATTTTTCTACCCTGGAAACATATATAACATGTGGGGTTGCAAAATAAAAATATCGCCACACGTATATGCGAGAATATGTCCTAAACGCGATATAACAAACTAGCGACGGAACCTACATGCAAAAATGAAAACAACTACTCTAAAATAC
This sequence comes from Hordeum vulgare subsp. vulgare, assembly GCF_904849725.1. Classification (NCBI taxonomy): domain Eukaryota; kingdom Viridiplantae; phylum Streptophyta; class Magnoliopsida; order Poales; family Poaceae; genus Hordeum; species Hordeum vulgare. Next base: position 570,186,844 of record NC_058524.1, read on the forward strand.
ATGGAAAAAGGTCCCTAATAACATGAGCATTTCATCTATGGGGTTTGAGCAATCCGGACACGCACGAAAATAAATATGGGAAAATTCCCTATTAGGACTGCACGCAATTCTAGGCATACGGCGGGTCAAACTACTCCAAACATGCATGCAAATTATAAAATCATAATCTACGCGAAATTCTATACGATTTACATATATAATTCGATGCGAACCGATGCACGGTTAAAAAGCTACACGCGTTTGAAAAACAACTATTTTCTAAAATATATATTAAATCGCAGGTTATTAGAAAATCCTACTCGGGAAGAAACTAGTGGCGCAATATAACTATGATACGCCTAGGCGAGGGTTAGAGGGGTCTCGGGGGCTGCTCACCTTGGGCCTCTTGGCCAGACTGGAGTTGGGCCGGCTTGGTCGAGCGGCTAGAGGAGGCCGGCTTGGAGCAGGGGAGAGCTGGGCCGAAGGGGGGAGGCCGACTGGGCCCTCGGGCGCCGGCCCACGCGAGCGGGAGGGGCGAGCGAGCGGCGGATCATTGCCTCGTCCTCCCAATTGGGACCGAGGACACAGGGCGACGACGGTGCCTCCTGGCGGCGGGCGGCTGCACGGCGAACGGGGGAACACGGCGGATCTGGCCAGGAACAGATGGATCCGGCCCAGATCCCACCGAATTCGAGGATGGGGCGATGGACGGCGGATCTGGCCAGGAACAGATGGATGAGGCTGGCGAGACCGATCTGGGCTGCTGCGGTGGCTCCGGTTGCTTGGGGCCCGTGGCGGAAGAAGACAGACGGTGGGGCACGGCAACCTACGGCGGCGCACCGGCCGGCGGCGGCGGCTGCGACCGGCAAGGGGCGGAGCAGGGCACCTCGGGAGGCAAGGCAGGCTACCATGGGAGGAGAGCTCGGCTAGGGTTAGGGTTTCGGGCCCGGGGCGGGCTCCAGATGGCCCTGGGCGGGCCTGGCGGCTGGGAGGAGACTGGGTGGCGGCTACAGCTTGAGGGGGCACGGATATCGAGGGAGAGAGGGTTAGGCTAGAATAAGAAGGGGGAGGTGTTTAAATAGGGAAGGGGGACTAGGTTTAGCAGTTTTTTTGCCCCGGTTTCAACCGTACGATCGGCATTGAACGGTCTCGCACGCGGGGACGGGCTAAGTGGCCGTGTAGAGTGGCTATCCGGAGACGAGAGGTAAATGGAGCGGCGCGGCAACGCGATTTAAAACACCGAAACATGTCCGACGAATAACCGAAGACGGTGCCGCTATGGTCAACCGTTCTGGTATCACACTGACTCCGATTGCGACAAAAACTAGCAGGCGGCCTACCCATATCTAAATAAGACCGCTGATATGTCTCAAATGTATCTATAATTTTTTATGGTTTCATGCTGTTATCTTGTCATCTTTGGATGTTTTATGTACCTTTTATATCTTTTGTGGGACTAACTTATTAATTCAATACCAAGTGCTAGTTCCAGTTTTTGTGTGTTTATGGCTCTTTTCAGATCTGATTTTGGAATGGAGTCCAAACGGAATAAAATCCCCGAAATGATTTTTCCCGAACGTAAGAAGATCAGGGGGCTTGTGGGCCAAGCCAGGAGGGCTACACGGAGCCCACAAGCCCCCCATCCGCCACCAGGGGACGGCGGTGGGCAGGCTTGTGGCCTCCCTGGCGCCCCCTGACCTAGATCCTTCGCCTATATATTCCCTAAAATACAGAAAAAAAATCAAGGGATCCTCGAAAATACTTTTCCGCCGCCGCAAGCTTCCATTTCCGCGAGATCTCATCTGGAGACCCTTCCCGGTGCCGTGCCGGAGGGGACTTTGGAGTTGGAGGGCTTCTACATCAACATCATCGCCCCTCTAATGACTCATGAGTAGTTCACTTCAGACCTACGGGTCCGTAGTTAGTAGCTAGGTGGCTTATTCTCTCTCTCTTGGATCTTCAATACAAAGTTCTCCATGATCTTCATGGAGATCTATCCGATGTAATCCTCTTTGGCGGTGTGTTTGTCGAGTTCCGATGAATTGTGGATTTGTGATCAGATTATCTATGATATATATTTGAGTCTTTGCTGATTTATTATTTGCATGATTTGATATCCTTGTAAGTCTCTCCGAGTCTTGGGTTTTGTTTGACCAACTAGATCTATGATTCTTGCTATGGGAGAAGTGCTTGGTTTTGGGTTCTTACCGTGTGGTGACCTTTCCCAGTGACAGTAGGGGCAGCAAGGCACACATCGTGTAGTTGCCATCAAGGGTAACAAGGTGGGCTCTGTCGTAGATATGAGATTGTCCATCTACATCATGTCATCTTGCTTGAGGCGTTACTCTGTTCTTTTGGACTTAATACGCTAGATGCATGCTGGATAGCGGTCGACTGTGGAGTAATAGTAGTAGATGTAGAAAGTATCGGTCTACTTGTTTTGGACGTGATGCCTATAGATATAATCATTGCCATAGATGATGTCACGACTTTGCGTGGTTCTATCAATTGCTCGATAGTAATTTGTTCACCCACCGTCTACTTGCTTTCATGAGAGAAGCCACTAGTAAACAATACAGCTCCCGGGTCTATTCACACCTATCGTTTCCACTTTCGCTTTTACTTTGCTTTGTTACTTTGTTGCTTTCAGTTCTCACTTGGCGAACAATCTATAAGGGATTGACAACCCCTTCATAGCGTTGGGAGCAAGCTTTTTGTGTTTGTGCAGGCACTTGTGATACTCCTTCACTGGATCGATACCTTGGTTCTCAAACTGAGGGAAATACTTACCACCGCTGCGCTACATCACCCTTTCTGCTTTGAGGGAACACCAACGCAAGGCTCCAAGGCCACGGGGGAAACCTTTGCATATTTTCCTAGGAAGTCCCTTAAGGCGTAGCCATAGCAGAAGGATTCCTGGTGCCATCAACACGACTATTTCTGGCGCCATTGGAAGGTCTTTTGATGCAGTAGCAACCGCACGCCAAGTTTCAACCCAATCAGAGTATATTTTATACACACTTTTAAAACACAAGGTTTTGACGATGCCGCGGGCGCGTGCGAGTGCGGTCGGGCTCAACACGGTCAACGACAAACACGGAGAGAACCGGCAACTAATAACGGATGCAGGTTTTGAAAACTGGCGGCAACGGGATGCCGATGCAATGCAGATGATGCGCATGATGCAATGATGATGCGACAAATATAATAATCACACGGCGACAACGGAATAAAAGGGGAATCTTCTGGAACGTCGGTCTCGGGTTGTCACAGACTGCCAAGTTTTTTTATGTTCTAAAAATAAGGGTGAATCCTCTAGAAAAGGTGATGAAGATCTTAAGATGATAAGCGTTCACCCTAGCTTCATTATTAGGGAACTTATTACTACAAGTGAATTTCTGGATTTCTCACCTAGGAGTTTGATTATTGATAAAACCAAAGGATCTCCTAGGGTTCACACGTGTGCAATTGAGGAGTTGAATACCAAAGATGACAACACCTAGATCTATTGCATTATGCCTAGCTAGGGGCGTTAAACAATAGCGCTTGTTGGGAGGAAATCCAATTTTATTTTTATGCTTTTGTTTTTGCTTCTGTTTTTGAGTGCTGCACACATTATTACCTCTGTAATAATTGTGTTTTCTTGTTTTAATTAGTGTTTGATCCAAGTAGGACCTTTGGGATGGTCTACGGTGTTTGCAAGTTGATTTTGCTGAAAAACATAAACTTGCGGATATCGTTAGAGGCGGTGCACCTGTGCCGCTCCGGTGAACCTGTACGTGGGATCCGACGAATGTCTGTTCGCGGGAGGGGATCCAATGACCGACTATTTGAGGGAGATCGGACGAGGAAGATATGGACCACGCGGATGCGCTGACACATCTACTTTCGCTGGACGGCACTGCGCGCCTAGTGGTAACAACCTGTGATCCATCTCCGTAGCATGTTCTTGGTTGTTCTTCGCGTAAGAAAATTTTAATTTGCATGCAATGCGCTTAGATAGAACCCAACATTGATGCTTATATACATGATCATTGTCTTGAATATCGTCATAATTATTCGTTGTTCTATCAATTGCCCAATAGTAATTTGTCTACCCAGTGTTTGTTATTTTCTCGAGAAAAGCCACTAGTGAAACCTACAGCCCCCAAGTCTACTTCACATCATCTATTTGCAATATCTACTTTGCTATTTGTGTTTCTATTATTTTCTCTTTTATTTTCAGATCTATATTATCAAAAAAATCAAAAATACCTTGTTGCGTTCTATTTGCTATCACTCTTATTTGCATCTCAATCTATCCTTACTTTACCCACGGGGGATTGACAACCCCTCCACGCGTTGGTTTCCGATGATTTTTGTGTGTGTACATGATGATTACATAGTCTTGTGGATCTTAATACTCGATTGATACCTTGGTTTCATAACTGAAAAAAATACTTGACGTCGTTGTGATACATCACCCTTTAAAGCTTGGAGAGAAACCAACGCAATCAGCGGGGAGTCAATCCACTATTCAAGTTGTGATCTAGTGTAGCATAAAATTATAAATGGAAGTTCAACTTAAGAGTCCCCATTAAGCACCGGTATACAAACAGTGCATTAAAACTAAGAGATGAGATGTGTCAATAAAACTTTGTGGGGTATTGTTGGATTTTTGCTAGGAAGACTTTGGCCCAAAGGCCAACTAAAATATGAAAGTCTCATAGACCATTCTTCTTGAATGTGTGTGTGGTGTGAGTGGGACTAAAGTTTAATCACATAGCGCTAGTTTCGAGAGAGTTGTACCTCCTTATAAGGTGAGCTCTTCTAGCAAGTGTACGAGCATGAGAAAAGAACACCTACACGCGCACTCCTCCTCCTTGCTCGCCTCGTCACGACGCGCCACGGGTTATAGGATTGAGCCGAGCCGAGCTCATACCTACGTGCTTATTTTTGTTGGTCACGAATGCACAATCCATAACAGACACGCCATTGATGTGGGACGTCGGATCATGAGCTATTACCAACTCACACGTGGGTCGAGTCCATGTCTCTCCATCCGAAAGCGCATATATATATACATATATATATATATATATATATATATATATGTATATGACTAACTTTCTGTATTCCTGGGTGTATGTACTCTCATTCTTAATATACTTCGTATACGCATTGGTTATACCTTTTTATCATTTTTAATATACTTCACTAAATATTCAAAGATAACTCAATATGAGTTTGTTGAAAAAATATTATTTGGGACTTACTTTTTATAATATACGTTTTCACCTATAAATAAAGCACTATATATGTAAACCTTTAAAAATATGTAAACTCACATAATTTTTTTCATTAAACTCACTTTAAGGTATCTAGTAATTATTAATGAAGTATATTAAAAAGATAATGAGGTATAAAAGAGTCATCCATGTGGTACATGAAGAGTGGGAGTATGTACTCCCAAGAGTACATAGCCATTTTCATATATATATATATATATATATATATATATATATATATATATATATATATATATATATATATATATATATATATATATAGACACTCTATTAGGCACCCAGGGTGAAGAATAACTTATTCCTCACCCTAGCCATTTCAGCGAGCCACATTTATTTTCACATGCAAAGCGTAACTTTTTAGCATGCATGATGTAAAATTACCTCACTCCTAATATAAAATTATCGAAATAACTTTTAGTGTTATATTGCCGCACCATATTTTTTCACACATGCAGAATGTAACTTTACATCAAGTATGTTGTAAAATTAACTCACATCTTTTCATACGGTGAAAGAGAAACTTCCTTCCTCAAAAGTGTAATATTACCTCAAGTCTAATATTTTCTTACGTTTTCAAGTCATGGGTGTAGAATTGGACAGGGGTGAGGAATAAAAATTCCTCACCCAGGGTGACAAATAGCGCGACCCTATATATATATCCCTGCCAACCCTGCCGCCGTCACAAGATATGGTTTCGCACTGTTCCAGATCATTGTGACACCATCCAAGTCTTCTCCATCCCTCCTTCCGCCATGCACCACAAGAAGCGAGAGAAGGCCTCCGGAACCCGGCCTCTTGTGATCTTGTACGGGAGAGAGGCGATTAGGTTATTGGGGAGCGCACTCACGCTACTGCTGGTAGCAACTACTTCCCGGATAACGACTTCTACCCCTATCTCGGCAACCTCTTCATGAACGACATAACTGACAACACCAACGCTGGTGGTTCTACTCCTGTTGCACCGTATGCAATCATATTCTCTCTGTTTGAGATCATGCTAGAATTCCTATGTCTAGTTTGTGTTGTAGATTTAATATATTCGTCTACTATGCTAATGTGCATGATTAGTTCAATCTCTGTTACTTCTGTCATGATTTATTTACGGTTTATTCGGATTAAATCTCATATTTTCAACATTCATAACCATGAAAATCATTCCCAATGCTCCCAATATCTTTGTTTGTCAATGAATGAGCCTCATATTTGTGTTGTTGGGAATCCATAGGAAAGTCATGTGCATTTGTGGTTTCATTAGACTGTTTCCTTCATTTGTTGGTTTTCTTGATTCCATTGTCTTGCTGCTATATGTAAACGGAGAAGAAAGTAAAATACTATACTTGAATGGACAATAAAGTAAATATCTTCTACTCCCTCAGCAAAGAAACATAAGAGCTATTAGATCACTACTTTAGTGATCTAAACGCTCTTATATTTCTATACAGAGGGAGTAGCATACAAAGACATATTGTAGGAAATACTTGTATCTTTTTAGCTTTGGTTGGTATTTTCTGCCCTTTCATCTGTTGCTGAATCTTATTCTATGGTTGGTGAAAACAGATTGAACAAAGAAATTTAATCATGCAAATATACTATATTTTAAAGGTTAACAAACTAATGAATTTTCAACATACAAAATAATGTATATGTATTTTTTGAAAAATTATATCCATAGAAACTTTCCGTATTTTGGCTCCATCCTTTATAACGCCGCATATGGTGACTGAGCTCCACTGAGCTCTTTATTTTCATCATGAAGGTCACCTACATATCATGTTGATCAGCCCATACGCATCTAACCCTGATAGTTGCGCAACACTAGCCACTTGACCCCACCATTCCATGTGGCCATTTCATCTAAGATCTGCGAAGAATACCTACTCGAAATAAGGACACGTAACTAAGACATCACGCATACTTTTAACTTGGGAAAAGGTTGTGAGTATGAGAAAGATTGTGTCGATGGACATATCTACTTATATATGATTTCTAAGGGGCTCCCTAGGGGTGCGACTTCCGAGCCCGTAAATTTAGCCGCATACACTGATTTTCACCTATCTCACGCTAAGGAATAGGTTGTGGACCCCCAACAGGCGAGCTCGGAGAGGAACGACGCATCAATAAGGTTGCCCACTTTGCGGTCAACACGAGGAGTCCTTAGAAGTGGCAGAGCTTCATGGGGAACAACCTTGACCATGGCCCCCCAACTCATATGAAAATCTGTGTATATCCCTTAGTAATCAACCTATTTGTCCACTACAAATCCACCAAAAGGCAAATAAGTTTGCCCCCCAACCCATCTCCCCATGATTTCTTCCCAAGCTTCGCCACTGGTCCTTAGTACACTTCACATTGCAATTTGTTTGCAAGATCAATTTGCATGAGGGTTTGCATTGCTCTTGGGAAGGACGAATGGTTGCCCTCCCCTACAGAAGCTCTTAAGACCTGGCTAGGCATCAAGCAAGGCACTAGCCATCAAAATATGAAGGACATTCACACCATCCTACTACTGACCATGTGGGAGCTTTGGAAACACAGGAACGCTATCATGTTCAACAGAGCAACGCCATCTACGAACGAGGTGACGAGGCGGACAGCGTCTGAAGGCAAAGTGTGGATTCAAGCAGGCCTTCTACTGTTGGAAATATGCCCTAGAGGCAATAATAAATTAGTTATTATTATATTTCTTTGTTCATGAAAATCGTTTATTATCCATGCTATAATTGTATTGATTGGAAACACAATACTTGTGTGGATACATAGACGAAACAATGTCCCTAGTAAGCCTCTAGTTGACTAGCTCGTTGATCAAAGATGGTCAAGGTTTCCTGACCATAGGCAAGTGTTGTTACTTGATAACGGGATCACATCATTAGGAGAATCATGTGATGGACTAGACCCAAACTAATGAACGTAGCATGTTGATCATGTCATTTGTTGCTACAGTTTTTCTGCATGTCAAATACTTATTCCTATGACCATGAGATCATATAACTCACTGGCACCGGAGGAATACCTTGTGTGTATCAAACGTCACAACATAACTGGGTGGCTATAAAGATGCTCTACAGGTATCTCCGAAGGTGTCTGTTGAGTTAGTATGGATCAAGACTGGGATTTGTCACTCCATGTGACGGAGAGGTATCTCGGGGCCCACTCGGTAATACAACATCACACACAAGCCTTGCAAGCAATGTGACTTAGTGTAAGCCACGGGATCTTGTATTACGGAACGAGTAAATAGACTTGCTGGTAAACGAGATTGAAATAGGTATGCGGATACTGACGATCGAATCTCGGGCAAGTAACATACCGAAGGACAAAGGGAATGACATACGGGATTATATGAATCCTTGGCACTGAGGTTCAAACGATAAGATCTTCATAGAATATGTGGGATCCAATATGGGCATACAGGTCCCGCTATTGGATATTGACCGAGGAGTCCCACGGGTCATGTCTACATAGTTCTCGAACCCGCAGGGTCTGCACACTTAAGGTTCGGCGTTGTTTTATGCGTATTTGAGTTATATGGTTGGTTACCGAATGTTGTTATGAGTCCCGGATGAGATCACGGACGTCACGAGGGTTTCCAGAATGGTCCGGAGACGAAGATTGATATATAGGATGACCTCATTTGATTACCGGACAGTTTTCGGCATTACCGGGAATGTACCGGGAGTGACGAATGGGTTCCGGATGTTCACCGGGGGGACAGCTGATACGTCTCCAACGTATCTACTTTTCCAAACTCTTTTTCCCTTGTTTTGGACTATAATTTGCATGATTTGAATGGAACTAACCTGGACTGACGCTGTTTTCAGCAGAATTGCCTTGGTGTTATTTTTGTGCAGAAATCAAAGTTCTCCAAACGTCCTGAAAATTTAGGGGTGCAGTTTTGGAAAATATCAAAAATATCTGCGCCAAGTTCCACCTCAGGGGGTGGGCCAGTGGGCCACAAGCCCCTGCTCCGCCACCACCCCCCTGGTGGCGGTGGGTAGGCTTGTGGGGCCCACGGGCACCTGCCGCCCCCAATTCCAGCTCTATAAGTTGCCTTTCGTCCCAGAAAAAATAAAAAAGAGAAGTTTTCGTCACGTTTTCGATACGGTGGCGCCGTCACCACCTGTTCTTCATCTGGAGGGCAGATCTGGAGTCTGTCTTGGGCTCCGGAGAGGTGAAATCGTCGCCATCGCCATCATCAACCTTCTTCCCTCTCCAATTCCATGAAGCTCTTCGTCGTTCGTGAGTAATCTATTCGTAGGCTCGCTGGGCGGTGATGAGTAGGATGAGATCTATCATGTAATCGAGTTAGTTTTGATGGGGATTGATCCCTAGTATCCACTATGTTCTGAGATTTGATGTTGCTACTACTTTGCCATGCTTAATGCTTGTCACTAGGGCCCGAGTGCCATGATTTCAGATCTGAAATTATTATGTTGCCACCAATATATGTGTGTTTTAGATCCGATCTTGCAAGTTGTAGTTACCTACTATGTGTTATGATCCAGCAACCCTGGAGTGACAATAACCGGAACCACTCCCGGTGATGACCATAGTTTGAGGAGTTCATGTGTTCACCAAGTGCTAATGCGTTGGTCCGGTTCTTTATTAAAAGGAGAACCTTAATATCCCGTAGTTTCCTTTTGGACCCCGCTGCCACGGGAGGGATGGACAATAGATGTCATGCAAGTTCTTTTCCCTAAGCACGTATGACGACACACGGAATGCATGCCTACATCACATTGACGAACGGGAGCTAGCCACTTATCTCTCCGTGTTATAGTTGTTGCATGATGAATATCATCCAAACAAATCACCGACCCATTGCCTACGAGTTTGTCCTAGTGTTGCTACTACTGTTACTTGTCTTGCTCTACTGCTACTACTGTTGCTACTGCTGTTACTTGTCTTGCTCTGCTGCTACTACTGTTGCTACTGCTGTTACTTGTCTTGCTCTGCTGCTACTACTACTGTCGCTTGCTACTGTTGCTACTTGCTACTGCTGTCACTACTGCTGTTCCTTGCCACTGCTATTGCTCGTTACACTGCTGCTACCTTCTACACTGTTGGTTCACCTACCGTTGACGGGAATTGACAACTTCCGTCGACGCGGCAACGAATGCGCCATTGATACAATTGTTAGGAATAGTCTGCCGTCAACAGATCGTTTCTGACACCGTTGTTATCATACTACTTTGTTGTTACTACTATGCTTGCAAATACTAATGTTTCAGGTCTGGTTGAATCCAACAAATTCAGCTGCTAATACTCGAGAGTATTCTCTCACCTCCTTTAGGCGATCTACAAATTTGGGTCGAATACTCTACCCTCGAAAACTGTTGGGAACCCACGCGCTGGTGGGCAATCAACAACATTCTTCTAGTTTCATTACCGGGGAGTGCTATCAGCATTCTTCTGGTGCCGTTGCAGGAGAAGGTTCGTTGTAATAAGCATTCATCTAGTTAACGCCAGAGATTGCACGATCAACATTTTTCTGGTGCCGTTGCCGGGGATGTATTGCTATATTTTCTGAGTCACTTGGGATTTATATCTGCTGATCACTATGAAGAATCTGAAGGATCCGAAGATTAAAGTCTTGCCCTCAACTACGAGGGGAGGTAAGGAATTGCCATCTAGCTCCGCACTTGATTCACCTTCAGTTATGAGTAAGTTTGCGACATCACCTCCTGCTAGAAATCTTGATGTGTCGCATGTGCTTGATGATGCTTGTGATGCTACTGCTAGAGATGCTATGCTTGATACTATGCGTGATGATGCTATGCTTGATACTATGCCTGATACTGCTAGAGATGTTATGCTTGATACTGCTTTGCCTGATGATGCTAGAGATGTTATTTTGCCTGATGATGCTATGCTTGATACTGCTAGAGATACTCCTTTGCCTGATGTTCTACTAGGAGTGTTCCTTGATGCTCATATTGCTAGAGTTACTGCCAATGCTCGTGATGCTTCTGAAACTGCCGATGCTATTGAGATAGAACCTGCTTTTGCTCCTACTAGATCTAGCTCTCCTAGATATGAACTGCCGATATACCTGAGGGTTACGTTATGGAGGGAGAGATAGCTGAGGATTTTCTTGTGTGTAAGGATGCCTATGACGCTGAGAAATTACTTCTCAAGTGGAAGGAAAAATCTCGGGAAGCTAGGATGAAAAATGACCCGAAGTTTGCCACTTCGCCTATCTTTGTCACCGATAAGGATTATGAATTCTCTGTCGACCCTGAGATAATCTCTCTAGTCGAATCTGATCCTTTTCACGGTTATGAGTCTGAGAAGGTCATAGCACATCTTGCCAAACTATCCGAAATAGCCAACCTTTTCACTAATGAGGAGAAGATCCGCCTCTACTATATCCTTAAGTTGTTTCCTTTCTCTCTAAAGGATGATGCTAAAGCCTGGTTCACCTCTCTTGCTCCTAGATGTGTGCGTAGTCCCCAGGAGATGGTCTATTATTTCTGTGAGAAATATTTCCCTGCCCATAAGAAGCAAGTTGCCTTGCAGGAAATATACAACTTTGCTCAACTCCAAGAAGAGAGTCTTCCACAAGTTTGGGGGAGGCTCGTCCAGCTACAGAATGCTTTGCCTGATCACCCTCTTAAGAAGAACGAGATACTTGATATCCTCTATAACGGACTTACCGATGCCTCTAGAGACCACCTAGATAGTTGTGTCGGTTGTGTTTTCAGGGAACGAACTGTAGAACAAGCTGAGACTCTACTGAATAACCTCTTGATCAACGATAATGCTTGGACTATCCCCGAACCACCTCCCAAGCCAACTCCTAAGAAAAGAGGTATTCTATTCCTTAGTCCTGAAGATATGCAAGAAGCCAAGAAATCTATGCAAGAGAAAGGCATTAGATCTGAACATGTCAAAAATCTACCACCTATCGAAGAGATCCATGGTCTCGATAACCCGATACAGGTAGTGGAAGTTAATTATTTGCGTTGGTTTGATGAGAGTGATATTCCTTTTGATAAACCTGCTAGCCTATGCTTTGATGAATTTGACAACTTTGTTGCCAAACAACAGAGTTTCAATGATTATGTTAGCAGACATTTGGAACAAAGTACTCATATGCTTAGCCATTTAAGTGCTTGTGTAGACAGAAATGTCAATGCTCTGAATCTTTTGAGTAAACATGCCTCTATGATTACTACTCAGGTAGAACAAGTACTTAAAGCTCGTAATGACCTGCTCAATGAATTAAATGACAACTCTGTCAGAGTCATTACTAGAGGAGGCAAAATGACTCAGGAACCTTTGTATCCTGAAGGTCATCCTAAGAGAATTGATCAAGATTCTCAAGGAATCAATGCTGATACACCTAGTCATCCTAAGGAGAAGAAGAAGGATGATAGAAACCTGCACGCCAGTTCACCAAATACTGTCACACGTGAAGAAACTAATGATATTTCCGCGTCTGATGCAGAAACACAATCTAGTGATGAACATGAATCTGGTGACAATATGGACAGTGATGTTCATAATAATACTCAACCTAGCATTGATGAGGAAATTGAGATTGAACCTACGGTTAATCCTGATAATCCACAACCTAAGAGATACGACAAGAATGACTTCACTGCCAGGAAGCATGGTAAAGAAAGAGAGCCATGGGTTCAGAGACCTATGCCCTTTCCTCCTAAGCCATCCAAGAAAAAGGATGATGAGGATTTTGAGCGCTTCGTTAAGATGATAAGACCTGTCTTTCTGCAGATGCGGTTAACTGATATGCTCAAGATGTCTCCGTATGCCAAGTACATGAAAGATATCGTGACTAATAAACGGAAGATACCAGATCTTGAGATCTCCACCATGCTTGCCAATTACACTTTCAAAGGTGGAACTCCTAAGAAACTTGGTGATCCCGGAGTGCCCACCATACCTTGCTCCATTAAAGGAAACTACGTAAGAACTGCCTTATGTGACCTTGGAGCCGGTGTTAGTGTTATGTCGCTTTCTCTTTATCGTAGACTTGAGTTGGATAAGTTGACACCCACTGAAACTTCTCTGCAAATGGCCGACAAATCAACTGCTTTTCCTATCGGTGTTTGCGAGGATGTGCCTGTTGTGGTTGCTAACACCACTATCTTAACAGACTTTGTTATCTTGGATATCCCCGAGGACGATGCCATGGCTATTATCCTCGGAAGACCCTTTTTAAACACTGCAGGGGCTGTTATAGATTGCAACAAAGGCAATGTCACTTTCCATGTCAACGGTAATGAGCACACAGTGCACTTTCCGAAGAAACGATATCCACTACATTGCATCAATGCTATCGAAAAGACTTCATCAATTCTCATTGGGAGCTTTGAATGCCCTATTCCTCGTGTCAAGATGAAGTATGATTTGCTTATTGGGGAGATACATATCCCCATTGAGGTGACTTAGTGGCTATTCAAAAATTCTCCGTTCTCTCTTGCGATTCGAGAAGGTTTTGTCATAAGGACTTGATCAATCCCATTGACGGATTTCTTTCGATGACCATGAGACGGATGAATCAGAGAGTCACATACATCTGTTTTGAGTTTTCCTTTTCTGTTGCTTAGAAGAAAAATGATAGAATTAGTTTAGTTTTTCCTGTTTTATGTTTTAGCGTTCCGGAGAAAAATACCTCGAAAATAGAAGTTCTCCGATGGTCCTAAAAATTTAGTATGATTTTTTCTGGAATTTTTGAAAATTTCTGGGCCTGAGAGCTGGCCTGGGGGCCTGACCAGTGGGCCACAAGCCCCCCCACCGCCACCTACCCCCTGGTGGTGGGGTGCAAGCTTGTGGAGCCCACAGGCACCCCCTCCACTCATTCTAGCTCCCAGCCTCTTCTTCCACCTCCAAAAAAAATTGTTTTGCAGCTCAAACCCGTGTTCTTGCTCATTTGGCTGTGATTTTGGATCTCTTTGCTCAAAGCACCATTCTCCGAACTGTTTTGGGGAAATTACTCCTTGGTAAGTGACTCCTCCATTGGTCCAATTAGTTTTTGCTCTAGTGCTTTATCCTTCGTGTATTCTTGCTACCTTGGTGACCCTGTTCTTGAGCTATAAATCTTGATTTTAGCTGGTTCCAAGTAGTTTTAGCACGTGATACGGTCTCTAGGCACTAGTAGGAGTAGTTGCTACAAGGTATGGTTGGTCCTCATTCACTTTTCTCTTGAACTTCAAAAATTTCAGCAAAAGGAAATTATGTTCAGGAGGAAGTTTCATGGTGGTTCCTCAAGTAAGAATGGTCCTCGTCTCTCCTTTCGGGAGCCCGAACCTTTTCAACTAAGGGACGCACCGGTGCAACCATGTGAATGGACTTCCGATGAGTTCATGATCGAAGCAGGCTTCAAGGATGAGTTTGATGCACTTGTCCGCAATGCCGGGTTAGAAAAATTCCTCTCAGATAAATGTGAACAGTATGCTATGCTCACTGCCTCTTTCGTGCGTAGATTTAAATTTTTAGTTGGCCGTGAATCATCCATACTGTTTGATTTGTACGATAAATCCTATACCGTGGGTCAGGAGGATTTCAATAGGATTTGCAAGATACCCGATGGAGGTAGTGTTAATGATCCTCCTAAGTCTTCGGTCAGAGACTTTGTCTCCAGTATAACTGTTGGAGAAACCAGAGATATCACGCAAGCCACCAAAGGAAGCATCCATTTCCCTGCCTTGCACTACCTTGCCCTCTTCATAGGTAGGTGCGTTAACGGCAAGGGTGCACATTGTCACCTATGCGCTTCTGACCTTAGTATCCTTAAGACCGCAGTAACAGGTGATAGGAGCTTCAATATGGGAGCTATTATAGCAAGGAGGCTGAATAAAAATGCCAGTGAGGGGGATTTCTTTGGTGGAGTTTATGCTACACGCTTAGCAAATTTTCTTGGAGTATCCATCCGTCCAGAAGATCCTCCTCTCCGTACAGCCTACCTTGATCGTGTCACTCTAACACACTACGAGTTCCTTGAGAGAGATCATGGATCCCTCCTATACCGCTTGATATTTAACCGGCAGCGTGTTTTCCATATTACCCTTCCTGCTCCTGCTTTCTTTGATTTTCAGGTTAAACGAAGATACTACATAACCATAGGAGAGGCAGAGGAGTATGAGAGGGAGGCGACTGCTGCTCGACTTCGTGAGGCGGCTATTCAGGCAGTGGTTGCAGCACTCCCGTATAACACCCATTATGACTTTGGATTTCGCCAGGATCATCCATGGGAGTAGACAAGCTAGGCCGAAAGCCTAAGCTTGGGGGAGTACGTGTCCTCACCGACTTTACATTCATGCTTATGCTTTCACTTTGTTAGCCGGTGTTTACACTTTGCCACTGTATTATCCATGCTAGTTTCTTTTCGTTTTCTTATTTTGTGTCCTTTTGAGAAAACCCAAAAAGATTTTTCTTTCTTCTTTTGCTTGTTGGGAGCTTTCCCGTGTAAATAGCTTTCTTTTTCTTTGTGTCAAGGTAGAAGATATTGGTTACAATGTTTATTGGTTCTTGCATGCTTACCTGTTTAGCTTTCAAAGAGCCATATTATTTTGTCTTCTCCTTTGTGTTTGCCTGCAGATTCAGCTTAGTCCAATGCGCTTATTATCGTTTTCATCATTCGATCGTGCAAATGAAAGGCAACAATGATGGTATATGATGAAGTGATTGAGACTGAAAAGCTGGTATGAACTCTATCTATTTTGTTTTTGTAAATATGACTAGCTTGTCGAACCAGATTTAGCTTTGTTGTGAGAGAACCATGTTTGCAATGACAACTTAGAGATCATAGTTTCTGATGCCATGCTTATTTAGCTCAGAGCTTATAATAGTTTGTCTTGATTGCCAACATAGATTTTGAGATGACTGTGATGTAGTATGATAGGATGGTATTCTCCTTTGAATGTTTCAAGTGGCTTGACTTGGCGCATGTTCATGCATGTAGTCGAAACAAAATCAACATAGCCTCTATGATGTTCGTGTTCATGGTGATTTATATCCTGTTCATGCTTGCATTTAATGTTAGTCAAACTCATTGCATCTTATGACTGTTGTCGCTCTCTAGTTGGTCGCTTCCTAGTCTTTTGCTAACCTTCACTTGTACTAAGCGGGAATACTGCTTGTGCATCCACTTCCATAAACCCAAAAAAAATTCCATGAGAGTCCACCATACCTACCTATTTGCGGTATCTACCTGCCGTTCCAAGTAAATTTGCATGTGCCACTCTCTAAACCTTCAAGCAATAATCTGTTTTGCATGCCCGAACCGCTTATGTGGTGACAGAGGGCTATTGTTATCTTCCATGCTAGGAGTGTTATCCTCGACATGTATTTATTCACAGTCATTCACGAGAAAGGGGTCGTTATTCGGGATGCCCAGTTCCATGCTTAAATCGAAAACATAACTGTAAAACAAGACTCCCCCGGGATTGATGTTAGTATGGACGGTACCCGAGGATTCGGCTAGCCGTGGAGTGTGATTGATTGGTGGTGGGGGAGTTAAAACTTTACTTTTCTGTTTGGGAACCGCCTATAGCATGAGTAGCATGGAAGATATTGAGAACTCTTGGTCATTGCGTTGACAATGAAAGCATGCCACCCAAAATTGTTATCTCTGTTTTCAAAAGCTTGAGCTCTGGCACCTCTGCAAATCAATGCTTCCCTTTGTGAAGGGCCTGTCTATTTATTTTCCTGTCAAGTCATCCTCCTCTTATATAAGCACCAATTAGATAGCACCTCTCTCATTTTTATGCTTTGCTTTTGATTGATATTGAGTATGACTATGATTGGATCTTCGTTGCTATGAATTACAATGTTTAGTCGGCCCTTGATCTTTTAAAGTGCTCTGCATTTATTTTTTGCAGTCTCAGGAAGAGCTAGCGAGATACCACCTATTCATATTGCTTCATGCTTGTTTTGATTGAAGTGTTGGTATTTGAAACTCATTATTATTTGCTCGTTAGCTGATTATGCCATTGATATTAGTTTACCGTGAGACCTTTGTGTCATTTGCTTATGTGATTAATTTGTGATCTTGCTGAAATTCTGGTTATGAGTTAGACATAGTTGCAACAACAAGATCAAACAGAGTTTGTCAAAGTTTTTCTTTCTCTCTCAGTTTGTCAACTGAGTTGCTTGAGGACAAGCAAGGTTATAAGATTGGGGGAGTTGATACGTCTCCAACGTATCTACTTTTCCAAACTCTTTTGCCCTTGTTTTGGACTATAATTTGCATGACTTGAATGGAACTAACCTGGACTGGCGGTGTTTTCAGCAAAATTGCCTTGGTGTTATTTTTGTGCAGAAATCAAAGTTCTCCAAACGCCCTGAAAATTTACGGGGAGCAGTTTTGGAAAATATCAAAAATATTTGCGCCAAGTTTCACCTCAGGATGTGGGTCAGTGGGCCACAAGCCCCTGCTCCGCCACCACCACCCCTGGTGGCGGTGGGCAGGCTTGTGGGGCCCACAGGCACTTGCCGCCCACAATTCCAGCTCTATAAGTTGCCTTTCGTCCCAGAAAAAATAAAAAAGAGAAGTTTTCATCGCGTTTTCGATATGAAGGCGCCGACACCACCTGTTCTTCATCTGGAGAGCAGATCTGGAGTCCGTCTTGGGCTCCGGAGAGGGGAAATCGTCGCCATCGTCATCATCAACCTTCTTCCCTCTCCAATTCCATGAAGCTCTTCGTCGTTCGTGAGTAATCTATTCGTAGGCTCGCTGGGCGGTGATGAGTAGGATGAGATCTATCATGTAATCGAGTTAGTTTTGATGGGGATTGATCCCTAGTATCCACTATGTTCTGAGATTTGATGTTGCTACTACTTTGCCATGCTTAATGCTTGTCACTAGGGCCCGAGTGCCATGATTTCAGATCTGAAATTATTATGTTGCCACCAATATATGTGTGTTTTAGATCCGGTCTTGCAAGTTGTAGTTACCTACTATGTGTTATGATCCGGCAACCCCAGAGTGACAATAACCGGAACCACTCCCGGTGATGACCATAGTTTCAGGAGTTCATGTGTTCACCAAGTGCTAATGTGTTGGTCTGGTTCTTTATTAAAAGGAGAACCTTAATATCCCGTAGTTTCCTTTTGGATCCCGCTGCCACGGGGGGGATGGACAATAGGTGTCATGCAAGTTCTTTTCCCTAAGCACGTATGATGACACACGGAATGCATGCCTACATCACATTGACGAACGGGAGCTAGCCACTTATCTCTCCGTGTTATAGTTGTTGCATGATGAATATCATGCGAACAAATCACCGACCCATTGCCTACGAGTTTGTCCTACTGTTGCTACTGTTGTTACTTGTCTTGCTCTGCTGCTACTACTGTTGCTAGTGCTGTTACTTGTCTTGCTCTGCTACTACTACTGTTGCTATTGTTGTTACTTGTCTTGCTTTGCTGCTACTACTGTCGCTTGTTTCTGTTGCTACTTGCTGCTGCTGTCACTACTGTTGTTCCTTGCCAATGCTATTGCTCGTTACACTGCTGCTACCTGCTACACTGTTGGTTCACCTACCATTGACGGGAATTGACAACTTCCGTCGACGCGGCAACGGAGGCGCCATTGATACAATTGTTAGGAATAGTCTGTCGTCAACAGATCGTTTCTGACACCGTTGTTATCATACTGCTTTGCTGTTACTACTATGCTTGCATATACTAATCTTTCAGGTGTGGTTGAATCCGACAAATTCAGCTGCTAATACTCGAGAGTATTCTCTCACCTCCTTTAGGCGATCTACAAATTTGGGTCGAATAATCTACCCTCGAAAACTGCTGCGAACCCACGCGCTGGTGGGTCGTCAACAACATTCTTCTAGTTTTATTATCGGGGAGTGCTATCAGCATTCTTCTGGTGCCGTTGCAGGAGAAGGTTCGTTGTCATAAGCATTCGTCTAGCTAATGCCAGAGATTGCACGATCAGCAGCCCACCCCGGGGAAGCCCATAGGCCTTGGGGGTGCCGCACCAGCCCTTAGTGGGCTGGTGGGCAAGCCCAAGAAGGCCCCTGCGCAGGAGAGAAAGAAAATCAAAGGGAAAAGAAACAAAAGGGGGAAGTGGGAAAATAAAGAAGGACTCCACCTTCCAATCCTAGTTGGACTAGGATTGGAGGAGGAATCCTCCTCCCCCACTTCGGCCGACCCTTGGGGCTCCTTGAGCCTCAAGGCAAGGTCCCTCCCCTCCCTCCTATATATACTGAGGTATTAGGGCTGATTTGAGACAAGTTTTGCCACGGCAGCCCGACCACATACCTCCACGGTTTTTCCTCTAGATCGTATTTCTGCGGACCTCGGGCGGAGCCGTGCTGAGATAGATCATCACCAACCTCCGGAGCGCCGTCACGCTGCCGGAGAACTCTTCTACCTCTCCGTCTCTCTTGCTGGATCAAGAAGGCTGAGATCATCGTCGAGCTGTACGTCTGCTGAACGCGGAGGTGTCGTCCGTTTGGCACTAGATCGGAACGGATCGTGAGATGGATCACAAGACGGTTCGTGCAACGGATCGCGAGATGGTTCATGGGACGGATCGCGAGACGGATCATGGGACGGATCGCGGGACGGTTCGTGGGACGGTTCGCGGGGCGGATCGAGGGACATGAGGATGTTCCACTACATCAACCGCGTTTCTTAACGCTTCTGTTGTGCGATCTACAAGGGTACGTAGATCAGAAATCTCCTCTCGTAGATGAACATCACCATGATAGGTACTGCGTGTGCGTAGGAAATTTTTTGTTTCCCATGCGACGTTCCCCAACAATGGCATCATGAGCTAGGTTCATGCGTAGATGTTATCTCGAGTAGAACACAAAAGTTTTTGTGGGCGGTGATGTGCGATTTGCTACCCTCCTTAGTCTTTTCTTGATTCCGCAGTATTGTTGGATCGAAGCGGCTCGAATCAACATTACTCGTACGCTTACGAGAGACTGGTTTCATTGCTACGAGCAACCCCGTTGCTCAAAGATGACTGGCGAGTGTCGGTTTCTCCAACTTTAGTTGAATCGGATTTGACCGAGGAGGTCCTTGGAGAGAGGTTAAATAGAAATTCATACATCTCCGTTGTGGTGTTTGCGTAAGTAAGATGCGATCCTACTAGATACCCATGGCAACCACGTAAAACATGCAACAACAATTAGAGGACGTCTAACTTGTTTTTGCAGGGTATGCTTGTGATGTGATATGGCCAACGACGTGATGTGATATATTGGATGTATGAGATGATCATGTTGTAACAGTTAATATCGACTTGCACGTCAATGGTACGGCAACTGACAGGAGCCATAGGGTTGTCTTTAAACTAACGTTTGTGCTTGCAGATGTGTTTACTATATTGCTAGGACGTAGCTTTAGTAGTAATAGCATGAATAGCACGACAACCCTGATGGCGACATGTTGATGGAGATCATGGTGTGGCGCCGGTGACAAAAAGATCGTGACGGTGTTTTTGTGATGGAGATCAAGAAGCACATGATGATGGCCATATCAAGTCACTTATGAATTGCATGTGATGTTAATCCTTTATGCACCTTATTACACTTAGAACGACGGTAGCATTATGAGGTGATCTCTCACTAAAATTTCAAGACGAAATTGTGTTCTCCCCGACCGTGCACCGTTGCTATAGTTCATCGTTTAGAGACACCACGTGATGATCGGTTGTGATAGACTCAACGCTCACATACAACGGGTGCAAAACAGTTGCACACGCGGAACACTCGGGTTAAGCTTGGCGAGCCTAGCATGTGCAGACATTGCCTTGGAACACATGAGACCGAAAGTTCGAGCATGAATCATATAGTTGATATGATTAGCATAGAGATGCTTACCACTGAAACTATTCTCGACTCACGTGATGATCGAACTTGAGATAGTAGATTTGGATCATGTACCACTCAAATGACTAGAGAGATGTACTTTTTGAGTGGGAGTTCTTAAGTAATATGATTAATTGAACTAATTGTCATGAACACAGTCTAATGGTCTTTGCGAATTACGATGTAGCTTGCGCTATAGCTCTACTGTTGTTAGATGTTCCTAGAGAAAATTTAGTTGAAAGTTGATAGTAGCAAACATTGCAGACTGAGTCTATAAAACTGAAGATTGTCCTCGTTGCTGCGCAGAAGGCTTATGTCCTTAATGCACCACTCGGTGTGTTGCACCTCGAGCGTCGTCTGTGAATGTTGTGAACATCCGACATACACATTTCTGATCACTACGCGATAGTTTAGTGCAAAATACTTAATGGCTTAGAAGCAAGGCGCCGAAGACGTTTTGAAACGTCACGGAACATAAGAGATGTTCTAAAGAGATGAAATTGTGATTTCATGCTTGTGCCCTTGTTAAGAGGTATGAGACCTCCGACAAGATTATTTGCCCACAGAGTAAAGGAGAAAGGCTCAATCGTTGAGCGTGTGCTCAGATTGTCTGAGTACGACAATCGCTTGAATCAAGTGGGAGTTAATCTTCCAGATGAGATAGTGATGGTTCTCCAAAGTCACTGCCACCAAGCTGTGAGAGCTTCATGATGAACTATAAACATATCAAGGATAGATTCAATGATCCTTGAGCGATTCGCGATGTTTGACACTGCGAAAGTAGAAATCAAGAAGGAGCATCAAAAGTTGATGGTTAGTAAAACCACTAAGTTTCAAGAAAGGCAAGGGCTAGAAGGGATACTTCGTGAAACGGCAAAACAGTTGCTGCACTAATGAAGAGACCCAAGATTAAACCCAAACCCGAGACTAAGTGCTTCTGTTATGAGGGGAACGGTCACTCAGGCGGAGCTACCCTAGATGCTTGGTAGATAAGAAGGCTGGCAAAGTCGAAAGAAGTATATTTGATATACATGATGTTGATGTGTACTTTACTAGTACTCCTAGTAGCGCGAGGGTATTGGATACCGGTTCGGTTGCTAAGTGATTAGTAACACGAAATGAAAGCTACGGAATAAACGGAGACTAACTAAAGGCGAGGTGAGGGTACGTGTTGGAAGTGTTTCCAAGGTTGATATGATCAAACGTCGCACGCTCCCTCTACCATCGGGATTGGTGTTAAACCTAAATAATTGTTATTTGGTGCTTGCGTTAAGCATGAACATGATTGGATAGTGTTTATTGCAATACGATTATTCATTTAAAGAGAATAATGGTTACTCTATTTGCTTGAATAATCACCTTCAATGGTTTATTGAATCTCGATCGTAGTGTTACACATGTTCATGATATTGGTGCCAAAAGATACAAGGTAATGATGATAGTACCACTTACTTGTGGCACTGCCGCTTGAGTCATGTTGGTGTAAATTGCATGAAGAGGCTCCATGTTGATGGATCTTTATACTCACTTGATTTTGAATCACTTGTGACATGCAAATCATACCACATGAGCAAGGCCTTGTTTTCATTGAGATGAAACAAGATAGTAACTTGTTGGAAGTAATACATTTTGATATATGCAGTCCAATGGGTGCTGAGGCACGCAGTGGATATCATTATGTTCTTACTTCAATGACGATTTGAGTAGATACAGGAGTATTTACTTAATGAATCACAAGTCTGAAATATTGAAAAAGTTCAAATCTGTTTCAGAGTGAAGTTCGTCGTAACAAGAGGATAAAGTGTCTATGATATGATCATAGAGATGAGTATCTGAGTTGCGAGTTTTGGTACACAGTTAAGACAATGTGGAAGTTGTTTCGCAATTCATGCCACCAAGAACACCATGGTGTGATGGTGTCATAGCCGCGACCTATTTGATATGGTGCATGCTATGATGTCTCTTATCGAATTACCACTATCGTTTATGGGTTATGCATTAGAGACAACCGAATTCACTTTAAATAGGGCACCGCGTATTTCCGTTGAGATGACACAGTATAGACTGAGGTTTAGAGAAATCTAAGTTGTCGTTTCTTGAAAGTTTGGGGCTGCGACACTTATGTGAAAAAGTTTCAGTCTGATAAGCTCGAACCCAAAGCGGATAAATGCATCTTCATAGGATATCCAAAACAGTTCGGTACATCTCCTATCTCAGATCCGGAAGCAAAGTGTTTGTTTCTAGAAATGGGTCCTTTCTCGAGGAAAGGTTTATCTCGAAAGTATTGAGTGGGAGGGTGATAGAATTTGATGGGGTTATTGAACCATCACTTCAACTAGTGTGTAGCAGGGCGCAGGAAGTTGTTCTTGTGGCGCCTACACCAATTGAAGTGGAAGCTGATGATAGTGATCATTGAGCATCCGATCAAGTTACTACAGATCTCGTAGGTCGACAAAGGTCGCATACTACTACAGAGTGGTATGATAACCCTGTCTTGGAGGTCATGTTGTTGAAACAACAATGAACCTACGAGTTATGGAGAAGAAATGGTGGGCCCGTATTCCGACAAATGGCTGGAGGCCATGAAATCCGAGAGAGAATCCATGTGTGAGAACAAAGTATAGACTTTTAAAGAACTACTTGGTGGTCGTAGGACTATTAAGTAAAGATGGATATTTATAAGGAAGACAGAGGTTGATGGTGAAACGTCACCATTAAGAAAAGCTCGACTTGTCGCAAGGATGTTTTCCGACAAGTTAAAAGAGTTGAGTATGATGAGACTTTCTCACTCATAGCGATGCTAAAGGTCTGTTGGAATTATGTTAGCAGCTGCTGCATTATTTATGAAATATTGCACATAGGATGTCAAAACATTGTTTTCCTCGACAAAAAGGTTGTATGTGATACAACCGAAAAGTTTTGTCGATCCTAAGGATGCTAACAAGTATGCAAACTCCAGCGAACCTTCTATTGACCGGTGCAAGCATCTTGGTGTTGGAATATATGCTTTGATGAGTTGATCGAAGCTTTTGGGTTTATACAAGGTTTGTGAGAAACTTGTATTTCCAAAGAAGTGAGTGGGAGCACTATAGAATTTCTGATAAGTATATGTGGTTGACATATTGTTGATCAGAAGTAATGTAGAATTTCTGTGAAGCATAAAAGGTTGTTTGAAAGGAGTTTTTCAAAGGAATGCCTGGATTGAGCTACTTGAACGTTGAGCATCAAGATCTATGGAGATAGATCGAAACACTTAATAGAAGTTTCAACAAGATGCATGCCTTGACAAGTTTTTGAAGGAGTTCAAAATAGATCAGCAAAGAAGGAGTTCTTGACTGTGTTGTAAGGTGTGAATTTGAGTAAGACTCAAAACTCGACCACGGCAGAATAAAGAGAATAGACGAAGGTCGTCTTCTATGCCTTAGCCGTAGACTCTAAAGTATGCCATGCTGAGTACCGCACCTGATGTGTGCCTTGCAGCAAGTCTGTTAAGAGGTACACAGAGTGATCCAGGATTGAATCACTGATCAGTGTTTAAAGTTATCCTTAGTAACTAAATGGACTAAGGAATTTTTCTCGATTATGGAGGTAGTTAAAGAGTTCGTCGTAAAGGGTTACGTTGATGCAAGCTTTGACACTAATCCGAATAACTATGAGTAGTAAAACGGATTCGCATGGTAGAGTAGATATTTGGAATATTTTCGAATAGCACATAGTAGCAGCATCTATAAGATGACATAAAGATTTGTAAAGCTCACTCGGATCTGAAAGGGTTCAGAACCGTCGACTAAAACCTCTCTCACAAGCAAGACGTGATCAAACCCCAGAACAGTAAGGGTGTTGGATTCGTTAGAATCACATAGTGATGTGGACTAGATTATTGACTCTAGTGCAAGTGGGAGACTGTTGGAAATATGCCCTAGAGGCAATAATAAATTAGTTATTATTATATTTCTTTGTTCATGATAATCGTTTATTATCCATGCTATAATTGTATTGATTGGAAACACAATACTTGTGTGGATACATAGACGAAACATTGTCCCTAGTAAGCCTCTAGTTGACTAGCTTGTTGATCAAAGATGCTCAAGGTTTCCTGACCATAGGCAAGTGTTGTTACTTGATAACGGGATTGTTGGAAATATGCCCTAGAGGCAATAATAAAATGGTTATTATCATATTTCCTTGTTCATGATAATCGTCTATTGTTCATGCTATAATTGTATTAACAGGAAACAGTAATACATGTGTGAATAAAAAGATCACAATGTGTCCCTAGCAAGCCTCTAGTTGGCTAGCTCGTTAGTCAATAGATGATCATGGTTTCCTGATCATAGGCATTAGATGTCATTGATAACGGGATCACATCATTGGGAGAATGATGTGATGGACAAGACCCAATCCTAAGCCTAGCACTAGATCGTATTGTTCGTACGCTAATGCTTTTCTAATGTCAAGTATCTTTTCCTTCGACCGTGAGATTGTGCAACTCCCGAATACCGTAGGAGTGCTTTGGGTGTATCAAACGTCACAACGTAACTGGGTGACTATAAAGGTGCACTACGGGTACCTCCGAAAGTGTTTGTTGGGTTGGTACGAATCAAGATCGGGATTTGTCACTCCGTGTGACGGAGAGGTATCTCTGGGCCCACTCGGTAAAACATCATCATGAGCTCAATGTGACTAAGGAGTTAGTCACATGATGACATGCTACGGAATGAGTAAAGAGACTTACCGGTAACGAGATTGAACAAGGTATAGGTATACCGACGATCGAATCTCGTGCAAGTTCTATACCGACAGACAAAGGGAATCGTATACGGGATTGATTGAATCCTTGACATCCTGGTTCATCCGATGAGATCATCGTGGAGCTAGTGGGAGCCACCATGGGTATCCAGACCCCATTGATGGTTATTGGCCAGAGAGGTGTCTCGGTCATGTCTGCCAGTCTCCCGAACCCGTAGGGTCTACACACTTAAGGTTCGATGATGCTAGGGTTATAGGGAATTGTTATATGAGGTTACCGAAAGTTGTTCGGAGTCCCGGATGAGATCCCGGACGTCAAGAGGAGCTCCGGAATGGTCCGGAGGTAAAGATTGATATATAGGACGGATGGTTTCGGATACCGGAAGTGTTTCGGGCATCACTGGTAACGTACCGCGACCACCGGGAACACCGGAGGTGTCCCCGGGGGACCACCGAAGGGGGGGGGCAACGACCCCGGGAGATAAGGTGGGCCAAGTGGGGGTGGGAACCAGCCCCTAGGTGGGCTGGTGCACCTCCCCACTCAGCCCATAGCGCATGGGAGAGAAAAGGGGGGCAAACCCTAGGCCAGGTGGGCCTAAGGCCCACCAGATGGTGCGCCACCCCTCCTCCCCCTTCTGGCCGCCGCACCTCCCATCTGGGGGGGCTGCCGCACCCCTTAGGGTGGGAACCCTAGGGGTGGCACCTCCTCTCCCCTCCCCCTATATATATCGGGCACTTTTGGCCATTGAGACACACGGTTTTTCCTCTCTCTCGGCGCAGCCCCGCTCCTCTCCCTCCTCCTCTCTGCCGGTGCTTGGCGAAGCCCTCCCGGGAGACCTCGTCTCTCCATCGACACCACGCCGTCGTGTTGCTGGAGTTCTTCCCCAACCTCTCCCTCCTCCTTGCTGGATAAAGGTGCGGGAGACGTCACCGGGCTGCACGTGTGTTGAACGCGGAGGTGCCGTAGTTCGGCACTAGATCGGAATCGCTGCGAGTACGACTCCATCAACCGCGTTCTAGCAACGCTTCCGCTTAGCGATCTTCAAAGGTATGAAGATGCTCTTACCCCTCTCTCGTTGCTGGTCTCTCCATAGGAAGATCTGAATATGCGTAGGAAAATTTTGAATTTATGCTACGTTACCCAACAGTGGCATCCGAGCCAGGTTTTCTATGCGTAGATTCTATGCACGAGTAGAACACAAAAGTTGTGGGCGATGATTTGTCAATTTGCTTGCCGCTACTAGTCTTATTATTTTCCGGCGGTATTGTGGGATGAAGCGGCCCGGACCGACTTTACACGTACACTTACGTGAGACTGGTTCCACCGACAGACATGCACATCGTGCATAAAGGTGGCTAGCGGGTGTCTGTCTCTCCTATTCTAGTCGGATTGGATTTGATGAAAAGGGTATATCATCTTTGTGGCTGTCACGTAGGTAAGAAGGCGTTCTTGCTAGAAACCCAAATCAGCCACGTAAAACTTGCAACAACAGTTAGAGGACGTCTAACTTGTTTTTGCAGGGTTTGACATGTGATGTGATATGGCCAAAGTTGTGATGTTGCATGTATGATGTATGAGATGATCATGTTATTGTAATAGGTTTCACGACTTGCATGTCGATGAGTATGACAACCGGCAGGAGCCATAGGAGTTGTCTTAATTTATTGTATGAGATGCAACGCCATGTGCTTACTACTTTTACTTCATTGCTAACGGTTAGCTATAGTAGTAGTGATAGTAGTAGTTCGCGTGACGACTTCACGGAGACACGATGATGGAGATCATGATGATGGAGATCATGGTGTCACGCCGGTGACGATGATGATCATGCGATGCCTGAAGATGGAGATCAAAAGAGCAAAGATGATAATGGCCATATCATGTCACTATATGATTGCATTGTGATGTTTATCATGTTTTACATCTTATTGCTTAAAACGACGGTAGCATAATAAGATGATCCCTCTTAAAATTTCGAGAACGTATTCCCCTAAGTGTGCACCGTTGCGAAGGTTCGTTGTCTCGAAGCACCACGTGATGATCGGGTGTGATAGATTCTAACGTCCGCATACAACGGGTGTAAGCCAGATTTACACACGCGAAACACCTAGGTTGACTCGACGAGCTTAGCATGTACATACATGACCTCGAATACAAGAGACCGAAAGGTCGAACATGAGTCGTATGGTTGAATACGATCAGCATGAAGTTTCTCACCATGGTGACTAGTCCGTCTCACGTGATGATCGGACATGGGTTAGTCAACATGGATCATGTATCACTTAGATGACTAGAGGGATGTCGATTTAAGTGGGAGTTCATACTTAATTTGATTAAATGAACTTAATTGTCATGAACTTAGTCTAAAAGTTGTCTTTATAAATATTGTAGATGTCCAACGTCAACCTCAATTTCAACGCATTCCTAGAGAAAAACAAGTTGAAAGATGATGGTAGCAACTATGCGGACTGGGTTCGCAACTTGAAGCTCATCCTTGAAGCAGCTAAAAAGGCTTATGTCCTTAATGCGCCGTAGGTGACCCTCCCGCTCCCGCAGCAGCCCAGGACATTTTGAACATCTGGCAAACGCGGAGTGATGACTACTCTCTGGTCAGGTGTGGCATGTTATACAGTTTAGAAACGGGGCTCCAAAGGCGTTTTGAGCAACACGGGGCATATGAGATGTTCCAGGAGCTGAAGCTAGTTTTTCAAGCTCATGCCCGTGTCGAGAGATATGAAGTCTCCGACAAGTTCTTTAGCTGTAAGATAGAGGAGAACAGTTCTGTCAGTGAGCACATACTCAAAATGTCTGGGTTACACGGTCGTCTGACTTCACTTGGAGTCAAACTTCTTGATGATGGTATAATTGACAGAATCCTCCAGTCTCTCCCACCAAGCTACAAAGGCTTTGTGCTGAACTACAACATGCAAGGGATGGAGAAGACCATTCCCGAGTTGTACTCGATGCTGAAGTCTGCAGAAGTAGAAATCAAGAAAGAGCATCAAGTGTTGATGCTCAACAAGACCACTAGTTTAAAGAAGGGCAATGGTAAGAAGAACTTCAAGAAAGACGGCAAAGCCGTTGCCGCGCCCGGTAAGCCAGATGTCGGGAAGAAGAAAAAGAATGGACCCAAGCCTGAGACTGAGTGCTTCTATTGCAAGGGAAAGGGTCACTGGAAGCGGAACTGCCCCAAATACTTAGCGGACAAGAAGGCCGGCAACGTTAAAGGTATATGTGATATACATGTTATTGATGTGTACCTTACCAGCGCTTGTAGTAGCTCCTGAGTATTTGATACCGGTGCTGTTGCTCACATTTGCAACTCAAAGCAGGAACTGCGGAATAAGCGGAGACTGGCCAAGGACGAGGCGACGATGCGCGTCTGGAATGGTTCAAAGGTCGATGTGATCGCCGTCGGCACGCTACCTCTACATCTACCATCGGGATTAGTTTTAAACCTTAATAATTGTTATTTAGTACCAGCTTTAAGCATGAACATTGTATCAGGGTCTTGCTTAATGCGAGACGGCTACTCATTTAAGTCAGAGAATAGTGGTTGTTCTATTTATATGAGTGATATGTTTTATGGTCATGCTCCGCTGGTGAATGGTTTATTCTTGATGAATCTCGATCGTGATGTTACACATATTCATAGTGTGAGTACCAAAAGATGCAAAGTTGATAATGATAGTCCCACATACTTGTGGCACTGCCGCCTTGGTCATATCGGCGTTAAAGGCATGAAGAAGCTCCATACTGATGGACTATTAGAGTCTCTTGACTTTGAATCATTTGACACATGCGAACCGTGCCTCATGGGCAAGATGACTAAGACTCCATTCTCAGGAATAATGGAGAGAGCAACCAACTTATTGGAAATAATACATACTGATGTGTGTGGTCCAATGAACGTTGAAGCTCGCGGTGGTTATCATTATGTTCTCACTCTCACCGATGATTTGAGTAGGTATGGGTATATCTACTTGATGAAGCACAAATCTGAGACATTTGAAAAGTTCAAGGAATTTCAGAGTGAGGTTGAGAATCAACGTGACAGAAAAATTAAATGTCTACGATCTGATCGTGGAGGAGAATATTTGAGTCACGAGTTTGGCACACACCTAAGGAAGTGTGGAATCGTTTCACAACTGACGCCGCCTGGCACACCGCAGCACAACGGAGTGTCCGAACATCGTAATCGCACTTTATTAGATATGGTACGATCTATGATGTCTCTTACCGGATACGCATTAGAAACTGCTGCATTCACTTTAAATAGGGCACCGTCTAAATCCGTTGAGACGACACCGTATGAACTATGGTTTGGCAAGAAACCTAAGTTGTCGTTTCTTAAAGTTTGGGGCTGCGATGCTTATGTGAAGAAACTTCAACCAGAAAAGCTCGAACCCAAAGCGGAGAAATGCGTATTCATATGATACCCTAAGGAAACTATTGGGTATACCTTCTATCTTAGATCCGAAGGTAAAACCTTTGTTGCCAAGAACGGATCCTTTCTAGAGAAAGAGTTTCTCTCGAAAGAAGTAAGTGGGAGGAAGGTAGAACTTGATGAGGTAATTACACCCCCTCTCGAACAGGAAAGTAGCGCAGCGCGGGAAGTTGTTCCTGTGGCGCCTACACCGACTGAAGAGGAAGTTAATGATGATGATCATGAAGCTTCGGATCAAGTTGCTACTGAACCGCGAAGGTCCACAAGGGCACGCTCCGCACGAGAGTGGTACGGCAACCCTGTGATGGAAATCATGTTGTTAGACAACGGTGAACCTTCGAACTATGAAGAAGCAATGGCGGGCCCGGATTCCAACAAATGGCTTGAGGCTATGAAATCCGAGATAGGATCCATGTATGAGAACAAAGTATGGACTTTGGTGGACTTGCCCGATGAACGGCGAGCCATAGAAAATAAATGGATCTTCAAGAAGAAGACTGATGCAAACGGTAATGTAACCGTTTACAAAGCTCGACTTGTCGCAAAGGGTTTTCGACAAATTCAACGAGTTGACTACGAAGAGACTTTCTCTCCCGTAGCGAAGCTGAAATCAGTCTGAATCGTGTTAGCAATTGCCGCCTTTTATGATTATGAAATTTGGCAAATGGATGTCAAAACAGCGTTCCTTAACGGGAACCTTAAGGAAGAGTTGTATATGATGCAACCAGAAGGTTTTGTCGACCCTAAGGGTGCTAACAAAGTGTGCAAGCTCCAGCGCTCCATCTATGGGCTGGTGCAAGCATCTCGGAGTTGGAACATTCGCTTTAATGAGGTGATTAAAGCGTTTGGGTTCATACAGGTTTACGTTGAAGCCTATCTGTACAAGAAAGTGAGTGGGAGCTCTGTAGCTTTCCTCATACTATATGTGGATGAAAAATTATTGATGGGGAATAATATAGAGATGTTGGAGAGCATAAAGGCCTATTTGAACAAGAGTTTTTCAATGAAGGACCTTGGAGAAGTTGCATACATATTAGGCATCAAGATCTATAGAGATAGATCGAGACGCCTCATAGGTCTTTCGCAAAGTACATACCTTGACAAGATATTGAAGAAGTTCAATATGGAAAACTCAAAGAAAGGGTTCTTGCCAGTTTTGCAAGGTATGAGATTGAGTAAGACTCAGTCGCCGACCACGGCAGCAGATAAAGAGAAGATGTGTTCTGTCCCCTACGCTTCAGCCGTGGGCTCTCTAATGTATGCCATGCTGTGTACCAGACCTGATATAAACCTTGCCATAAGTTTGGTAGGGAGGTACCAAAGTAATCCCGGTACGGAACACTGGACAGCGGTCAAGAATATCCTTAAGTACCTGAAAAGGACTAAGGAAATGTTTCTCGTTTATGGAGGTGACGAAGAGCTCGTCGTAAAGGGTTACGTCGACGCTAGCTTCGACACAGATCCAGATGACTCTAAGTCACAGACCGGATACGTATATGTGTTGAATGGTGGGGCAGTGAGCTGGTGCAGCAGCAAGCAAGAAGTCGTGGCAGCATCTACATGTGAAGCGGAGTACATAGCTGCTTCAGAAGCGGCTCATGAAGGAATTTGGAGGAAGGAGCTCATCACCGACCTTGGAGTGGTTCCAAGCGCGTCGGGTCCTATGACACTCTTCTGTGATAACACTGGAGCCATTGCCATAGCCAAGGAGCCCAGGTTTCACCGGAAGACGAAGCACATCAAGCGCCGCTACAACTCCATCCAGGACCATGTCCAGAGTGGAGTGATAGATATTTGTAAAGTACACACGGATCTGAATATTGCAGACCCGTTGACTAAACCTCTTCCACGAGCAAAACCTGATCAACACCATGATGCTATGGGTGTTCGATACATCACAATGTAACTAGATTTTTGACTCTAGTGCAAGTGGGAGACTGTTGGAAATATGCCCTAGAGGCAATAATAAAATGGTTATTATCATATTTCCTTGTTCATGATAATCGTCTATTGTTCATGCTATAATTGTATTAACAGGAAACAGTAATACATGTGTGAATAAACAGATCACAATGTGTCCCTAGCAAGCCTCTAGTTGGATAGCTCGTTAGTCAATAGATGATCATGGTTTCCTGATCATGGGCATTAGATGTCATTGATAACGGGATCACATCATTGGGAGAATGATGTGATGGACAAGACCTAATCCTAAGCCTAGCACTAGATCGTATTGTTCGTATGCTAATGCTTTTCTAATGTCAAGTATCTTTTCCTTCGACCGTGAGATTGTGCAACTCCCGGATACCGTAGGAGTGCTTTGGGTGTATCAAACGTCACAACGTAACTGGGTGACTATAAAGGTGCACTACGGGTACCTTCGAAAGTGTATGTTGGGTTGGTACGAATCAAGATCGGGATTTGTCACTCCGTGTGACGGAGAGGTATCTCTGGGCCCACTCGGTAGAACATCATCATGAGCTCAATGTGATTAAGGAGTTAGTCACACGATGACGTGCTACGGAACGAGTAAAGAGACTTACCGGTAACGAGATTGAACAAGGTATAGGTATACCGACGATCGAATCTCGGGCAAGTTCTATACCGACAGACAAAGGGAATCGTACACGGGATTGATTGAATCCTTGACATCGTGGTTCATCCGATGAGATCATCGTGGAGCTAGTGGGAGCCACCATGGGTATCCAGACCCCGCTGATGGTTATTGGCCAGAGAGGTGTCTCGGTCATGTCTGCCAGTCTCCCGAACCCGTAGGGTCTACACACTTAAGGTTCGATGACGCTAGGGTTATAGGGAATTGTTATACGAGGTTACCGAAAGTTGTTCGGAGTCCCGGATGAGATCCCGGACATCACGAGGAGCTCCGGAATGGTCCGGAGGTAAAGATTGATATATAGGACGGATGGTTTCGGATACCGGAAGTGTTTCGGGCATCACCGATAACGTACCGGGGCCACCGGGAACACCGGAGGTGGCCCCGGGGGACCACCGAAGGGGGGGGCAACGACCCC
The DNA here is from genome assembly GCF_904849725.1 of Hordeum vulgare subsp. vulgare. Classification (NCBI taxonomy): domain Eukaryota; kingdom Viridiplantae; phylum Streptophyta; class Magnoliopsida; order Poales; family Poaceae; genus Hordeum; species Hordeum vulgare. The sequence continues at coordinate 570,220,140 of NC_058524.1, forward strand.
GGGAGATAAGGTGGGCCAAGTGGGGGTGGGAACCAGCCCCTAGGTGGGCTGGTGCGCCTCCCCACTCAGCCCATAGCGCAAGGGAGAGAAAAGGGGGGCAAACCCTAGGCCAGGTGGGCCTAAGGCCCACCAGATGGTGCGCCACCCCTCCTCCCCCTTCTGGCCGCCGCACCTCCCATCTGGGGGGGCTGCCGCACCCCTTAGGATGGGAACCCTAGGGGTGGCACCCCCTCTCCCCTCCCCCTATATATATCGGGCACTTTTGGCCATTGAGACACACGGTTTTTCCTCTCTCTCGGCGCAGCCCCGCTCCTCTCCCTCCTCCTCTCTGCCGGTGCTTGGCGAAGCCCTGCCGGGAGACCTCGTCTGTCCATCAACACCACGCCGACGTGTTGCTGGAGTTCTTCCCCAACCTCTCCCTCCTCCTTGCTGGATCAAGGTGCGGGAGACGTCACCGGGCTGCACGTGTGTTGAACGCGGAGGTGCCGTAGTTCGGCACTAGATCGGAATCGCTGCGAGTACGACTCCATCAACCGCGTTCTAGCAACGCTTCCGCTTAGCGATATTCAAAGGTATGAAGATGCTCTTACCCCTCTCTCGTTGCTGGTCTCACCATAGGAAGATCTGAATATGCGTAGGAAAATTTTGAATTTATGCTACGTTACCCAACAGGGATCACATCATTAGGAGAATCATGTGATGGACTAGACCCAAACTAATGAACGTAGCATGTTGATCGTGCATTTTGTTGCTACTGTTTTTCTGCGTGTCAAGTATTTATTCCTATGACCATGAAATCATATAACTCACTGGCACTGGAGGAATACCTTGTGTGTATCAAACGTCACAACGTAACTGGATGACTATAGAGATGCTCTACAGGTATCTTCGAAGGTGTCTGTTGAGTTAGTATGGATCAAGACTGGGATTTGTCACTCCGTGTGACGGAGAGGTATCTCGGGGCCCACTCGGTAATACAACATCACACACAAGCCTTGCAAGCAATGTGACTTAGTGTAAGCCACGGGATCTTGTATTACGGAACGAGTAAAGAGACTTGCCGGTAAATGAGATTGAAATAGGTATGCGGATACTCACGATCGAATCTCGGGCAAGTAACATACCGAAGGACAAAGGGAATGACATACGGGATTATATGAATCCTTGGCACTGAGGTTCAAACGATAAGATCTTCGTAGAATATGTAGGATCCAACATGGGCATCCAGGTCCCGCTATTGGATATTGACCGAGGAGTCCCCCGGGTCATGTCTACATAGTTCTCGAACCCGCAGGGTCTGCACACTTAAGGTTCGGCGTTGTTTTATGCGTATTTGAGTTATATGGTTGGTTACCAAATGTTGTTCGGAGTCCCGGATGAGATCACGGATGTCACAAGGGTTTCCGGAATGGTCCGGAGACGAAGATTGATATATAGGATGACCTCATTTGATTACCGGAAAGTTTTCGGCATTACCGGGAATGTACCGGGAGTGGCGAATGGGTTCCGGATGTTCACCGGGGGCAGCCCACCCCGGGGAAGCCCATAGGCCTTGGGGGTACCGCACCAGCCCTTAGTGGGCTGGTGGGCAAGCCCAAGAATGCCCCTATGCAGGAGAGAAAGAAAATCAAAGAGAAAAGAAAAAAAGGGGGAAGTGGGGAAATAGAGAAGGACTCCACCTTCCAATCCTAGTTGGACTAGGATTGGAGGAGGAATCCTCCTCCCCCCACTTCGGCCGACCCCTTGGGGCTCCTTGAGCCTCAAGGCAAGGTCCCTCCCCTCCCTCCTATATATACTGAGGTATTAGGGCTGATTTGAGACAACTTTTGCCACGGCAGCCCGACCACATACCTCCACGGTTTTTCCTCTAGATCGTATTTCTGCGGAGCTCGGACGGAGCCCTGCTGAGATAGATCATCACCAACCTCCGGAGCGCCGTCACGCTGCCGGAGAACTCATCTATCTCTCCGTCTCTCTTGCTGGATCAAGAAGGCCGAGATCATCGTCGAGTTGTACGTGTGCTGAACGCGGAGGTGACGTCCGTTAGGCACTAGATCGGAATGGATCGTGAGATGGATCGCAAGATGGTTCATGCAACGGATCGCGAGATGGTTCGTGGGACGGATCGCGGGACGTGAGGGCGTTCCACTACATCAACCGCGTTTCTTAACGCTTCTGTTGTGCGATCTACAAGAGTACGTAGATCGGAAATCTCCTCTTGTAGATGAACATCACCATGATAGGTATTACGTGTGCGTAGGAAAATTTCTATTTTCCATGCGACGTTCCCCAACATCTACATGGTGATTTGGAAACATTCATAGGTGGCTTGGATAGGTGGGCTAGTAGTTAGTAATCTATATTCTTCTTAGTGTTTTATGGTGGAGTGGGTGTACAGTTGTAACACAAATGTGGATGAATTCTTAATATATGATATGCATGCTTGTGTGTGTTCAAGAAAAAAAAGGAGGAGGCTCCCTAGGGGCCCATGAGCAAAAAAATCAAACTCAACTATTAAATATTTATGAGTGTGTGCATCACAATGATACAAAGGCGGAGTTGCAACCTCCTTTCGAAAAGACATTTAAAATTTTTGGGTTAGATCTACCTAAGTTACTTCCAATAATGTAACGCCACATCAAAGTGTTGATTCGGAGAAAAATGTGACCACTTGAGAACAACACAGACGCAATCTTCAAACTTCGAGGAAGTTTCCGCTAATATCTTCGTCACAAATATGGCAGCGGGAGTTTACCCAGAAAGTTCCAATGATAGCCCCACATATTTACTTTTGGCTTCACGGTGAGCATCTACAATAGCTTTGAGATACCTATTGGTAGAATGTGCCATATATGTTTTCATAATACGGCATCGAAATCTTCAAACGAAGCACAGAAAAACCCTAAATTCCCCACGTCGCTCGCTAGGACGACGACCCATCCCCGCCGCCACAAGTCTTTCCCCGTCCTTCCCCTGCTCGGACCGTCGGGCAAAGCCCTAGCGCCAGACGGTGGCGGAGAGCCTTCTCCCCTTTCGTGCCTCCGTCAAGGCACCTGAAGGAATCCCCTTGCTCGTCCAGTGTTCGCTTCGCCGTTGCTGGTAGGACGGGGTTCCTCCCTCGCGCTTGGGGTCCACGGCCAAGACGGTTGCGACCGTCGTGCCCAAGGTCGTGGCCTCTCACCCGCCTCCAGTTGCTTGCCCTTGGCCAGATCTAGTCGGGGCAGAAGCCTTAGGTAACTCACCTCACCTAGATCTAGCGGGACAACCTAAGGTGTTGTGGGCACAACTCCTCCCCATCCCGGTCATGGTTCCTCGACCAGAGCCCGGAGCTCAAGGGGATGTGGAAAGGAGGTGACTTGCCGCCGTGGACGCCGCTGATGCTTGTTCTCGTCCAGATCTGATGGGTCCGACCTGTTCAGTCATGGAAGTGAGGTCAGGGTTCCCAAGGATGTGGAAGGAGGTGCCTTCCAGTCCCCTACCATGGCGGTTGGTGGTCTTGGTGTTAGGCAACGGTGCGGGTGGGCGCGAGATATTGGATGCGAGGGTGGCGGTCTTCGAAGGTGGTCTGCACGGGCATCTTTTCAGGACGATTGAAGGTATGCCCATGATTTTGACATGGTCAAGGATTGCGGTGATGTTGCATACAATTTTTCTTGAAGTTGCTGCTTATATTTCCTTGTATGTGATGCTTGATGCACCATGTGGTAAAATATGGCATGTTCACCTTATTTGTTCGATTGAATGATGCATAAAACATAATGCCTAGTTTATTAATTATATTTGTGTTGACTGAAATCTACTTTGAATCAACTCTTGGGACAATGTACCTTAGTTCGCAACGGACAATGGATTTAGGGAAATTTAGTGACGTTGAGGGAACCGCGTATCTTAGTTCACAAGCGAAAGAAATTGAGGGAGTTTTAGTGACGATGAGCACACACACTCTCTTAGGAAGTATTTTCTCATAGAATTGTAACTTTCATAGACAATATGTGTTGGGTCATTCTTAAGACTCAACACATTGTACACGCCCTAAGGTTCAAATTGAAGCAAACGGTGTTTCTATTTTCAGGCGAGGCAACTTTGCCAGCATTGCCGTCGTTGCAGACTTGCCAAGTCTGGATGGTTTTTGTCAATACGCGACATCATGAAGGGCAATGAACTCATCTTCTACAAAAGAAGTAAGTATACATCTATACTTCAATATTACATTGTACTTATTTGGTGCTTATATATGTGAAAAAAAAAATTGTGTGTGTGCGTGATTATGCAACAGACAGATTTATGGTTCCCTCGACGATGCGAACACAAAGTGCAATTCCACTTACTTATTCAGCCATTTATGTTGCAACCAAGCAGCAAAGCTCTAAACAATAGAAGACAGAATTAGCATATATTTACAACGTCGTCAACTTTTTAAGCCCTTCATGATGATGGCCACCGCTCAAATATCTTAGTAGCTACAAATGATAAGTGATTATGAAATTTGATTACAAATACTGACACAACATCTGTTTTTTTTTGGTAGAACTGGAGTCCATGTTAGCGAAGTGTCCAAAAGGAATCATCCTCAATTCAACTTCAAGATCGCGTTGAGGAAGAACCATCACCGACATACAAGGTATGAATTTCAGTGAATTCTTCTGTCATGGTACACACGGTAGCAGTGGCATTGCAAAATCATATGCCAGGTCAGTAAATTCAGGAGCTTACCTGACTTGCTCGCCAAGCACAGTACACTGGACATCAGTAAATTCAGGAGCTTACCTGACTTGCTCGCCAAGCACAGTACACTGGACACTTCTTCTTTGCACATGGAAACACTCCTGTTCATGTTCAGAGGTTAGCGCCGCATAGCAGTGCAAGATTTATCTGTAGAACAGAGCATAAAGAAGCAGTGCAAGATTTATCTGTAGAACAGAGCATAAAGAAGCACCAGTAGTAACAAAATGGTAAGTAATGCGTAATAAAGAAAGAAAGATGTGGAAAACTTCAAAGATAAACTGATTTCTTGCCTCATGTTAGCCAGTCAATGGATCACTGCCATTTTTGTCACAGGCGGTAATATACTTCCATATAATTCACCGAATTTGATAAGAACAACTAAATACTCACCTAAATTACAACCAACATTTGACATATACCAGACAACTGATTACAGATATTATCCTCCACACATAAGTTTACTAAAACGAATTCAGTATACTGCTAGAGATAAGAATGCAAAGAGAATGATCTAGGGGAAGGGGGCCTCCATATGCTCTGAGGAAAGATTTCAGTTTCCTTCTCCCCCACTATGTCAGTGCTGGAGAGGTTTATGTTCTTCATATGCTCCAGCAGCTCTTATTATCATTGAGCAATTATTATGTCTCCCGCACACCGGGATCTTCAACGCCTGGCTCGAAATAAATTAAATTATTCTTGATTATCCAGTTATTGCAACACTGTACATCCAATCTTTCCGGAGTTTCTTCAAATGATGCTATTGCAATGTTGAAGCACTCCTTTGCAGCCCTGCCATTGCACCGGCAATCTTGCCATTTGAGTTCCTGATCTGCATGCTTGCAGTCCTCCTGGTCCTGAGCTTTGGCATGAAGAGAGTGCTGAGCATCTTATCAAGGCCTTCGGCGCTGTACTTGACATACTTGCTCGCGCTGATGTCCTGCTCAACAAGGGGCCCGTAGTTCTGCATGAAGCTACGATAAACGGGCACTATAGCCTGCACCACAAGGTGGCACACCCTCTGCTGAAGATCCTTATCTGGTATGATCCACGCGGACTGCTTCTGGTACATCTCATCAAAGCTGGCGTTGAACGATTTGAGCCGCTGCTTCACCAAGTCTCTTGCTGTAGCCTGACCCTTGGAGAATAGGATTAAACCCTCCCTGCTCAGCAGGGGCGCAAGCGTTCCCCAGCTCTCCCTTAGAAACATTGCTGAGTAGTAGTCCTTGTACTGCTCATGCTCCCGGAGCCATTCATCACCTAAGATCTCCCCCATCTTAGTGCTCTTCAGGTGTTTGAAGAAGTGTGAATGCGTGTTCATCATGAAGAGAGATGACAGCGTCTTATCCTCATACGCCTTTGCCCATGTATCGAAGTTGGCCTCCAGGGCCTTGACAATATTGTGCACTGCATCAACGAGCATCTTGTCGTTGAACGCTTCCTTGCGCCAGCTGCGGTGGATGGTAAGCACTTGTGTAAGCACAGACCGATATTGCTCCCCAAGGAGTTGGTTGCAGTACTTGGGGACGAAGGTAACCAGGCCTGGCACTCCACCGTCGGCTGGGGGTGGCATTTTGCGCTGCAGCTCCACCTGCACCAGCAACTCCTCAAAAATCTCAACAGAACCATCCACCACCCTCTTCACAAGGTCCCTAGTCATGCTTTGGATCTCTAGGCATGCCTTTCCACCAAACAACCGGTTGAAGTCCAATCTGAGCTTACTGAGAGAATCAAACACGTCAAGCAGCCGCAGGAGCTTGATGGGGTCCTTCTTGGCGTCAGCCACGGCGCGGCCAAACTTGAGGAAATCAAGAATTCCAGCCCGCGCCGCAATGTCCGCGAAGCAAGCGGCCGCGGCTTCTGGCCGGCGCTCGAAGACAGCAACACAGAGCTTTCGCTCGGCTTCCAATAGGTGGCGCACGGCGAACTCCAAATGCCGGCCCCAGAGCTCGACGCTCGGGCTCAGCGCCTGAGCATCCTGCGTCTGGTCCTGCAGGTAATCCAGGCCGAGCGCGTGGAGGCTGGCGCTCACCGTGTCCCCACGGGCGTCGGCGTACGCGGCCGTGCAGTAGCTGAGCCGCCCATTAGCGGCGAGGCGGTCAAGGGTGAGGCCGAGCTTCTGCACGGCGGCGGCGGGGATCCTGGGCGGCGGGATGGAGGCGGCGTGCCTGGACTTGGACCTGTCGGGGTCGTCCTGCATGGCGAGCGGAGCAGAGTGGTCCGCGAGGAGGCGGCAGAACTCGGCCTCGAGCACGTCGAGGGCGGCGGTGAGGAGCCCGGCGTCGAGGCCGGCGGAGGTGACGGTCTTGAGCCCGGAGAGCGCCCCGGCGAGGCCGGCCACGAAGCGGGGGTCGGCGAGGCTGCGCTTGCCGAGGTAGTCGACGATGTCGGAGAGCCAGTCGACGGCGAGGCCGCAGTTGTCGGCGAGGAAGCGGAGCGCCTCCTCGAGGCGGCCGACGAGGGCGAGGTAGCCCGGCAGGTCCTCCTTGGCGGCGGCCCCCGCAAGGAGCGGCGGCTCGAGGCCGTGCACGGCATCGAACACCTTGAGGACGGCGGCGGCGGGGCCGACGGCGCGGTCGATGTTGGGGCCGGCCCCCTCGAGCGCGTCCCGCGGCGCCCGGATCGGGCGCACCCCGGCCTCCGTGGCCGCCAGGCGCGCCTGGATCTCCCCCACCCTGTCCCCCGTCCGCGCCAGCGCGTGGCTCAGCGCGCGCGACCTCTCCACCCCCGCCCGCAGCGCGCTCCGCGCCGCCTGCAGGCTCGCCATCCGCCTCCGCCCCTCCTCCGCCGCGTCCCCCTGATCCATCCCCATCCCACTCCGCCAACGCAGAGACTCGCCCTGCGAATGCGCGACCACTCGACGCTTCTCACCGCGAGCGAGCTTCTCCCACTCTCTGCCTCTGTCTCTGGCTCACAGGAATTCGCGAAGGAATGAGTCAATCTGCCGGCCGGTGGGAACTCGGGGTCAGGTGTCCCTTGCAAGCGACTGCTTACTTATCCTCGGAGCGGGGCAGGGAGGTGGGGGTGGGAAAGGCGACGGCGACGTGCGCCCGTCCGTCCGTCCGTCCGTCGAGGTGGGTGACGGGCGCTGGGAAGATGGGGTGCTCTCTGCTGTGCCGTGCAGTGCAGAGCAGAGGCAGGTGGAGCGGGGAGAGGAATGGGGGCTGAGGTTTAGGTTGGAAAGAGGGTGCGAGAGGCGGAAAAGGGGAGAGAGTTTTTCGTCGACGGGGAAAAAGGCTTGCGAGGGAGAGTCGAAACGGACGGCACGCACTGACGCACGCGCTCCGGCGTCCGGCTCCGCTCGGCGCGGCGGTCCTGGTCCGGTCTGTGGTTGGGGCGTGGGTGGAGTCGAAAACCGAAAAAAAGAAAGGAAATTGTGGGGCTGGCCACGCGGACGGGGGGCGAGGAGGCGGCTGGCTGCGTGCGGCGGGGATAATTGGAACCAGCTCGGCCGCGCCCCACGAGGCACCGGGTTTTGTTCTCACTTTGGGGTCGGGGGCTTTTCCTGCTCTGCATTGCTTCGTGGGGGCTGCGGCGGGAGAGGCGGCGCGGGTCGCTGGCTTGGCTGGCTGGGCCGGTTTCTTTTCTTCCCGGTTCGGGCGAGTGGGTTGACCGTGCCGCTGCTGTCAGGGAGGTCCGAGGTTGTTTACGTCCTTCCTTCATGTTTACCACTGTGCAGGGAGCGTCCGAGTTTCACCGCAATTATTGCCTACGCTCTCACTTCCAGCTCCATCTGTACTATACTCGTAGTACGATTGCACTGTCACGCACTTAAGCCAGCCAGGGCCAGGGCCAGGGCCAGGCGCTCTCTGCTGGACGCGCATCTGGATGCATGGATGGACGGACGGACGCGCACCGCTTTGTGCGTACGGTGCTTTACCACTTTTGCTCCTTGCCCGCACGCTGACATGCCAGCCAGTGGAGTTCATGTTTGTATGCGACGGGGTGAGGGAAACGTGACACCGCCAAGGAATGGCGTGGAAGCAACGTGGATCGGTACCGTGCTGCCGTGTGGCCGATATAGCGCTCGCTTGAATGTGAGTTTTTTTTTTGAGAGAGAGAGAGAGATGAATGTGGGTTGGTTGGGCCGGGAGAGTAAATAAACTCGATTAATGGCCGGGTCGGATGGTTGGTGATCTACATCGGTACCGGCTGACCGCGGAGCCATTCATCGGCGGTACTACGCCGTGCGCCGGGTCAGGACGTGCCGACTGGTGTAGCACGTACGTGAGCACGGTTAGTTCCAAAGAGGGTGATGGAGCGTGGAACCAACTGGCGAGCGGCGATCGGCTGTCGCATCGAAATTCCTGATTTAGGCTAGCTGTAGTTGACCTTCCGCTCCTGGTGCCGTGCTGTTTCCACGGTGGGGTTGTACAGTACTAGTACACTTGGTAAATAAATACTTGTACCATGGTGGTCGTAATGGAAATTATCATACGCTACACTACTATGATGCATATTATATTATTATATGATACCGTCTCTGTAATGCATAAAATTATATGTTAGTATCGTATGATATATTATTTATTGTCACGCATCACATATAGTAACATATCATTTATTATGATATGGTATCATGATATGATACTTAATTTTTTTTTCTTTATTTAATTTCATTTCATATCACCTCGATAAAATTGTCTAGTTGACATGTATGATAGTAGCTATGATATTTTTATTACGACCGGCATAAGCATGCATGGTTAGTTGCTTGCTTAATTATGAGACTGTACCTGCACATGACCTCAACCTTGAGAAACCTATTAAAAGAGAACTTGAGAAACCTAGCTAATTAGGCTATCTCCAATGCCAACACTTCAACCTTTCGCAAGCGTATGGACCAAGCAGTCTGGACACCGCAAGCCATTGAAAAGTGTCCCGCGTTTGTGTGCAGACTAGTCCCATTATCCATTTTCTTGCAAACGGGAGCAAATCAAGGGGGCTCTACGGATGTGTGGACACCAGCCATATGGACTCCAACACCTCTGAGCCACCCAAAATTATGGCGGAAACCACACATTTGGAGTTGGTCGCACTGTTTTTGCGGCACTCCCCCCCCCCCTCTCTTCTCAACCCTTTGCCCTACCATCATGCCGCTCTCCTTCCAATTCCCACTCCTTTTCATCCCCGTCACATTGATCCGTACGTAAAGCCGTTGGAGACGGCGGTGGTGGAGGATCCTGCAAAGGAGGTCGTCCCAAAGATCAATTCGGTGACATGGCAAGCCTGCCGTCTCAAACATAAGAGCATCTACAGCCGGACTTGGGAAATTCGATCCTTTATACGTTCGCGGGCGCTTCTGTGCACGTCTGTCGGCCCCTCATATTTTGCACCGCACATCCACATACCTCAAAATGAAATTCTCAAATCCATGCAATCCATGCACGTCGATCATCCGATACAAATTGTCCGAATTCAACATCGATGCTGGAGAGATGGCACATTGCGGGTGGACACGATAGGATGTGGCTCCATGTACTCCTTCTATTCATGATAGTCCTTAGAAATCTTCTCCGAATAAGTATGTGCTCCTCTTTCATTGCTTAGTGCCGCTTATTGGATCCAATGTTGTGTCCAACCAAGATTCGACCAACAAGACGTCCTCAAATCTTGTGAAAGTCGGACCTCTTGCCTTAGCCGTTTTGTCCTTCTTTTGTTGCTTGCTCCGATTGCAATTGGATGCTGCCCCAAGTACAAATGCGGTGGTCACTCCCTCCAATTCATAATCAATTTCGATCGGATCTTCATTGTCATTGATCATGCTTGCGACGTACGTCTCCTACACGATCATGGTTTCCAAGTATTCATCATGTGCGAACTAGTGATCTGTGCAAAACATTGAACTTTGATCGGACAAAAGCAAACATACCCGGTATTGTTCAATCATTCCGTCGAACTTGGTGGTACAACCCGGGCGGTGGCGGTGCCCATGCTCATCTGATCCCGAACGCGCTGCAGCGACTCACATTCGTCAGTCGACGGATTCTATGTGGCCGGAAAGCTCTCCAGAATGGACCAACCGGCCGTTGGATCCTCCTCGGTCCCAAGGGTGCCAAACGGCGTGCTTGGATGGATGGGGTGCATGGTGCCCGGTACGTCGGGGGAGACATCTCCTGGATGATGCCCGCACCTACCTAGGATGCCAACTCCGCCTCCCTCTCTCGCCGCCGGCGACGATGCATCTTACGGGCGATGTTCTCTGGCTTGCAAGACGAAGCGAAGGAAGGGACGTCAACAGATGAGGTGGACTGCATCTCCATCATGGCGGTCGGGGACGGGCTGGAAGACATCACGCTCGCGGATGAGGACGGGTGGTGAGGATGGAGAGCAAGAGTGTCGAACGACGAGGGCTCGAGCGCGGAAAATGTTGTAGGACGGAGGGAGGAGGAGGAAGGGTTTGAAGAATTTGAGGCAATTTTGTGGCATGCCCAGGCTCCCTCATATCCTCTTCATATTTGGCTTGTATATGAGGGGTGTCGGTCAGCCCGGGCGTTTGATGTCCATTTGAGGGGTCCGGCTGGGTCGAAATTTTGTGACCGGTCAATGACTAGGCGACCTTCCCGGGCATTTGAGACGGGTATGAGTGGTCCGGTTGTAGATGCTCTAAGACGCCACTCAAAACGAAGGGCCCGGTGGCAGACGTGCAGGGCAGGTGAGGCGTCGCTGCCATCATCGTCAATGCACACGTCGTCCTAGTAAGAGCAATACAAGCCTCCTTACTTATACACTTCCGAACAACTAGGCGGGTAGTCCCGACATCCGCCGCGAGGCACATGCATTATTACGTCCACATCAATGTTCTGCAGCTCATTTTTCTGAGGGCATCGCAACAGAGTGGTGCACGATCTCTATTCGCCGACATGTCTAAACCGGGCCAGCCGGCGTACAACGACATAGAGAGGGAGATGACCCATAATGGAAGGGTAGCCCTCCATCTTGGTCTCCTTTCGGACCAATCCACCTTCATGGACCGGTGAGTAGTGCTTGGAGGAATGTGGGGCAGTTTGAGGGCCAGCATTGGGGTGTCTCCAATGCGGACCCTCAAACCTCCTGCATCCATCCGGGCCACTTATTGAATGAGACATCAGTTTGAGCAAGTATTTGGGTTACAACGCCAAAGCCCTTGATAAAATGCTCAACACCCTTTTCATGCCAAAGCTTAGGACTCAGAGGATTGCGAGCTTACAGCTCACAAACTCAAATGGCAAGATTATTAGTGCAATGGCGCGGTTGCATAGGAGAGCTTCCACATTGCAGTAGCCATTAGCATCATTTGAAACTTTGGAAGGATTGGATGTACAAAGTTGTGCAATAACTGGATAATCAAGAATGATTTAGTTTACCTTGAGCCAGCCTTTGAAGACACCGGTTGTGCGGGAGTCATAATAATGGCTCGATGATTAGAGATGTTGGAGTATAAGAAGAACTTAAATTCTCCAATGCTGACATAGTGAGGAAGGAAGACACCGAAGTGTTTCCTAGGAGCATATCGAGGCCCCCTCCCACTACACCATTCTATTGGCATTCTAATCTCTAGCAACATACTCAATTCATTTTCGTAAACTTATGAGGGGAGCATAATATGTGTAACCAGTTGTCTAGTATATGTCAAATATTGCTTGTAATTTAGGTGGGTTTTTAGTTGTTTTTATCAACATAAAGTGAATTATATGGAATTATATTACCACTGGTGGCAAAAATGACAGTGACCAATTGACTGGCTACATGAGGCAAGAAATCAGTTTTAACTTCAAAGTTTTCGCTCCACATCTTTATTTCCTTTTTTACGGAATTATTTATTTATTTATTTATTTCTACGCATTGACTTACCCATTTGTTACATGTTAAATATACTGCCACTTCTTTACGGCTGGCACACTTAATTTTTCTTTTCAAAAGCGGAGACCAAATTCCTCGACCGGTAAATTAAGCATAAGAGAATTACCCAACCGTTGACCAAACAAATTGAGATGAAAATTGTTACACACTTTTTTACGAGAGAAAAATAAGCGAAAGCGTGACATGACATGCAGACTACTCTATATGAAGAAACACTACAACAAAACCAAGTTAACAAACACCCTTACACGTTGCGTATGTAAACTCACAACACACGGACAACAACATCACATAAGTCCCTCCCGCCTCCTCAACCTGCTGCAACTAGTAGTAGATAAAATTGCATCGATAACTCACACAACCCAAACCATAGTAACAACCAGAAAAGTGAGCACCATCAATGAACTCTTAAATGCTTCACTTTGGCATCACCCTTCATGATTTTATTCCTCTTCCTCCCCCCTCCCATTTTATTTCTCCTTTAGGAGGCAACAAACTGTCTTGCTGGACCTAGGATTATCACTACTTGGCAAATAAATCATGAAACTTGGTGGTGTTGTCGTAAATCAACTCTGACGAGCAGGCGGTAACACACCAGCCACATCAACATCATCAACCACATATACCACTTGGCCGAGGGACTATGTGGAGTAAAGACAGGAACATTATCATTGCCGACGTTAGAATGAACCTCCGCTAGCCCCAAGTTCGTGCGGGAAACAACATCCATCACTTATATTGACGAAGCTCATTACTTGCTTGATACACGCTTTTTAAAACTTGCATAAGGGTGTCCTCTCTGTCGTCCTAGGGTCAAATGACAATTTACATCCTCTGATAGCATTGTGTGATACTCAAGCATCCCTTATCCCTATAAGCCGCATGACATGCCTCGATAAATGCCAAGTATTCCCTTCGTTTCTAAATATAAGTCCTTTTAGATATTTTATTAGGGAGTACGTACGAACATATTTTAAGGTATAAATTCATTTACTTTGTTTTATATGTAGTTCCTTAGTGAAATAACTAAAAAGACTTATATTTAGGAATGGAGAGAGTAATAATGGGCCACCCACTAGAGAGATCTGTTGAAGCATTGTTTGCTTCAAAAGGACAAACACCAAAAGGGAACCGTGCATGCAAATGATCATCCAAAAAAGGTAATCCATCATACCCTTTCAAAAGAAAGGAGTTATGAGTAAGGTTTGTTAAACAAAAATAAACAGACTAGAAGCTATATATATGGACCAACACACTGATGATATCATATTACTTCACAAAGGGCTTCTCGGTAAAGATGGATGGTTTTGACAATAAACTACGCCCATCTTCTTCTTTTTTATATCGATGCCAATTTGTTACTTCCTTTCTAAGATGAGTGGCGTAGCGGTGCCCTCAAGTTCAATTTAATTTAAACCTAACCCTGCTAATAGTTGTGAGTTCATGTCACCATGATCAACACGGAACAAGAACAAAAGAGCTATATCTGTCTACCGGGATAGTCTAATGCTATGATCGATTTATAAAAGCACAATTTTAGTTTAGTGAAAAATACAACATGCACTTTTTTACCCATTTGCGAATTTCCACTTTTAGATAGATGACATTTGGCGGCACATTTTGCTAAGCTAAGCTGCTACTTTTCTGAATGCGATTGCGATTTCTGAAAATCTTGGTCGACATAAAATTAGCAAATGTTGAATAAATAGGCAATTTTCCGAGAAGATTAATCCATGAAATAATTACTAACATGGCATTGACTAGGTTCATGACATACTGATCACGGAGTATACTGGCAAGTACTACGCATATAGCAGAAACATCTACGCATATAGACAGTATTACTAGTGCAGACAGAAACAGGAGAGCGATGAACATATCATACCCTCCGATCGGCCAATTGACCGTGGCAGCAACGGTGGCGGCGACAACATCCTCTGCCGCCTTCTTCTCGGCTTCGGCCTTCTCGCGGACGAGACGGTCAGCTTCGCTTGGTAAAGACAATGACGATGACGAGGGCGACGCGGATGTAGACCAAGCAGACGGACGGAGGCGAGCAGTCGCGTGATCGCTCCCCAAAAACCTAATCACCCCTCTCCCGTACAAGAACCGGAGAGACAGGGTTTCGGAGGCCTGCTCTCCCGTCGACCGTGTACGCGGTAAACGGGACGGATTCGCCGGCGGCAACAGCAGCAAAAGGAATGAACGCGTGAGGCAGATGCGATTTGATTCTCGTGACGGCTAGGGTAGGCGATAGCCTGCTTATAAAGGCGGCTGGGTGGAGAGACGTGGGCCGAACCCACGTCCGAGTCGGTAACAACCCACGATCCGACGTCTCGGATCGTGTCGTGTCCGTTACGTATTCTCCGTTCATGACCGGCAAAAATAAGCGCATAGGTATGAGCTCGGCTCGGCTCATTCCAGCAACCCGCGTTGCGTCGTGACGAGGCGTGGCGTGGCGAGGCGGGCGGCGAAGGAGGAGTGCGCGAGGGCACCTTCTCTTCTCACTCTCCAATAGCATGTGGAAGGGAGACCCTTATAAAGGGGTCCAACTTCTCCTCCACTAGCGGGGTGGGACTAAACTTCCCACCACCTTGTCATGCCACCACCTACATGGGCCCTTGGAGATTTTTCTGAAATTCTCTAATGGGCCTAAAGCCCACTGCCAATTTCAACAATCCCCCACCAGATCTCAAGGGCACATCGTGTTCCCTCGTTCCAATCACTGTTTTAATATACCAACATTTCAGTGAAGACCTGTTAAGGTTGAGCTTCACCTAGAGCAAGTAGCTACACCCCTTTACAACTGAACAATGGACTATGCCTTGAATTGTCAGTTTGGCGTAAAGGAGCTTCACCACAAGTCTTACTAGTACTAGACTGCCGAAGGTGACCCCTCGGGTGGAGCATATTAGTCACACTCCTGGCCTATTCATGAGTTTACTAGAGATCACCCAAATCTCATAGACTGTGACCAGCAGTCAAGCTCATATAGGTGTGTTCCTCCAAAGAGCGCTCTGTAGGACAGCATCTTGCTTACATATAAGCCTTAGAACACATCCTACCATACAGTATCCGAGAGTATTGCATCTCCAACGGAGTGGGTTAGTAAAATTACTCTCCTCAGTTCACCACTGGCTTGTTTTCCCAGGTCCTACTTCATGGTATCTCCGATCATATAGGTTGGGTTACTACCATGGCAACTCATGTGGGTCTCATACCCATCTCCCTCGATGCACTATCTATCACAACACGTGATAGCCCTTTAGTAAAGGGATCTGCCAGATTCTTAGCCGTTTGGATGTAATCCAACGCTATCACTCCGGAGTTTCTCAAACGTCTTACAGACTTCAATCTCATTCTTATATGTTTGTTGGACTTCATATTGTCCTTTGAACTCTTCACTTTGACAATAACCGTCTGATTATCGCAGTTCATAAGGATAGCCGGAACCGGCTTCTCAACCACATGTAAGTCCATCAAAAGATCTCGAAGAGATTCTGCTTCGACACCAAATGTCTCTAATGCTGTTAATTCTGCTTCCATTGTCAATCTCGTTAAGATCGTTTGCTTGCAAGACTTCCAGGAAACAGCACCACCCCCAAGAGTAAACATATACCCAGTGGTGGCCTTCATCTCATCAGCATCAGAGATCCAATTCGCATCACTATACCCTTCAAGTACCGATGGGAATCCCGTATAGTGAAGCCCGTGGTTGACAGTACCTTTCAAGTAGCGCATAATTCTTTCAACAGCACGCCAATGAACATCGCCCAGATTTGCAACAAACCGGCTAAGTTTGCTCACAGCAAACGCGATGTCAGGCCTCGTTGCGCTAGCTAGGTACATAAGCGAATCGATAATTTGAGAGAATCTCAATTGATCTATAGTTGTGCCTTTAAACTTTCGAATAAGCACACTAGGATCATATGGTGTTTGAGAAATTTTGCAGTCTGAATATCCAAAGCGACTCAAAATCTTCTCAGCATAGTGGGATTGCAGACGTGTAATCCCACCCTCATCATCTCTCAACAGCTTGATGTTCAAGATAACATCAGCCACCCCAAGGTCCTTCATCTCAAAGTTTTGAGACAGAAAAGACTTGACCTCCTCAATTACTTTGAGGTTGGTTCCAAATATCAGTATGTCATCAACATACAAGGACAATATAACTCCTTCGCCCCCACCATGGCGATAGTATACACATTTGTCAGCTTCATTAACAACGAAGCCAACAGATGTCAGAGTTGTATTAAACTTCTCATGCCATTGCGTAGGTGCTTGTCTCAGACCATATAAAGATTTCAGCAACTTACACACCTTTCCTTCCTGACCTTCTATCACAAAGCCATCTGGCTGTTGCATATAGATTTCCTCATTTAGCTCTCCATTCAGGAAAGCCGTCTTAACGTCCATTTGATGAACGAGAAGACCATGAGAGGCTGCCAATGAGAGTAGTACTCGAATGGTGGTCAGTCTAGCCACAGGTGAATAAGTATCGAAGAAATCTTCTTCTTCTTTCTGGGCATAGCCCTTGGCCACAAAGCCTAGCCATGTACTTTTCAATCGTACCATCGGGCCTAAGCTTCTTTTTGAACACCCACTTGCATCCCAATGGTTTGCAACCATAGGGACGATCAGTGATTTCCCATGTCCCGTTATCCATGATGGAATCCATCTCGCTACGGACCGCAGCTTTCCAGTAATCAGCATCTGGAGAAGCATACGCTTCTGAAATAGAAGTGGGATTATCATCCACGAGGTATACGAAGAAATCATCACCAAAGGTCTTTGCAGTCCTTTGTCTCTTGCCCCTACCACGGGCTTCCTCGTCATCCTCCTCAGGATTGTCATCATGTGTTTGTTCATAGTATTCCATAGGAATGGCAGGCTCAGGAGTTATCTCAGATTCCTGTCTAGAAGTGCTTTGCATATCTCTCATGGGAAATATATCCTCAAAGAATGTAGCATCCCTCGACTCCATTATTGTACCGACCTTCACGTCAGGTACCTCAGATTTCACTACTAGAAATCTATAGCCTACGCTGTTCTTAGCATATCCCAAATTAACGCAGTCCACAGTCTTTGGTCCAAGCTTACACTTCTTGGGGATCGGTACATTGACTTTCGCCAAGCAGCCCCAAGTACGTAAGTACGAGAGTGTCATCCTTCTCCTCGACCACTCCTCGTAGGGAGTGACCTCATTATCTTTTGTAGGAACTTTATTCAGGACATGACACGCGGTCAATATAGCCTCCCCCCACCATGCCTTGGATAAACCCGATGTATCTAACATGGCGTTAACCAAATCAGTTAGAGTACGGTTTTTCCGCTCGGCAACCCCGTTTGACAGGGGTGAATAGGGAGGCGTCCTCTCATGAATAATGCCGTGTTCCGCACAAAATGAATCAAATTCGTTTGAGAAGTACTCTCCACCACGATCAGACCGGATTCGTTTAATTTTCTTTTCAAGTTGATTCTCAACTTCTGCCTTATAGATTTTAAAGTAGTGTAGAGCCTGATCTTTAGTATTTAACAGATACACATAGCAAAATCTAGTGGAATCATCTATCAATGTCATGAAGTATTTCTTTCCACCTTTAGTCAACACACCATTCATCTCACAAAGATCAGAATGTATGAGTTCTAATGGTGCCAAGTGTCTCTCCTCTGCAGCCTTGTGAGGCTTGCGAGGTTGCTTTGCTTGCACACACGAATGACACTTAGAACCTTTGGCTAAAGTGAAAGTTGGGATTAAATTCAGTTTTGCTATCCGCGACATAACACCGAAACTTATGTGACAAAGACGTGAATGCCAAACTTCAGATTCATTAACACTCAAATGAATATTGTTCACGACTTTATTACAAAAATCTTCAAGAGAAAGGCGGAACAGACCTCCGCACTCATAACCTTTTCCAACGAGAAGTCCATATTTCGTAACTACTACTTTATTAGACTTGAATACCAACTTAAACGCTTCTCTACACAGAAGGGAGCCACTAACGACGTTCTTCTTGATGGCCGGGACATGCTGCACATTCTTCAGCTGCATGATCCTTCCTGAAGTAAACTTCAGATCGACCGTGCCAACACCAAGAACAGAAGCACTCGCGCCATTCCCCATCAATACGGACCCGCGACCGGTGGCCTGATAAGAAGAGAACAATGATAAGTTAGCACACACATGAATATTTGCACCCGTGTCCACCCACCAATTGGTGGACTAACAAACTGTAAATACAGTAAGTAAATTACCGTCCCCAGATGCACCACTTTCATTGTTGCCCACAATCATATTGGCAGACTTGGAGTCCTGCGCCGGCTTCTTGTACTTGTTTGGGCACTTGTTCGCCCAATGTTCCTCTGAACCACAAGTATAGCATCCATCTCCCTTCTTATTCTTCTTGAAGGGCTTCTTTCCCTTCTTCTTGAAGTCGGTATTCTGTTGGACAGAATTTTTTTCCTTGGGCTTGTGGGAATTGAGGTTCCTCTGATGTACCATATTGGCAACAAAAGAGCTTTCCACCGCTTTTCCATTGGAGTCCTTTGCTCTCGAGTTCTGCTCAACACTCAGATGGCCGATGATGTCCTCTACTGAGAACTCACGCCTCTGATGTTTCAGAGTAGTAGCAAAGTTCCTCCATGAATTAGGGAGCTTAGCAATTATACAACCCGTGACAAATTTGCCCGGCAAATTGCACTTAAGAACCTCAAGTTCTTTAGCTATGCATATTATATCATGAGCCTGTTCCAATACAGAACGGTTGTCAACCATCTTGTAATCATGGAACTGCTCCATAACATACATCTCACTCCCAGCATCGGTGGCCCCGAATTTAGATTCGAGCGCCTCCCACAAGTCCTTGGCAACATGCATATGTAAATATGCATCAACCAACTTATCTCCGATCACGCTAATGACTGCTCCAAGGAGTAGGATGGTGGCCTCCTTAAACATCTTCTCCTGTTCAAGAGTGATAGTTTCCATAGGAGTGACACCGGCTACCCAGTACACGTTCATAGCCGTGAGCCATAAGGTGGTTCTCGTTTGCCAACGCTTGAAAAAGGTACCCGTAAACTTATCCGGTTTCAGTGCAGCAGCAAAACCATTACTCGAAAAATTCCTACACAAATTAGGTTTTTGGATTGTTGAGTAAATAGGCAATTTTCCAAGAAGATTAATCCATGAAATAATTACTAACATGGCATTGACTAGGTTCATGACATACTGATCACAGAGTATACTAGCAAGTACTACGCGTATAGCAGAAACATCTACGCATATAGGCAGTATTACTAGTGCAGACAGAAACATGAGAGAGATGAACATATCATACCCTCCGATCGGCCAATTGACCGTGGCAGCAGCGGTGACGGCGACATCATCCTCTGCCGCCTTCTTCTCGGCTTCGGCCTTCTCGCGGACGAGACGGTCAGCTTCGCTTGGTGAAGACATGGCGATGACGAGGGCGACGCGGATGTAGACGAAGCAGACGGATGGAGTCACCGGCGGCAGCAAAAGGAACGAACGCGTGAGGCAGATGCGATCTGATTCTCGTGACGGCTAGGGTAGGCGATAGCCAAGCGCGTAGGTATGAGCTCGGCTCATTCCCGCAACCCGCGTCGCGACGGGACGAGGCGGCGGAGGAGGAGTGCGCGAGGGCACCTTCTCTTCTCACTCTCCAATAGCATGTGGAAGGGAGACCCTTATAAAGGGGTCCAACTTCTCCTCCACTAGCGGGGTGGGACTAAACTTCCCACCACCTTGTCATGCCACCACCTACATGGGCCCTTGGAGATTTTTCTGAAATTCTCTAATGGGCCTAAAGCCCACTGCCAATTTCAACAATCCCCCACCAGATCTCAAGGGCACATCGTGTTCCCTCGTTCCAATCACTCTTTTAATATACCAACATTTCAGTGAAGACCTGTTAAGGTTGAGCTTCACCTAGAGCAAGTAGCTACACCCCTTTACAACTGAACAATGGACTATGCCTTGAATTGTCAGTTTGGCGTAAAGGAGCTTCACCACAAGTCTTACTAGTACTAGAGTGCCGAAGGTGACCCCTCGGGTGGAGCATATTAGGGTGTGTTTGGTTGGAGGGATAGGCTAGCGTGGTTGTGGGTATCCCCAACCAGGTGGCTGGGGATAGCCCTTTTTTTTTGTTTGGTTGGAAGGGTAGGGTTATCCCTTTTTTTGTTTGGTTGGGAGGATGGAATCCTGCAGCGTCGGCCTCCTCCTGCGCCACCCGCGCCGGCCGCGCCGGCCGCCTCCCCCCGCGCTGGCCGCGCCGGCCGCCTCCCGCGGCGGCCGCGCCGGCCGCGCCCTGCCGCGTCGGCCGCCCCAGGGTGGTTGCCACCGCCCGCCCGTTTTTGGCGGTTGGCCACATCCCTTTTTTGGGGGAATATTCCCAGCATCTGGTTGACTCTATCCCTCCTCGCCCCAGATCCAAACGCATGGCAACCACAGAAAAAAATGGTTATCCCTGTCCCTGGGAGGATATCCCTCCAACCAAACACACCCTTAGTCACACTCCTAAGACCATGAAAAAAGTGTGTGACCGAGAAACATCCGAAGTTTTCATGTACTTCCTCCGTAAACTAATATAAGACGTTCTAACTCTTTTTTATTCGGATGTGTACCGACGTATTTTAATGTATTTGTTCATTTATTTCAGTCTATATGTAATTCAGTACTTGTTTCCCGTGGGAGTATCATATAATGCCTTAATTCAGGCTATTTTGTTTCCATTTGCCTTTGTTTAAACAGATACTATCGGCATCTACCAATATGTTTGCGAAGTCAAAACCTACCAACAAGTACTCTCAGTAGGACATGAAAACAAGCAAGGAAATTTCAAACTAAATTGAAGTGTACCTTCTTCTCCAACAATCTAAACATGGCCCCACATTTCAACGTGCCGTCAAAGCAAATGATTGTGCATAGGGGATCTAACGCTGCAATTGTTTAACAATAAAACAAAAGATAGAGAAAGATTAAGGTGCGGCGGTCCATACATGGAACTGGGAGGCAAAAACATCCACATGCGTTGCACAGTTGCACCCCTGCGGCCTGCTTGGCACTGCACACTCCAGCTAGCTTCGTAGTACCCCTCAAACAAAACAAAGGACTACAGCTTCGTAGTACCAGTTCCTTTTTTTTTCTTATTTAGTTTGAAATGTCTGCTGCATTCTTTAAAATGATGCATCAGACATTTTATGACTACCATATTATTTCTTCAACCAAAGAGTGATGTTGGCTTTCTTTTTTCGTGTCACGATGGAATCCTAGCGAACACACTGATGCAAGAAAGGATGCAGCTTGCAGTTGTTTGCACTATTCGAGCATCTACAGTCGAACCCTCGTGGCGGTTTCAAACGTTCGGCTAGGTCGTCTGGTTACTGACCGGTCATAAAAAAAATGATCCAATCGAACCCTTTAAACGGGTCTCAAACGCCCGGGCTGACCAACAACCCTCATATTCAATCAAATATTGATCGGATACGGGAGCCCGGGCACGTCCACCATATCGGACCCGACATCCTGACCCCATCCTACATTGCATCAAATCCATCCCGCGGAACAGCCAGATCCATTTGTTGTTTTCCTCTCTTCTTCATCCATGCGTCGTCCGTCTCGCAGCTCCGTCGCCATGCGCGTTCCGTTGTCGTTCGTAGCCTCTTCCCCGCCAACTCCGTCACAAGAGTCTTCTGTCCCGTCCTCGTCGGCCCGAAAGACACGACGGTATGTCCGGCAACTCTCTCGCGCTGCTTGCATTGGATGTGTTCGACACAATGCCTGACCGGATTTTTTGGTCAATTTTTTTAAGGGAAAGGATGGATTCCGATGCTTCATCTCGCGGGGAGTATGGACCGACGAAGCTTGATTAACTGATTGAAGACGAGTTCTTCGATTCATCGGATTCAGACAAAAGAAGTGGACATGATCATGCTCATCACCATGCAAGAGGAAATGGAGCGGCAAGTGGAGCACATTCTCAGTTTTAAGGGCTCAATCAAAGGGAGAAGAGTGTTCAATCGGGATAGGGTTCCGGAGCAAAGCTACTGTAGAAGGATTACTTTGCTCCGAACCCAACTTTCCCGCATGACCCATGGTTTCGTCATCGCTTTCGCATGTGAAAACCATTGCTTTTACGCATTATGGAGGGAGTGGAGGCACACGATGACTATTTCAATTTGACAACGGATTGCTGTGGTAAACTATCTTTCTCTGCCAAACAGAAGTGCACAATTGATCTGAGAATGCTTGCACTTAGTACTGCGGCAGATACCGCTGGTGAGATGGTCAGAATGGGGGAGAGCACATGCGTGAAGACTAGTGTCAAGTTTGTCGTGCTGTGGTCGTGGTGTTTGGAGTAGAGTATCTGAGACAACAAATGTGCAGGACACACATACGTTGTTGGCTATTGGAGAAGCCAGAGGGTTTCTAGGAATGCTCGGATCAATTGACTGCATGAATTGACAGTGGAAGAAGTGCCCTAAAGATTTGCGAAGAATGTATCAAGGTCACATCAAAGTGGCCACCATCATACTAGAAGTGGTGTCATCACATGGTTTATGGATTTGACATGCTTTCTTTGAAATGTCAGGTTCTCACAATGACATCAACATGCTTCAACGATCTCCGGTGTTCAGGAGGCTTTGCAATCGGGAATCACCTCCATGTAACTACACTGTCAACGGTCGAGACTAGGACATGTGATACTATCTTGCTGATGGCATATATCCTCGGTGGGTTGCATTTGTGAAGACCATATCCAAACCACATGGTAACAAACAAAAACACTTCGCAACAATGCAGGAAGTAGCTATGAAGGATGTGAAGAGGGCATTCGGATTGCTGCAAGCCCATTGGGGAATTGTGTGTGGGCTGCATTGATGTGGGAATCAAAAACTTTATGGTAGTTGATGACATGTTGTGTTATTTTACACGATATGATCATCAAGGAAGAGGGTGATGGTGTAGGTCAAACCAATAATTTCGAAGCACCTGGAGAACAAATTAAAATCCTGAAAGATCAAGATGCAATACAACTTATAAACTTCCTGTAGATACATCAGAATCTTCGAAATCATCACGTGCACGCGCAATTACTCAATAATCTGATAAAGCATACGTGGACCCATAATGAAAATTAAAGAAGAGATGATTGATTGTGCACTTCAAATAAATTTAGTTAAACTTTATTTATGTTCGATACCAACATTTATTATTTATGTATGACATTAGTTTGTGTGATCGACGTACATGTTTTTTGCATTGATTTAAGAGTCCGAATCAGGACCAGCCCTGAGATTTTAGGGGTCCGGGGCAAAACAAAATCTTGAAGCTCCTCAATATAAATGTCATAACAATTGATAGATCCGTAATCATTACATATATGATGGCCTATGGAGGAAAAAGAAGTGTTGTATATATATGAAAGACAACTTGAGCAATAAAAAAGCCATTTTTTTGATGGGAGTGCAAAGCCATGTTTAGTTCCAGGCTTAATATAGTTATATGAGTACATAATGTATTTGCGGGGCCAAATGGCCGCAAATAGTTCAAAATATATAGGTATGATTATTCTAAATAGCAGTATATGAAAAATTAAGAAAGATGAGCTAATTAATATGGATGGTATGCAAATATTACTCCATATCCATATCTTTCAAAATCAAATCAAACAACGCTTAAGTTATGCTTATCTAGTTGTGCAAATTAGTAAATCAAGAGTTAATTACCATATCTATATGGTCATTGAGCAGATCATACGAAAACTACTAGTCAAGATCAGCATCTAAAACATCACTTCCTTCATAATCTGTTTGAGATCGGCACCACAGATATCTTTCCCTAATAATAAAGCACGGAGTGCTTCTGTCGTACGTCATAAAAATTACCCCCGAAGTTAACCTAAATTACACACTAAGCCATCCAAAAGTGAAGAAAACGATTCGACTTTTTCCCTTGTCAAATTCACTGTCCAGTACGACTCTTAAAGACTAAGACCCTGATCTACCATGACCAAGCGTTAGGCATATTGGATGGAGCACCTCTCCTGTACCCAGGAGAGCTGGGTTTCTTACAATTTCTTCTC
The DNA here is from genome assembly GCF_904849725.1 of Hordeum vulgare subsp. vulgare. Lineage (NCBI taxonomy): Eukaryota > Viridiplantae > Streptophyta > Magnoliopsida > Poales > Poaceae > Hordeum > Hordeum vulgare. The sequence continues at coordinate 570,244,811 of NC_058524.1, forward strand.
CCCTTTTTTTCTCTCTTTAATAGCAGCATGCACCTCCTTTGTCCGAGCACCGGTTCATAAGCCCGTTCATATTTTATTTTTTCAATTTGATTTTTCTTTATAAATTAAATCGGGATTTTTCAGAAACCCAAATTTTAAAAGTTGTGAAATTTGATAAAAAATCATGAAATCGTAAATAGTTCTATAATTCAAAAAATGCTTTGGGAAATCATAAAATGTTTACGGATTCAAAAAAATGTGGATGGTTTTAAAAAATTGTTCGCGTATTATAAAATAGTTCATGATTTTCAAAAATATATTTAGCAAATATAAAACATTCATAATTTGGAAAATGATCATGTATTAAAAACATATTCATTAGTTCGAAGAAAATGTCTATGGAATTAAAAACAATGTTCACATAAACTAAAAAAATCATTGATTTCAAGATTTGTTCTCTAATTTCAAAAAAGTTCATCGATTCAAAACATGTTCGCTAAGTAAAAAACTATACATTCATTTCATAGAAAAGATAAGTAAAAATAACTAAAATTTGTATGCTCCGTTGCAAAGCACGGGTCTTTGTGCTAGTCATTACTAAACTGAAAACATATATCTGTTAATGAGGCATACCGTGAAAGACTTCGACGAGAAAAACCAAATATCAACAGATGATGTTTCGTTGTGCCGCTGGAGTCCGGCGCTCAGTCCTATTGCTTGCAATCGGGGCCTCCTCCTAAGGCAAATCTTCTCCGGTTCACCTTCGACGATCTGGAAGGAGGTGAAAGGCGGCACCGCTAGGTTTGACATGCGTGATGTTGGCTCCAAGCGACAGGATCCTAATTTTCTTTTGAGGGCTCCAAACGGCAGGATCCTAATTTTCTTTTGAGGGCTCCAAGCGGCTGGATCCTAATTGATACGTGTGTTACCAAGTGGTCAGCTTGATAAGCTATCAACAAAAATTGCAATCAATAATTGATACGTGCGTTTTGCTAAGCAGAATTCTTTTGAGAGAAGTTATGTGCATCAGATGACTGGCCCTAGTTACGTACAAATAAGTGCCAGGCCCAATAATCTATTTTTTATGTGCAATCACGGTCCAGCCATACATGCCCTACTACCTTCTGCTTCTTGTTATCAGCCAGAACAAAAACAACAGCGAAACATACTCGCGATTTCGTGATTACAGCCACTACCTGCGGCGTAATAACTCGGAGGGGGCTTTAACTTTGCGGGGGCCCGGGGCGGCCGCCCCTTCCGCCCCCCCCCCCCTCCCTCAGGGCCGGCCCTGATCCGAATATAAGATATGTGAATGCAGAGAGCGACAACATATGAGGTGACGACGGGTGATATGTGCGTGCGTGTCCGAACATGTCCGCGGACGTATAGCGAGCCAAATTTGTACGGTCTATGAACGTATAGAGGACCGAATTTATACAGTCCGACGTACAGGGGCCGAATTTGTACAGTCCAACTATATCCGGTTGCTGGCCTGACCTGAAAACCTGAATTCTGAATTCAAAATCCTCCGGATCGCGACCGCGCGGATGTCTGGCTCGCCCGCCGCATCGTTTGGCCCCACAAAGCGATGATCAGGTAGGCCCCGGTGTTTTCACGACTTTGTGTCGTGGGCTGCATGGGAGCCGGACCCATGGAGCCCCACGGATTGCGGCTAGCATGGAGATGCAGATGCTGTTCTGTCCATCCATTCAGCACAGCAGCAGAGAAAACCTATATCAATCAGTTGAGAGGAGGGTGTCAAGATTTGAAGAGAGAAGAACGCAGGCGTCCACGCCATGACACGCCGGTGATGCGTCCACTGACCACTGACCAGCCAACCAGAATCATGTCGTCGTTTAAACTCCCACACATGCGATTTGGACGTCCGCTGGTCCCTGGGCGCTGCATTGCCTGCCGTCCGAACCACCGGTGCTGATAGACGACCGCATCACGTAGGAGCCAACGATCTCTGATTACTAGCTTAGCCTCTAAGTATAGACTCGTTGTAAAGCTAAAAATCATTATGTCCCAAAGCACCGTGACAAAATGCACAGCAAGAAGGAACTAATACTAATTTAAACTAGCTATAAGGAGACAGCATTCCTTCTGAATAAAAATTATAGACATGGCCGCTTGCCTTTTTTCTACTGGATACCGACTACGGAAGTGTATTCTGGTTCTGGATACACACATGGCTGCTTTGCTTTTTTCTAGCACCCATTTCAATCTCTTTGAAAGGATTCTTTACTTTTTTCTTTCTGTGATGCATTCATAGGAACCAAAATACTACAGAATTGAGATGAACATGACATTCAAATCTTATTTATTTTTTACTCCCTTGTTTTGAGAATCCTGTGAATCAAAAAGTCCTTTACAAGCATCTACAACCGGACATCTGAAACGACCTCTTATACACCGAGGGCAGTGTGACCGGACAGAAGAGGGAAGGAAAAAAGTGATCCAATTAAATCCCTCACATCATCGTTATACGTGTGGGTTGTTCGTGAAACCTTATATTAAGAACAAATATAGGGAGGATATGATGGTTCGGGGATGCGTCCAGACGCGTCCTGTCAGTCCGCCACGTAGGAGGCAACCCCACCCGAACCATCTTTTTTTATTCATTCTTTTATCTCTCTTTCTTCTCCATCAGTCATGTGCAAGTGACCGGACATATGAGGAAGAAAATAAGGAGTGTGACTGTGTGGACGAAGAAATAGAGGACACATTAGGTCACTGACCAGGCACGTCCGCATGTGTTTATGAGGTCATATTTGCCATGTCCGACCGTGGATGCTCTAATGAAAGGGTTAGCCCGGTAAATCAGAACCCTCAAACGTCCGCAGACATTGACCGCTAAAGCCTTAGATAATGCATTATGTAACCGGAGATCTTAAATTAGAAACCTTAAATTAGAAACCTCATATCCATACTACTATATGCAATGTAAACCTAATAGTAAGCAGAGCTCATCCAGCTCCATTGTGCCCATATCCGACGGCTGAATGCGCCCCTCGTAGTGCTGGTATGGTCGCCGACGAGGTAGAATAGGATATGTGACACTAACCGGATCACAGGAGTCGAGCCTGTAAACCGTCCGGTGCCGATGGACGTGAGATCGATGACGGATTCCTCCTAGGAGGAGCCGACGTCTACCACAACGCGGTTGCAGCACCCGTGCTGGTTCACCATACGGGGCGCCGGAGAGTGTGACTCCGCCTCTCCAACGTCCACCGTCATGAGGCCCTCGTCGCCTCCCGTGCACGCCGCCTCGCACGAGGGCACACCACGCCATGTTTGGATCTGCAGCCGCCCATGGTGAGTTCTCTACGCGCCAACAGAGGGGTTGCACGTCTGCCACGGTGTTCGGACGCCGGACGGACCACACCGCCTCCGGTGAGATAGTGACGCCGGATCAATGCACCAGTTGTGCGGACACAATGAATTTCCGGTGTTGCGAGTCCGAGCGCTGTCGTCGTGCGACCGCTTTCCGAAAGCGGCAGAGCGCAAAGCGGACGGCCATCTCCTCCTCGGGGCGCGTCAGATGGGCTCATGGTCAATGGTTCTGGAGGTGAAGGACTCAGATCCGCTAGCTGCCCGCCAAGGAGAAGACGGCCATAGATCGACGAAGGTGAGCTTGGGCAACGAAAGGGAATGAACCGAAATGGCTAGGGTTTGATGTGACAAATGAAAGAAAACGAACATATGTTGGTTAGTTGCGAACCAGCGTGGGCCAGACCAATGTGACATGTGCGCCCATGCGTCATAGACCCGCCTTATATTTAAGCTAAATATAAAAGGTATTGATCAGTCCAAACGTTTAAGATCTCGTTTGATCCGCATGATTAGATCAAAATTTCCGTTTGATCCGCATGATTAGATCAAAATTTCATGGCCGTGAGTGACGGGATGATCCTTCCGGACGGGTTTGAGATGACCCGTTGTAAATGCTTTTGGTACGCCGTGCGCATATCAGGTAGCCCCGTTTGATAAAGCATGAAACCAAATGAGAAATTACCTTTTGGTTTGTCAGATGCAAAGTTTCTTGGTTTAGGCTAAGCTGCAGTTGACCGTGTTGGTGCCGTGCGGTTCTCGCAGTGCGTTGTACTAGTATAGTTTGGCACTTTGACTAAGCACGTGTGGTTAGTTGGTTGCTTACGAGACTGTACCGCCACATGGCCTTAATTAGCTTCAGCCGGCCGGCGTGAACGATGGGCAAAGGAATGACACAAGAAACCTAGGTATAAAAATATTATCACCGCAAAAGCATTTTAAAAGTCTCTTCGTGCCTTCGGAGCATCTAGATGGTATGGCATGCAGCGCAATATTTTTTGCACGTGGTCTTGTCCGTGCAGCAGCAAAGTTGACACGAACTGTTGTTTTCGGGCCCGGTCTATGCTTGGCATTCAGTGGTCAGGCTCGAGCTGTGGCCAGATAGTTTTATTCCATGAAATGATAAGGCTATGACATGTTGTTTGCTGGACCAAGAATAATTCATAAAAGTTTTTTTTAAGAGGTTTTTCATTCATATCACTAATCAGTACAAAGAAGTTGGCCCATACAAGCACGCTGAAACGCAAACACAGAAGACCATAAACACCTAGAGTATCTAAGACAACCATAACAAGAAGATCTCCGGAGCCCTGTGTCATCATTCCTGAATCTTGAGAGAAGACCCCTACAGCAGAAGGATCTGCAACTAGTCGCAAGCAGGTCATCATCTTCGACCACGGTACAATTGCAGCCACACTGCTTCCTCCTTTTTTGACACCAACGCTGAGAGGGCATGGGCATCAATCCAACACACCTGCAACAACTGTTGCCATCTTTGGTTTTGAGTATCGCGAAAAGTGTCCCTTCCGAAAGGAAGAGAACTCGAGTCATCCGACCGGTCCAGCACCGTGGCCGGGCCATCCGCCCGGACAAAGCAGGATCTTCCACCAGCATCAGCGCAGAGGAAGGAGAAGAACAGCAACAGCAAATCATACCAATAAGGAAGAAGAAGGGTCTTCGTCTCCCTACATCCATCGCCCATCTGAGGACCCAAACGACCAGTGCCAATGGACCCCCAGCCATCATAGCCCGCGACCTCGACGAGATCCGGGGATCCCCAACCCCGTTGGCTCCTAGACGAAGGCAAAAGCCTCGCCTGACCGCGAACGGAGCCCGGAGAAACTTATTCCGACGCGACACCACCGCAACGGCCTCGCAGCGTCTCCCTCAACCCTAACCCTACCACACACCCACCTAGCGAACAGACCCGAGGTTCCCCCTCCCTCCCGCCGCCGGAGCGGCCGACGGAGAGAGAGGGAACCGGTGGTGTCACCGGCGGCGCACAAGGAACCCTCGTCGCTTCCCTTGATCGCCTCGTGCGATCCTACTTTTGCGGGAGCGGCTACGAACCGGCGTCACGAACGATCTGGGGAGATAATAATTCACAAAAGTTGCATAGTATTTTCCACTGTTATTACAATCAAGTTTCGACTGAATTCTTGAGAATGAATTACAAAAAAGGTCACGTTTGAAACTGTTGAGTAGAATTGCCATCACATTCCTTTCTCGCCATAAAAATCTACCCTTTTTCTAGCTATTTTTTAATAAATACAAATTACCGATTTGGAGCTGCTAACTACAATTTCTAACAAAATGGGCCCATGTGTCGGGTGCCACATAGGACAAATGTGATGGCGAGTGGTTGATAGCCGTTATGACCAGGAGCTCTCCATGCAGTTCGAGCAGTGCGCGCCATTCAGCCTCGCCAGCCTGCGCTCCCCCGAGGCCATGCGGCGCAAGTTCGAATCCTTCCTTGCACTCATTACACTCTCCAAGAGCGGAAGACAGGGCCAACGCTCGGGCTATCCACCTCATCAGCTTTATACTGTATCACTAAAGAAAAACAAACCAAGTGTGGTAGAAAAGAGATGGGAATGACCTAACCAGATTTTCCCATGACTCCATTCCCTCTTGCCGCCGCCTCCTCCCTCCTCTTTCGCAATTTTCCTGCAGCCACCACCCCATCCTTCCTTTTTGGCTCTTCCCACCCTCCTCCTCTGACCCGCGTCGGTGGGGGCCGTCGGAGACAGCAGTCGGCGAGCCTCCGAACAGGAAATTGGCAGGGAGCATGCCAACGTAGGGGAAGGGGGAAGGAGAGATGGTGGGACATGGGCCAGTTTTCTGGTATCTCTATTGGAGTTGGTGGCTGAAGTAGGCGATGCTGATGCAGGAGGACATGTGGAAGTAGATGAGGTCTGTGGCATCCATGAGGAAGTGCGACGTGTAGAAAAGTTAGTTCTCGCCAATGCCTGTCGATCCTACACTTCACGTTCAGCTTTGCAAGCAAGATGGAATAAACGAGTGATAATGTTATAATCCTTATATTCTAGAATAGTCTGAATATCTCTATCTAATCCACCCATAAAACGTGCAAGCATAGCTTTTTTGTCCTCAACAATACCACATCTAATCATGCCAGTTTGTAATTCTTGACAATATTCTTCTACATAATTTTTTCCTTGTCTTAAACAGTGCAATTTTTGAAGTAATTGTTGGAAATATGCCCTAGAGGCAATAATAAATTGGTTATTATTATATTTGCCTGTTCATGATAATCGTTTATTATCCATGCTAGAATTGTATTGATTGGAAACTCAAATACATGTGTGGATACATAGACAACACACTGTCCCTAGTGAGCCTCTAGTTGACTAGCTCGTTGGTCAAAGATGGTCAAGGTTTCCTAGCCATAGGCAAGTGTTGTCACTTGATAATGGGATCATATCATTAGGAGAATGATGTGATGGAGAAGACCCAAACTATAAACGTAACATATGATCGTGTCAGTTTATTGCTACTGTTTTTCTACATGTCAATGTATCTATTCCTATGACCATGAGATCATGCAACTCCCGGACACCGGAGGAATACCTTGTGGGTTATCAAATGTCGCAATGTAACTGGGTGACTATAAAGATGCTCTATAGGTATATCCAAAGGTGTCTGTTGGGTTGGCATGGATCAACACTGCGATTTGTCACTCCGTGTGACGGAGAGGTATCTCGGGGCCCACTCAGTAATACAACATCACAACAAGCCTTGCAAGCAATGTGACCAAGGAGTTAGTTACGGGATCTTTTATTACGGAACGAGTAAAGAGACTTGTCGGTAACGAGATTGAACTAGGTATGGAGATACCAGCGATCAAATCTCGGGCAAGTAACATACCGAAGGACATCAGGAACAACATACGGGATTAACTGAATCCTTGACATAGAGGTTCAACCGATAGATATCTTCGTAGTATATGTGGGAGCCAATATGGACATCTAGGTCCCGCTATTGGTTATTGACCGGAGAGTGTCTCAGATCATGTCTGCATAGTTCTCGAACCCGCAAGGTCTGCACACTTAAGGTTCGGTGATGTTTCAGTATAGTTGAGTTGTAGGTGTTGGTGACCGAAGGTTGTTTTGAGTCCAAGATGAGATCCCGGACGTCACGAGGAGATCCGGAATGATTTGGAGGTAAAGAATGATATATAGGAAGTCCTATTTTGGTCACCGGAAAAGTTTCGGGCTCATCGTAGTGTACCGGGAGTGCCGGAAGTGGTGCCGGGGACCATCGGGAGGGGTGTCACGCCCCAAGGGGCCTCATGGGCTGTGGGAAGAGATAAACCAGCCCCTAGGGGCTGGAATAAGTTCCTACTAAGGCCCATAAGGTTTGAGAAGGAAAAAACACAAGGTGGCAAGAGTTTCCAAGTGGGAAGGAGGAATCCTACTCCAAATAGGATTGGAGGAGGACTCTTCCTCTCCTCCTTGCGCAGGTAAAAAAAGAGGCAGCCCTAGGGCGCAGCCCTCTCCCTCCTCTCCTCCTATATTTACTAAGGGTTTTGAGGGTCTTAGAGACAACAGAAAACAGCCACGTACTACCCTCTCTCTCTAGATGTGTTTCTCCTCTAGTTTCAGCGGTGCTTAGGCGAAGCCCTGCTGGAATAGCACCACCACCACCACCACCACACCGTCATGCTGGATAACTCATATACCTCTCCGCCCCCTCTTGCTGGATCAAGAAGGTGGAGATCGTCATCGAGTTGTACGTGTGCGGAACGCAGAGGTGCCGTCCGTTCGGCACTTGATCGGGACGGATCGTGGGACGGATCGTGAGACGGTTCGTGGGACGGATCGTGGGACGGTTCGTGGTACGGATCATGAAGACGTACCACAACATCAACCGCGTTTATTAACGCTTCCGCTTAGCGATCTACAAGGGTATGTGGATCCGATCTCCCTCTCGTAGATGATCATCACCATGATAGGTCTTCGTGTGCGTAGGAATATTTTTGTTTCCCATGCAACGTTCCCCAAAAGTGGCATCATGAGCTAGGTTCGTGTGTAGATGATATCTCGAGTAGAATACAAAAGAGTTTGTGGGCGTTGATGTTCAATTTTCTGCCCTCCTTAGTCTTTTCTTGATTCGGCGGTATTGTTGGATTGAAGCGGCCCGGACCAACTTTACTTGTACGCTTACGAGAGACTGGTTTCATCGACTGACATGCAACTTAATGCATAAAAATGATTGGCGGGTGTCTGTTTCTTCAACTTTAGTTGAATCGGATTTGACTGAGGCGGTCCTTGGAGAAGGTTAAATAGCAATTTGCATATCACCGTTGTGGCTTTGCATAAGTAAGATGCGATCATACTAGATACCCATAACAGCCACGTAAAACATGCAACAACAAATTAGAGGACGTCTAACTTGTTTTTGCAGGGTATGCATGTGATGTGATATGGCCAAAGACATGATATGATATATTGGATGTATGAGATGATCATGTTGTAATAGTAAATATCGAATTGCATGTCGATGCTACGGCAACCGGTAGGAGCCATTGGGTCGTCTTTAAACTAACGTTTGTGCTTGGAGATGCGTTTACTATATTGCTAGGTAGTAGCTTTAGTAGTAATAGCATAGATAGCACGAAAACCTCAATGGCGGCACAATGATGGATATCATGATGATGGAGATCATGGTGTGGCGCCGATGACGATGAAGATCATGCCGGTGCTTTGGTGATGGAGATCAAGAAGCACAAGATCATGGCCATATCATGTCACTTATGATTTGCATGTGATGTTAATCCTTTTATGCACCTTATTTTTCTTAGAACGAGGTAGCATTATAAGGTCATCCCTCACTAAAATTTAAAGATAAAATTGTGTTCTCCCCGACTATGCACCGTTGTGACAGTTCGTCGTTTCGAGACACCACGTGATGATCGGGTGTGATAGACTCAACGTTCACATACAACAGGTGCAAAACAGTTGCACATGCGGAACACTCGGGTTAAACTTGACGAGCCTAGCATGTACGTACATGGCCTCGGAACACAAGAGACCGAAAGGTCGAGCATGAATCATATACTTGATATGATCAACATGGAGATATTCACCACTGAAACTATACTCAACTCACGTGATGATCGGGCTTGAGTTAGTGGATTTGGATCATGTGCCACTCAAATGACTAGAGGGATGTCTATTTTGAGTGGGATTTATTAGTAATATGATTAGCTAAACTCAATTATCATGAACATAGTCAAAATATCTTTGCAAATAATGTTGTAGCTTGCGTTGTAGTTTTACTATTTTTGATATGTTCCTAGAGAAAATTTAGTTGAAAGATGATAGTAGCAATTATGCGGACTCGGTCCGTAAACTGAGGATTGTCCTCATTGCTGCGCAGAAGGCTTATGTCCTTAATGCACCACTCGGTGTGCTGAACATCGAGCGTCGTCTATGGATGTTGCGAACATCTGACATACACGTTTTTAATGACTACGTGATAGTTTAGTGCATAATACTTAACGGCTTAGAATTGAGGCGCCGAAGACGTTTTGAACGTCACGGAACATATGAGATGTTCTAAGAGATGAAATTAGGATTTCATGCTCGTGCCCTTGTTGAGAGGTATGAGACCTCCGACAAGATTCTTTATCTACAAAGTAAGGGAGAAAAGCTCAATCGTTGAGCATGTGCTCAGATTGTGTGACTGCTACAATCACTTGAATCGAGTGGGAGTTAATCTTCGAGATGAGATAGTGATGGTTCTCCAAAGTCCCTGCCACCAAGCTACTAGAGCTTCGTGATGAACTATAACATATCAAGGATAGATATGATGATCCTTAAGCTATTCAAGATGTTTGACATCGCGAAAGTAGAAATCAAATACGAGCATCAGTTGTTGATGGTTAGTAAAACCACTAGTTTCAAGAAGGGCAAGGGCAAGAAGGGATACTTCATGAAACGGCAAACCAGTTGCTGCTCTAGTGAAGAAACTCAAGGTTGAAACCAAACCCGAGGCTAAGTGCTTCTATTATGAGGGGAACGGTCATTGAGGTGGAACTACCCTAGATACTTGGTAGATGAGAAGGCTGGAAAAGTCGACAAAAGTATATCGGATATACCTGATATTGATGTGTACCTTACTAGTACTCCTAGTAGCTGATACGTCTCCAACGTATCTATAATTTTTGATGGTTCCATGCTATTATCTTGTTAAACTTTGGATGTTTTGTATGCCTTTTATATCTTTTTGGGACTAACTTATTAACTCAGTGCCAAGTGCCAGTTCCTGTTTTTTCCGTGTTTTTGACCCTTTTCAGAGGAGAATATTAAATGGAGTCCAAATGGAATAAAACTTACGAAAAGATTTTTTTTCCGGAACAGAAGATACACACGGGACGTGAGAACCAAGGCACACGCCACCAGGGGAGGCCACAAGCCCCCTAGGCACAACCAGGGGGGCTGCGCCTAGCAGGCTTGTGGGCCCCCTGTGGCTCGTCTGCCCTACCTCTTCCGCCTATAAATTCCCAAAAAATCCAAAACTACGGGAGAGATCCACGAAAATACTTTTCCGCCGCCGCAAGCTTCTGTCTCCACAAGATCCCATCTGGGGCACGTTCTGGTGCCCTGCCGGAGGGGGGATTCGGATATGGAGGGCTTCTTCATCAACAATTTTCAGCCGCCGCAAGCTTCTTGCCACTCTTTATCTTTTTGTCCATAAGAACTTCACCCAAAACTTGAAAACTTCACAACACGAAACTTAAACAGAAACTCGTGATAACATTAGTATAAGAAAGCAAACCACCACTTCCTTAGGTACTGTAGCAAACATAAATTCTACTTATGCTGATGTTGGGTTACTGTATTTTCAATCTTCCATGGCTAATATCCCCTGATACTATCCATAGTTTCATCAAAATAAGCAACCAACACAAGAAAAACAGAATCTGTTAACAGCAGACCAGTCTGTAGCAATCTGTATACTTCGTAAAATTCTGTACTTCAAAAATTCTGAAAAATTATTACAGTCTGAAGAATTTGCGTAGCAAAATAATCAACTCAAAATATCTTACAGAAAAAAAGTGAAAATTCTTTTTGTGAGCAGAAAGTTTGTGTCTTTTCCAGCATGACCAAACGATCATCCCCAAGACTAATCATAACGGTTTTGCTTGGCACAAACGCAAAAAGAAACACAAAAAACACAATCATAACAGAAATATGAAAGTGTGGAAAACACAAAACAGGAAGAAAAAGGATAGATTCATTGGGTTGCCTCCCAACAAGCGCTATTGTTTAATGCCCTTAGCTAGGCATTGGTAAATCAATGATGCTCACACAAAAGACAATGATTGAAGCACAACGAGAGCATCATAAAGCATGTGAAAATAACATCTAAGTCTAACATACTTCCTATGCATAGGCATTTTATAGGAAAACAAATTGGCAAGACAACCAATAGTTACCAAATGCAAAGAAGAAGAAAGAGACAAGAGCAATCTCAACATATCGAGAGGTGACTTAGTGATATGAAAGTTTCTACCACAATATTTTCCTCTCTCATAATAATTACATGTGGGATCATATTTGAATTCAACAATGTAACTATCACATAGGATATTCTTTTTATGATCCACATGCATGCAAAGTTGGCGCTCTTCAAAAATAGTGGGATTATCATCAACTAAAGTCATGACTTCTCCAAATCCACTTTCAATATTATTGCAAATATCATATTCATCATGAGGTTTAAACAAATTTTCAAGATCATAAGAAAGATCATCACCCCAATCATGATTATTGTAACAAGTAGGGGACATAGTAAAACGAGCATCCCCAAGCTTAGGGTTTTGCATATTTTTAGCATGATTGTCACTAATAGGATTTATAGTGAAACCATTGCAATCATGCTTTTCATTCAAGGAGCCCTCGTGAATCACTTCATAAGTTTCTTCATCACGATTTTCAGATTCACGCATATAAACAAAACTCCATAAAGATAGTCAAGTGCACACAATTCACTAGAAATTGGTTCCACATAAGTGGATCTCTTAAAGAGATTAGCAAGTGGATGAGGATCCATATCACTAGATTTTCAGCAAGCGAAGATGCAAGCATATTGAAGGCACATAGCACTCAAGCAAAGGAAAGGAAAGCGAGAGAAAAGGGCGAACGAAAAAGGCAAAAGAAAACGACAAATGTGAAGTGGGGGAGAGGAAAACGAGAGGCAACTGACAAAAAAAAGTAAATGCAAGAGATGAGTTTGTGACACCTACTTGGATAGATCTCTCTGCAACGGCGCCAAAAATACTTCTGCTACTGCAACAAAAGACCTTCCAACGGCACCAGAAACACATGCTGACGGGAGACTGTTCTTGTCTTGATACTCCTCAGCAACGGCACCAGGAATCCTTCTGCTACGGCTACGCCTTTAGGGACTTCCTAGGCAAATATGCAAAGTATTTCCCCGTGGCCTTGGAGCCTTGCGTTGGTGTTCGCTCGAAGCGGAAAGGGTGATGTAGCACAGCGGTGGTAAGTATTTCCCTCAGTTTTAAGAACCAAGGTATCGATCCAGTGAAGGAGTATCACAAGTACCTGCACAAACACAAAAAGCTTGCTCCCAACGCTATGAAGGGGTTGTCAATCCCTTATAGATTGTTTGCCAAGTGAGAACTGAAAACAACAAAGTAACAAAGCAAAGTGAAAGCAAAAGTGGAAACGATAGGTGTGAATAGACCCGGGGGCCGTAGTGTTCACTAGTGGCTTCTCTCATGAAAGCAAGTAGACGGTGGGTGAACAAATTACTGTCGAGCAATTGATAGAACCGCGCAAAGTCGTGACGTCATCTGTGGCAATGATTATATCTATAGGCATCACGTCCAAAACAAGTAGACCGATACTTTCTGCATCTACTACTATTACTCCACACGTCGACCGCTATCCAGCATGCATCTAGTGTATTAAGTCCAAAAGAACAGAGTAACGCCTTAAGCAAGATGACATGATGTAGATGGACAATCTCATATCTAGGACAAAGCTCACCTTGTTACCCTTGATGGAAACTACACGATGTGTGCCTTGCTATCCCTACTATCACTGGGAAAGGTGACCACACGGTAAGAACCCAAAACCAAGCACTTCTCCCATTGCAAGAATCATAGATCTAGTTGGCCAAACAAAACCCAAGACTCGGGGAGACTTACAAGGATATCAAATCATGCATATAAGAAATCAGCAAAGACTCAAATATATATCATAGATAATCTGATCACAAATCCACAATTCATCGGATCTCGACAAACACACCGCCAAAGAGGATTACATCGGATAGATCTCCATGAAGATCATGGAGAACTTTATATTGAAGATCCAAGAGAGAGAAGAAGCCATCTAGCTACTAACTACGGACCCGTAGGTCTGAAGTGAACTACTCACGAGTCATTGGAGGGGCAATGATGTTGATGTAGAAGCCCTCCAACTCCGAAGTCCCCTCCGGCAGGGCATCGGGAAGGGTCTCGAGATGAGATCTCGCGGAAACGGAAGCTTGAGGCGGCGGAAAAGTGTTTTCGTGGATTCCCTGATTTTTTTTCTGTATTTTAGGGAATATATAGGCGAAGGAGCTAGGCCAGGGGGCGCCAGGGAGGCCACAAGCCTTCTAGCCGCCACCCTCCCCCTGGTGGCGGCTATAGGGCTTGTGGGCCCCGTGTAGCTCACCTGGCTTGGCCCTCAAGCCCCCTGATCTTCTTCCGTTCGGGAAAAATTTATTTCGGGGATTTTATTCCGTTTGGACTCCGTTCCAAAATCAGATCTGAAAAGAGCCAAAAACACAGAAAAATAGGAACTGGCACTTGGCACTAAATTAATAAGTTAGTCCCAAAAAAGATATAAAAGGTACATAAAACATCCAAAGATGACAAGATAATAGCATGAAACCATCAAAAATTATAGATACATTTGATACGTATCAGTGTGTGACAAATCCATCAAGCAAATCTCAATTTCTTGCGAGTTGTTACCCAGCAACAGATGGTGATCGGCAACCGGTGTAGTCAAAAATCTCAAATCTTGGATAGAGAGATTGCCAGGTGGTGTCAAACACACGATGTAGATGTATGTGGAGCTGAGAAGGCTTATAATATGATAGCAAAAAGGTTAAGCAATAATCAGTTAAGAGATGCAAAGTTGAAAGTACGCTCAACGACGGTACCGTGCTAGTCCCAGGCTAGACTGTACTAGAGACACGAGCATAGAACACGAATGAAATCACGACACTACATGTAATCAAGGGTAGAGCCACTCTAGTTTTTTGCTATTTTTTTGCGCTCTTTTTTTCTTCAAAAAATCACTATAATGGCTAGTGTCCCAAAACTCTTCCGAAGGACCAAAAACAAGATAGGCACGAAAATTTTGTTTGACAATTTTTTTTCTGGAGCAATTCGGGGATGCGACGACCAAAAGTTGCGACAAAAATCACTATGATGGTGATTCTCTCAAAACTCTCTAAAAAGCCAAACAAAACGAAAGGGAACAAATTCACCCTCCGTTTTTTTTCGAAACCTACTCAGGTAAGGAAACGCGGAACCAAATACAAGAGGATCTCAAAATTAACCTAAGACATAAATGACTCGGACTAGGGTTGGTGGTGGATATGTGGTGGTGCTATATGGCAGCAAGGATAATGGTGGCATGGTGGTGGTATATGGCAGCAACGATGATGGTAGCGTGGTGGTGTTATATGGCAGTGATGAAAGATGGCGCGGTGGCGACATGACAACCTGTGAACAGAACTCGAAACTCTAAAGGACTAGACACTAAGACGAGTTACTCATCGCGATGATGTAACCGCAAATTCAATAAAGAAAAATACTGAAAAGACTATGCAAAGGCTGAGATTGGTTTGGATATGATGATCTTACCCTATTTTTTTGGCTTTTCCGTGGACTATAGGTACGAAGAATACATGCGATCTAACTATGAAAGACTGGTAAAATCTCATCGAGCAACCTAGAAATCTGATACCACTTGATAGAGGCAAAATTGTCCCTATCTTTTGATGAAATGGTGGTTATCATTTTGGTGGAGTAGACTTTGACGATCCGACTACGAACGTGTGAGGACGTCGCGCCTTAGCAATCGCTAAACCAACTCCGAGAGGTTATTGACCACGCCGGAGCACGATCAACCTGACCA
The DNA here is from genome assembly GCF_904849725.1 of Hordeum vulgare subsp. vulgare. Classification (NCBI taxonomy): domain Eukaryota; kingdom Viridiplantae; phylum Streptophyta; class Magnoliopsida; order Poales; family Poaceae; genus Hordeum; species Hordeum vulgare. The sequence continues at coordinate 570,260,311 of NC_058524.1, forward strand.
CAAGGGTCTATTTCCTGGACGCAAACAAAGAACAAGCAATAAACTAAGATTGCAATCTGGATATTGCGATTATAAGAGGAAAGCTTTATTGATGAAAGTGGGGTTCTGTGACGCCTTTGTATGGTCGTGGAACACGAACGAAAACATGAAGTTGCAGCTATGGAGAACTTGTAATCTAAATAAAACCCAAGTCTAAACGGCACCCTAAGGGTTGTATATATGGGGTAAAAGAGGAGGAATTTTGTGACCCCTTGAAGGAGATGTCCGAAATCGACCCTAACTCAGTTTCCCCACACATATGGACTCTAAAAATAGCCTATAATATGGTATTTCGAAATTGCATGGGCCTGGCCCAAAAATAAGGTGGCGTATCACCTATAATAGCCTATGGACGAAATTTATAAAGTGGCGTCTTGAATATTTCGTCCAAGCCTTCATGCTCTCCTTATGGTGTCTTCAAAGTGCAAAAATCACCAGTGGAAGCTCCACTGTTCTTTCCCGTGCGTGCACCTTCTACTCCATGCTTGATCCCGCTCCAACGGATATCCTTCTTGTCCATGCTAGGTCCTTCATTCATAAGTATAACAAAAGTATCTAATTTAGGCAACATCATATGTTCATGAACATTAGAAGGATTTCCAAGAAACAAAAGTACGTGGTAATTTAGTTGGCATGTGAGAGCTCTAGTAACTGGTCCACTGTGTATAGCAGCTGGGGTTGTGGATGTTACAATGGTGTTGATGTCCTCATCACTTCAGCCGCTCTCTGCACTGATTGCCCAAAAGATTAGGGGATCTATCGTAGTCCTTTCGATAAGTAAGAGTGTCGAACCCAACGAGGAGCAGAAGGAAATGACAAGTTGTTTTCAGCAAGGTATTCTCTGCATGCAATGAAATTATCGGTAACAGATAGTTGTGTGATAAGATAATTCGTAACGGGTAGCAAGTAACAACAGTAACAAAGGTGCAGCAAGATGGCCCAATCCCTTTTGTAGCAAGGGACACGCGTGTACGAACTCTTTTATAAGGTAAAGAGCTCCCGAGGGCACATGGGAATTTCTGTCAAGCTAGTTTTCATCATGTTCATAAGATTCACGTTCGCTACTTTGATAGTTAGATATGTGGGTGGACCGGTGCTTGGGTGCTGTCCTTACTTGGACAAACATCCCACTTATGATTAACCCCTATTGCAAGCATCCGCAACTACGAAAGAAGAATTAAGACAAACTCTAACCATATCATTAAACTGGGGGGGGGGGTCCAAATCATCCCCTTGCGAAGGAACGCATAAACTAGGGTTTAAGCTTCTGTCTCTCTAGAAACCCATCACCTACTTATTACTTTCCAGTGCCTTCCTCTAGGCCCAAATAATGGTGAAGTGTCATGTAGTCGACGTTCACATAACACCACTAGAGGAAAGACAACATACAACGCATCAAAATATCGAACGAATACCAAATTTACATGACAACTTATAACAAGACTTATCCCATGTCCTTAGGAACAAACATAACTACTCACAAAGCATAATTATGTTCATGATCAGAGAGGTATTGAATAACATTAAGGATCTGAACATATGATCTTCCACCGAGTAAACCAACTAGCATCAACTACAAGGAGTAATTAACACTACTAGCAACCTTACAAGTACCAACCGGAGTCGCGAGACGGAGATTGGGTACAAGAGATGAACTAGGGTTTGGAGATGAGATGGTGCTGATGAAGATGTCGATGGAGATGAGCCCCCTACGATGAGAGGAGTGTTGGTGATGACGATGGCGACGATTTCCCCCTCCGAGAGGGAAGTTTCCCCGGCACGACGGCCCTACCGGAGCTCTAGATTGGTTTTGCTCAAGTTCCGCCTCGTGGCGGCGGCGTTTCTTCCCGAAAGCTCTCTCTTGATTTTTTTCTGGGACAAAACCCTCTATATAGCAGAAGATGGGAGCCACAGGGGTAACAGGGGCCCCACAAGCCCCCCAGGCGCGCCCAGGGGGGTGGGGCGCTTCTGGCAGGCTCGTAATCTCCTGGTGGCTCCCCTCCAGTATTTCTTCCGCCCAGTATTTTTTATATATTCCAAAATAATTCCTCGCTGATTTTCACGGATTTTGGAGTTGTGTAGAATAGGTATCTCAAACTTGCTCCTTTTCCAGCCCAGAATTCCAGCTGCCGGATTCTCCCTCTTCATGAAACCTTATAAAATAAGAGAGAACATGCATAAGTATTATACCATAATGTGTAATAACAGCCCATAATGCGATAAATATCAATATAAAAGCATGATGCAAAATGGACGTATCAACTCCCCCAAGCTTAGACCTCGCTTCTCCTCAAGTGGAAGCCGAAAATAAATAAATATGCCTACATGTTTAGAGATAGAGGTGTTGATAAAATAAAATACGGACATGCAGGCATGATGATCATATTTAGAACAACAATATCGTCATATAATCTCTTATGCTAAAGTGACAATTCTTTCACAATGTAAAGTATGGATCAAGAACCTTATTGAGAATTAACAACCAAAAGTCTTTAGTCATTGAGGTAGTTGCAATTTATCATAACATCGGAAAGAGTCAAATAAGAGCTTGTAAAGAAAATCCACATACTCAATCATCTTTTAGTCTTCTACAACTGCTAAAACTCATGCGGTACTCATGAGATCGAAGTTTCAGTTAGACACAGAGAAAGATAGGGTCTTATAGTTTCGCCTCCCAACTATTTACCTCAAGGGTAATGTCAACAATAATAATTCATGATTACTTACTTCCAAGTTGATATATGAATATAGATCTTTCCCTAGCACATGACGCGTGACAAGGTAATGGCGAAATAAGGAATTGGTGTCGATCACCATGACTCTTTTAAAGACAAAAAGTAAAGGTACATGATAGCCCCTTTGCAGAGGGAAGCAGAGGCTGTCATGCGCTTTTGAGGTTTGGATGTGTGATCTCTTAGTGTGAAGGAACGTCACTTTATATTGCCTCCTGTGATAAAGAACTTTATTATGCAGTCTGTCGCCTTTATGTCTTCCTCATCACAGGTTCGTACAAAGCTTATTTTCCACACACTAATAGATCATACATATTTAGGGAGCAAATTTTTTATTGCTTGCACCGATGACAACTTACTTGAGGGATCTTATTAAATCCATAGGTAGGTATGGTGGACTCTCTTGGCAAAACTGGGTTGAGGGTTTATGGATGCACAAGTAGTATCTCTACCTAGTGCGGAAGTTTTGGCTGATATGAGGTGGAAGCAAGCGTCACATGCTAAGGGATATCTAGTCATATAACATTGTTCGGAACCAAGCGAACATAATTCATTATGTTGTCTTCCTTGTCCAACATCTACTTCTTAGCATGCAATAGTTTAATGAGTGTTCACAATCATAGACGGTGTCAAAGATGATATATTTATAGGTGAACCTCTCTTTCTTTATTACTTCCTATTAATTGCAACAATGACCATGGTCTACGTTTGTCCACCCACAACAAGTTTCAATCAACATTCTTTTTATATGTGAAGCCATCACTTCCTGTAAGATAATCACATGATCTTTCATGCTTTTGTTCTTTATTATTCTTTTCTTTAGATCATGGCATGAAGCAAGGCCCCTAACTAAAACACACCTTATTATATAACTCACGAACTCGATTACATTGGGGGTAACATAAAGAAAAACTCAAGCCTAGATCATACTAAGAACTTTATTCTACTAGATAAAGATATTACCAAAAAGGATCGAACTAAGATAAAGGTAAAGGCAAAAGATGTGATGGTGATACGATACCGGGGCAACTCCCCCAAGCTTGGCACAAGCCAAGGGGAGTTCCCATACCCGTGTTTAATTGTCTTCCTTCGAGGGTTATGGTGATGAAGCACTCCTGTCTTTTAGTTCCAAGAGGGCCATCAATCTTCGATTTATACTTTGGAGCTCTTGATTCATTTCTCTAGCAAAATAACTTCACGGGTGAGATAAGTATTGCGAACACGAGTTATTTCACATAACCTCAAGAGTTCGATCAAGGATGGGGATAGCAGGTGGAGGTAGGGTTGGGGGAAATCCTCTTCCTCAGCTTCTTCCTTGTTGAGCACAGATTGCCCTTCGTCCGACGCCGGATTATCCTCCTCAGTTTTGCCCTTGGTTTCTTCCAGCAGCTCTTCCTTAGCCTCTGTGACTTCCACCCTTTTGAAATCAGCATTTACTTCTTCATAGGCTTGAGGGAAATCGTTCTCCCTGAAAGATTCCTGAGACGACATCCTTGCCCTAAATCCGCTGCTAAAACATGCCCGAAAGAGAAACAGAGGATATTTGCGTGATACGAGGGTCAGAACTTTCGGGAGATTATATAATGAATTTTTACCGACCATAAGGAGTATTCCATAAGAAAACGGAGTCCGAGAGACACACGAGGTGCTCACGAGCCCCCAGGCGCGCCCAGGGGGTGGGGCGCGCCTGGCAGGCTTGTCACCTCCTCATGCGCTTTCCGGACTACTTTAATTTTTTCTATTTTTCTAAATATTCCAAAACGGAGAAAAATTGCTATTGGAAAAGTTTTGGAGTCGGTTTACTTACCGTATCACATACCTCTTCGTTTTTGGAGTCTAAAACAAGGTGGTAAATATCCCTTATGTACTCCTCCGGAGTTATGGTATTAATAATATTGCTTTCAACATTTATGGGAGTACCTGAGATATAATGCTTGATTCTTTGCCCATTTACAACTCTCAGAAAACTACCTTCCGCGTTGTTGATTTTTATGGCACCGAAACGATATACTTCCTCAACAATGTAAGGACATTCCCATTTAGAGAGAAGCTTGCCTGCAAAAAATATTAAACGAGAATTGTATAGCAAGACATAATCACCTACATTGAACTCACGTTTTTGTATCCTTTTATCATGCCACCTCTTAACCTTTTCTTTAAACAACTTGGCATTTTCATATGCCTGAGTTCTCCATTCGTCAAGTGAGCTAATGTCAAATAACCTCTTCTCACCAACAAGTTTGGAATCAAAGTTGAGCTATTTGATTGCCCAATAAGCCTTATGCTCTAGCTCAAGAGGTAAATGACATGCTTTAACGTAGATCATTTTATACGGAGACATGCCCATGGGATTCTTATAAGCAGTTCTATAAGCCCGCAGTGCATCATCAAGTTTCTTAGACCAATTCTTTCTAGACCTATTAACAATCTTTTGCAAAATTAATTTAATTTCTCTATTGCTTAACTCTACTTGACTACTAGACTGAGGATGATAAAGAGATGCAATTCTATGGTTGACATCATACTTAGCAAGCATTTTATGGAAAGCACCATGAATAAAATGTGAACCACCATCAGTCATTAAATATCTAGGGACTCCAAATCTAGGAGAAATAACTTCTTTAAGCATCTTAATAGTGGTGTTATGATCAGCACTACTAGTTGGAATAGCTTCTACCCACTTAGTAACGTAATCAACAGCAACTAGAATATGAGTATACCCATTGGACTTTGGAAAAGGTCCCATATAATCAAAGCCCCAAACATAAAATGGTTCAATAACAAGTGAATAATTCATAGGCATTTCCTGACGTTTACTGATATTACCTATTCTTTGACATTCATCACAAGACAAGACAAACTTACGAGCATCCTTGGAAAGAGTAGGCCAATAAAAACCGGATTGCAATACCTTGTGTGCAGTTCTATCTCTCGCATGGTGTCTTCCGTAAGCCTCGGAGTGACACTTCTGTAGGATCTGTCCCTGTTCATGCTCAGGTACACAACGTCTAATAACACCATCTACTCCTTCTTTATAAAGGTGAGGATCATCCCAAAAGTAATGTCTCAAATCATAAAAGAACTTTTTCTTTTGCTGGTATGTGAAACTAGGTGGTATATATTTAGCAATAATATAATTAGCACAATCAGCATACCATGGTGTACTACGTGAAGCATTGATGACATTCAATTGTTCATCAGGAAAGCTATCATCAATAGGTTGTGGGTCATCAAGAACATTCTCTAACCTAGACAAGTTATTTGCTATGGCGTTCTCTGCACCCTTTCTATCAACAATATGCAAATCAAATTCTTGTAGCAAGAGAATCCATCTAATAAGTCTAGGTTTAGCATCTTTATTTTCCTTGAGATATTTAATAGCAGCATGATCAATGTGAATAGTAACTTTGAAATCAAGAATATAAGATCTGAACTTATCACATGCAAACACAACTGCTAAAAATTCTTTTTCAGTAGTAGCATAGTTTCTTTGGGCACTGTCTAGAGTTTGACTAGCATAATGAGTAACATTTAATTTCTTATCAACTCTTTGTCCTAGAACAACACCAACAACATAATCACTAGCATCACACATAATTTCAAAAGGTAGGTTACAATCAGGTGGTTGAACAATAGGTGCAGTTATCAAGGCCTTCTTAAGTATTTCAAATGCTTCTTCACAATCATCATAAAAAACAAATGGAATATCTTTTTGCAAGAGATTGGTGAGAGGCCTATAAATCTTAGAGAAGTCTTTAATAAACCTTCTATAGAAACTAGCATGACCAAGGAAACTTCTTATACCTTTAATGTCTGTAGGGCATGGCATTTTCTCGATCGCATCACCTTTAGCTTTATCGACTTCAATACGTCTTTCATAAATTTTATGTCCTAAGACAATGCCTTCATTAACCATAAAGTGACACTTCTCCCAATTCAAGACAAGGTTAGTATCTTTACATCTCTGCAAAACTCGATCAAGGCTGCTCAAGCAATCATCAAAAGAAGATCCGTAAACGGAGAAATCATCCATGAAAACCTCAACAATCTTTTCACAAAAGTCTGAGAATAGAGCCATCATACATCTTTGAAAGGTAGCAGGTGCACTACATAAACCAAAAGGCATACGTCTATAAGCAAAGGTACAAAAAGGGCAAGTAAAAGTGGTTTTCTCCTAATCAGATTGTGCAGCAGGTATTTGGGAGAAACCAGAATAACCATCTAGAAAGCAAAAGTGTGTATGTCTAGACAATCTTTCTAGCATTTGATCAATAAAAGGTAAAGGGTAATGATCTTTCGTAGTAGCTTTATTTAATTTCCTAAAATCAATTACCATCCTATAGCCAGTAACAATTCTTTGTGGGATCAATTCATCTTTATCATTAGGGACAACGGTAATACCTCCCTTCTTAGGGACACAATGCACCAGACTTACCCAATCACTATGAGCAAGAGGATAAATAATACCTGCTTCCAGGAGCTTTAGTATTTCTTTTCTTACCACCTCTTTCATCTTAGGATTTAATCTTTGTTGATGATCGGCAGCTGGTTTGGAATCAGGATCAATTTTAATTTTATGCTAGCATAGAGTGGGACTAATGCCCTTAAGATCATCAAGAGTATATCCAATAGCAGCACGATGCTTCCTCAGAGTTTTCAATAATTTCTTTTCTTCATGCTTTGAAAGGTTAGCACTAATAATAACATGATATATCTCTTTTTCATAAAGATAAGCATACTTAAGAGTATCAGGTAATTGTTTAAGCTCAAACACAGGATCACCCTTTGGTGGAGGTGGATCTCCAAGTAATTCAACAAGCAAATTATTCTTAAGGATAGGATGTTGTTCAAAGATAACTCTATCTATCTCATTCCTTTCATCCATATGCATATTATTTTCATGTTCAAGCAGGTATTCCTCCAAAGGGTCAGTAGGAGGCACAACAATAGAAGCAAGAGCAATAATTTCATCCTTACTAGACAATTCTTTTTCATGAGGTTGTCTACAAACTTAGAAAAATTAAATTCATGTGACACACCTTCAAAGCCAACAGTAACAGTTTGTTTCTCACAATCTATCTTGGCATTAACAGTATTGAGGAAAGGTCTACCAAAAATGATGGGACAAAAGCTATCTTGTGTGGTAGCAAGAACGAGAAAATCAGTAGGATACTTAGTTATGCCGCACAAGACTTCAACATCTCTAACAATTCCCACAGGGCAGATAGTATCTCTATTAGCAAGTTTAATAGTAACATCAATAAATTCCATCTCGACAGGTGCAATCTCATCTTTAATTTAATTATATAAAGATTGAGGTATTGCACTAACACTAGCACCCATGTCACATAAACCATGATAACAATGATCTCCTATCTTAACAGAAACAACAGGCATGCCAACAATAGGTTTATGTTTGTCTCTAGCATGTGGTTTAGCAATTGTAGCAGCAGCTTCACAGAATTGAATAACATGCCCATCAACATTATCGGCCAAGAGATCTTTAATAATAGCAATGCTAGGTTCAACTTTAATTTGCTCAGGGGGTGTAGGTGTTCTAATGTAGCCCTTACGTATCACAGTTGAAGCTTTAGCATGATGCTTTATTCTAACAGGGAAAGGTGGTTCCTCAATGTAAGCATTAGGAACAATAGAGTCATTATAAGCAATAACTTTCTCTTCAACTGGATTGGGTTTTACTACATTGACTTCTATGGGAGGATGATATTTAAACCACTTATCCTTAGGGAGATTAATATGAGCAGCAAATGATTCACATAATGAAGCTACTATCTCAGAGTCAAGTCCATGTTTAGCGCTAAAATCATGAAAAGTGTTTGTTTCAACAAAGGATTTAACGCAATCGAACTTAAGATTCATACCTGAATCCTTACCTTCATCAAACTCCCAATCTTCAGAGTTGCATTTAATTATTTCCAATAAATCCCATTTGAAATCAATATCTCTCTTTATAAAAGAACCGGTACAAGAAGTGTCAAGCATGGAGCGATTGTCATGAGAAAGCCGAGCATAAAAGTTCATAATAATAATTTCTCTAGGGAGCTCATGGTTGGGGTATGAATATAACATTGACTTAAGCCTCCCCCAAGCTTGAGCGATACTTTCTCTATCACGAGGCCAAAAATTATAGATATAATTCCGATCACGATGTACCAAATGCATAGGATAAAACTTTTGATGAAATTCCAATTTCAATCGGTTGTAGTTCCATGATCCAGTATCATCACATAGCCTATACCATGTAAATGCTTTATCCCTCAAAGATAAGGGAAAGACCTTCTTCTTGACCTGATCCTCAGGCAAACCTGTAAGCTTAATTAAACCACAAACTTTATCTACATAGATTAGATGCAAGCCGGGATGTGATGTTCCATCTCCTGTAAAAGGATTAGACAACAATTTCTCTAGGATACACGAAGGAATTTCATAATAAATATTTTCAGTAGGTGCAGTAGGTTGATGAGCAATTCTTTGTGCTTCCGGTCGAGGTGAAGATACCCCCGAACAAGCCCCTTAAAGGATTAGTTTCCATAGTGACAAGTGACAATAAATTTCAGCACACTATATAAATGTTTCCTTACCAAATTCCACTCACCAAAGGCGCTTCACACCCCGACAACGGCGCCAGAAAAGAGTCTTGATGACCCACAAGTGTAGGGGATCTATCGTAATCCTTTCGATAAGTAAGAGTGTCGAACCCAACGAGGAGCAGAAGGAAATGACAAGTGGTTTTCAACAAGGTATTCTCTGCACGCAATGAAATTATTGGTAACAGATAGTTGTGTGATAAGATAATTCATTACGGATATCAAGTAACAATAGTATAAAAGGTGCAGCAAGATGGCCGAATCCCTTTTGTAGCAAGGGACAAGCCTGGACGAACTCTTATATAAGGTAAAGCGCTCCCGAGGACACATGATAATTTCTGTCAAGCTAGTTTTCATCATGTTCATATGATTCGCGTTCGCTACTTTGATAGTTGGATATGTGGGTGGACCGGTGGTTGGGTGCTGTCCTTACTTGGATAAATGTACCACTTATGATTAAGCCCTCTCGCAAGCATCCACAACTACGAAAGAAGAATTAAGACAAAGTCTAACCATAGCATTAAACTGGGGGATCCAAATCAGCCCCTTGCGAAGGAACGCATAAACTAGGGTTTAAGCTTCTGTCACTCTAGCAACCCATCATCTACTTATTACTTCCCAATGCCTTCCTTAGGCCCAAATAATGGTGAAGTGTCATGTAGTAGATGTTCACATAACACCACTAGAGGAAATACAACATTCAACGCATCAAAATATCGAACGAATACCAAATTCACATGACTACTTATAGCAAGACTTATCCCATGTCCTCAGGAACAAACGTAACTACTCACAAAGCATAATTATGTTCATGATTAGAGAGGTATTGAATAGCATTAAGGATCTGAACGTATGATCTTCCACCGAGTAAACCAACTAGCATCAACTACAAGGAGTAATTAACACTACTAGCAACCTTACAAGTACCAATCGGAGTCGCGAGACGGAGATTGGGTACAAGAGATGAACTAGTGTTTGGATATGAGATGGTGCTGATGAAGATGTTGATGGAGATGAGTCCCCTCTGATGAGAGGAGTGTTGGTGATGACGATGGCGTCGATTTCCCCCTGTGGGATGGAAGTTTCCCCGGCACGACGGCCCTGCCGGAGCTCTAGATTGGTTTTGCTCAAGTTCCGCCTCGTGGCGGCGACGTTTCTTCATGAAAGCTCTCTCTTGATTTTTTCTGGGACGAAACCCTCTATATAGCAGAAGATGGGATCCGGAGGGGTAATAGGGTCCCCACGAGCCCCCCAGGCGCACCCACGGGGGTGGGGCGCGCCTGGCAGGCTCGTGACCTCCTGGTGGCTCCCCTCCAGTATTTATTCCACCCAGTGTTTTTATATATTCCAAAATAATTCCTCGCTGATTTTCACGGCTTTTGAGTTGTGCAGAATAGGTATCTCAAACTTGCTCCTTTTCCAGCCCAGAATTCCAGCTGACGGCATTCTCCCTCTTCATGTAAACCTTATAAAATAAGAGAGAAAGGGCATAAGTATTGTACCATAATGTGTAATAACAGCCCATAATGCGATAAATATCAATATAAAAGCATTATGCAAAATGGACGTATCATGCACCGACATAGATCTTTGGCACGCTCGATTGGGTTATCCCAATCTCGTCACACTTTGTCATATTCTTAAGAGTTTCAGTTTTAGTTTTACTATGATTGAGGATCATACTTGTCATGCATGTTATGTCGGCAAACATTTTAGGCTTCTGTTTAATAATTCCTCCACCATCGCATCTTTTCCCTTTCAACTTTTACATAGTGATGTGTGGACCTCTCTGGTTGCAAGCAACACGTTGTTTCTTTATTATCTTGTCATCCTTCATGATTACTCTCACTATGTTTGCATTTTTCCTTTACGACACAAATCAGATGTGCTCCCTACAGTAACAAAATTTTATTCCTATGTCACGATACACTTTGGTCGTTCCATCAATGCGCTTTAAACTGCCAATGGAAAAAGAGTTTGACAATCTAGCCATCCTCTCTTTACTCACCCACCATGGTACTGCTTTTCGAATTACTTGCTGATACGTCTCCAACGTATCTATAATTTTTTATGGTTTCATGCTATTATCTTGTCAAACTTTGGATGTTTTGTATGCCTTTTATACTTTTTTGGGACTAACTTATTAACTCAGTGCCAAGTGAAGGTTCCTGTTTTTTCCATGATCTTGACCCCTTTCAGAGGAGATTTTGAAACGGAATCCAAACGGAATAAAATCCGGAAAAGATTTTTTCCGTAACGGAAGAAGATCAGGAGACTTGAGAGCCAAGGCAGGGGGTCCCTAGGGGCCCCACAATCCCCCACCCCGCGGCCAAGGGGGAGGCCGCGACCCTCAGGCTTGTGGACCCCATGGACCTCCTTTGCCCTAGATTTTGCGCCTATATATCTCCAAAAATTCCACCAAAAATCAGGAGATCATCGAAAGTACTTTTCCGCCGCCGCAAGCTTCTGTATCCGCAAGATCCCATCTGGGGCACGTTCTGGTGCTCTGCCGGAGGGGGGATTCGAACACGAAGGGCTTCTTCATCAACACCATGACCTCTCCGATGATGCGTGAGTAGTTCACCATAGACCTACGGGTCCATAGCTAGTAACTAGATGGCTTCTTCTCTCTCTTGGATCTTCAATACAAAGTTCTCCATGATCTTCATGGAGATCTATCCGATGTAATATTCTTTTGCGGTGTGTTTGTTGAGATCCGATGAATTGTGGATTTATGATCAGATTATCTATGAATCTTATTTGAGTTTCTTCTGATATCTCTTATGCATGATTTCATATCCTTGTAATTCTCTACTAGTTGTGGGTTTTGTCTGGCCAACTAGATCTATGATTCTTGTAATGGGAGAAGTGCTTGGTTTTGGATTCATACCGTGCGGTGACCTCACCCAGTGACAGAAGGGGTAGCAAGGCACGTATCGTGTTGTATCCATCAAGGGTAAAAATATGGGGTTTTCATCATTGGTTTGAGATTATACCTCTACATCATGTCATCTTGCTTAAGGCGTTACTCTGTTCGTCATGAACTCAATACACTAGATGCATGCTGGATAGCGGTTGATGTGTGGAGTAATAGTAGTAAATGCAGAAAGTATCGGTCTACTTGTCTCGGACGTGATGCCTATATGTATGATAATTGCCTTAGATATCGTCATGACTTTGCGCGGTTCTATCAATTGCTCGACAGTAATTTGTTCACCCACCGTAATACTTGCTATTTTGAGAGAAGCCTCTAGTGAACACTATGGCCCCCAGGGTCTACTCCACACCATATTTTCAGCCTTACACTTTTTACTTCGTTGCACTTTCCGCCTTCAGATCTTACTTTGCAAACAATCTTGAAGGGATTGACAACCCCAATACAGCGTTGGGTGCAAGCTCTTTTGTGTTTGCGCAGGTACTCTGGACTTGACGAGATTCTCCTACTGGATTGATAGCTTGGTTCTCAAACTGAGGGAAATACTTACTGCTCTTGTGCTGCATCACCCTTTCCTCTTCAAGGAAAAAACCAACGCAAGCAAGTCTTCGTCAACGTGTCAATTTCTGGCGCTGTTGTTTGAGAAGTAGCAGAAGGATTTCTGGCGCCGTTGCCGGGGAAGGACTTTTGTTGCCGTAGCACAAGAATTTCTGGCGCCGTTGCCGGGGAAGATCAAGTCAAGAACTCATCCTAGTAGGTGTCGCAAACTCATGTCTTGCATTTACTTTGTTTGCCAGTTGCCTCTCGTTTTCCTCTCCCCCACTTCACCAATTTGCCTTTTTCATTTGCCTTTTTTGTTCGCCCTTTTCTTTCTCTTGCTTTTTTGCTTGCTTGTGTGCTATGTGCCTTCAATATGCTTGCATCTTCTCTTGCTCAAAATCTAGTTATATGGATCCTCATCCACTTGCTAATCTCTTTAAGAGATCAAGTTATGTTGATCCAATTGCTAGTGAGTTGAGTGCACTTGACTTTCTCTATGGAGTTTTGCTTGAGATGCGTGAATCTGAAAATCGTGATGAATAAATTTATGAAGTGATTCACGAGGGCGCCTTGGATGAAAAGCATGATTGCAATGGTTTCACTATAAATTATATTAGTGACAATCATGCTAAAAATATTTAAAACCCTAAGCTTGGGGATGCTAGTTTTGCTATGTCCTCTACTTGTTGCAATGATCATGATTGGGGCAATGATTTTTCTTTTGATCTTGAAAATTTGTTTAAGCCTCAGGATGATTATGATATTTGCAATAATATTGAAAGTGGGTTTGGAGAAGTCATGACTTTAGTTGATGATAATCCCACTATTTTTGAAGAGCGTCAACTTTGCATGCATGTGGATCATGAAAAGAATATCCTTTGTGATAGCTATATTGTTGAATTTTATTATGATCCCACATGTAATTGCTATGAGAGAGGAAAATATTGTGGTAGAAACTTTCATGTTACCAATTCACGTGTCGTTATGCTGAGATTGCTATTGTCTCTTTCTTCTTCCTTGCATTTGGTAACTATTGGTTGTCTTGCCAATTTGTTTTCCTATAAAATGCCTATGCATAGGAAGTATGTTAGACTTAGATGTGATTTTCACATGCTTTATGATGCTCTCGTTGTGCTTTAATTCTTGTCTTTTGTGTGAGCATCATTGAATTATCAATGCCTAGCTAAGGGCGTTAAACAATAGCGCTTGTTGGGAGGCAACCCAATGAATTTATCTTTTTCTTTCTGTTTTGTTGCGTCCACACCATCATAATTCTGTTGCGATTGTTTTTTTGTGTGTCTATTTTTGTGTTTGAGCCAAGCAAAACCTTTATGACTAGTCTTGGTAATGGTTGTTTGATCCTGCTGGAAAAAGACAGACACTTTTCACTCACGAGATGATTTTTCATTTTTATTCAGGAAGAGATTTGAGTTGATTCTTTTTTCTTCTGGTTGATATGCCTTTTTCCCGGGCAGTCGTAACTTTTCAGAATTTTTGATGTACCACAAGTATAGAAAGTATACAGATTGCTACAGACTGGTCTGTTTTTGACAGATTCTGTTTTTGTTGAGTTGGTTGCTTGTTTTGATTAAACTATGGATAGTATCGGGGGGTACTAGCCATGGAAAAGTGATAATACAGTAGCCCAACACCAATATAGATAGAATTCAAGTTTGCTACAGTACCAAAAGAAGTGGTAGTTTGTTTTCTTGTGCTAATGTTATCACGAGTTTCTGTTTAAGTTTTGTGTTGTGAAGTTTTCAAGTTTTGGGTGATGTTCTCATGGAAAAAGAGATAAGGAGTGGAAAGAGCTCAAGCTTGGGGTTGCCCAAGCCATCCCTAGCCAAATTCAAGGACACCAAAAAGCATAAGCTTGGGGATGCCCCGGGAAGGCATCCCCTCTTTCGTCTTCAATCCATCGGTAACATTACTTGGAGCTATATTTTTATTCAACACATGATATGTGTTTTGCTTGGAGCGTCTTGTATCTTAGGAGTCTTTTCTTTTTGTTGTGTCAAAATCGTCCTTGCTGCACACGTTTTTTAGAGAGAGAGACATGCACTCATCGTGATTTTGCTAGAATGCTCATAGCGCTTCACTTATATCTTTTGAGCTAGATACGTTTGCTCTATGTGCTTCACTTATATCTTTTAGAGCACGACGGTGCGTGATTTGGTAGTTGGCTTATGCTATGAAAGTAGTCCCAAAGGTGATAGGTACCCAAAGAGGATGCAAAAACCTCCATCTTCATGTGCACTGAGTCGAAAGAGAAGTCTTGATTCCTCTCAATTAGGTTTGAGACGTGGATTTGGTAATATTAAGAGCTATGTTAGTAGGGTGTTGTGAATCTAGAAATACTTGTGTTGAAGTTAGTGATTCCCGTAGCATGCACGTATGGTGAACCGCTATGTTAGGAAGTCAGTGCATAATTGATCTATTGATTGTCATCCTTTGTGTTGAGGTCGGGATCGTGCGATGGTTAACACCAACCAACCCTTCCCCTAGGAGTATGCGTTTAGCACTTTGTTTCGATTACTAATAAAAAATTTCGCAACAAGTATGTGAGTTCTTCATGACTAATGTGGGTCCATGGTATAGATGCACTTTCACCTTCCACCATTGCTAGCCTCTCTAGTCCCGCACAATTCTTGCCGGTGCACAAACCCACCATATGCCTTCCTCAAGACAGCCACCATACCTACCCACTATGGCATTTTCATAACCATTCCGAGATATATTGCCATGCAACTCCCACCGTTCCGTCTCATGACTTGTGCCGTCACTCTCATATTGCCATTGCATGAGCGTAATATAGCTAGCGAGATGTTTCAACATCATACGCCATGCTAGATCGTTGCACATCCCGGTACACTGCCGGAGGCATTTCCTATAGAGTCATCATCATTTTGAGCTTTGAGCTGTGAGTAAATAAAAGTGTGATGATCATCATTATTAGAGCATTGTCCCATGTGAGGAAATAAAAATATAAAAAAGAGGCCAAAGAGCCCAAAAAAGAGAAAAAAAGAGGCCCAAGATCCCAAATGAAAAAAGAGAGAAAAAGAGGGAAGGGACAAGACAATGCTACTATCTTTTTCCACACTTGTGCTACATAATAGCACCATGTTCTTCATGATTGAGAGCTTCTTGCTTTGTCACTACCATATGCTAGTGGGAATCTTCATTATATAACTTGGTTTGTATATTCCAATGATGGGCTTCCCCAAAATTGCCCTAGGTCTTCGTGAGCAAGCAAGTTGGATGCACACCCACTAGTTTTCCTTTTTGAGCTTTCACATACTTATAGCTCTAGTGCATCTCTTATATGGCAATCCCTACTCATTCACATTGATATCTATTAATGGGCATCTCTATATCCTTTTGATAAGCCGAGTCAATGTGACCATCTCCTCCTTTTTGTCTCACAACCAACACCACACTCTATTCCACCTATAGTGCTATATCCATGGCTCACGCTCATGTATTGCGTGATAGTTATGAAAAGTTTGAGAAAGTAAGAGTGCGAAAACAATTACTTGGCCAATACCGGGGTTGTGCATGATTTACATTAGTTGTGTGAGGATGATGGAGCATAGCCAGACTATATGATTTTGGAGGGATAACTTTCCTTGGCCTTGTTATTTTTAAAGTTCATGATTACTTTGCTAGTTTGCTTGAAGTATTATTGTTTTCATGTCAATAGCAAACTATTGTTTCGAATCTTACGGATTTGAACATTCATGTCACGTGAAAGAAGTTGCAAAAAACAACTATGCTAGGTAGCATTCCACATCAAAAATTCATTCTTTATCACTTCCCTACTCGAGGACGAGCAGGAGTTAAGCTTGGGGATGCTTGATACGTCTCCAACGTATCTATAATTTTTGATGGTTTCATGCTATTATCTTGTCAAACTTTGGATGTTTTGCATGCCTTTTATATATTTTTTTGGGACTAACTTATTAACTCAGTGCCAAGTGCCAGTTCCTGATTTTCCATGTTTTTTACCCCTTTCAGAGGAGATTTTGAAACGGAGTCCAAACGGAATAAAATCCCCGAAAAGATTTTTTTTTTTCCGTAACGGAAGAAGATCAGGAGACTTGAGAGTCAAGGCAGGGGGTCCCCAGGGGCCCCACAAGCCCCCACCCCGCGGCTAGGGGGGAGGCTGCGATCCTCAGGCTTGTGTGGCCCCTGGACCTCCTTTGCCCTCGGTTTTGCGCCTATATATCCCCAAAAATTCCACAAAAAATCACGAGATCATCGAAGGTACTTTTCCACCGCCGCAAGCTTGTGTCTCCGCAAGATCTCATCTGGGGCACGTTCTGGTGCCCTGTCGGGGGGGGGGGGGGGATTGAGACACGGAGGGCTTCTTCATCAACACCATGACCTCTCCGATGATGCGTGAGCAGTTCACCATAGACCTACGGGTCCATAGCTAGTAACTAGATGGCTTCTTTTCTCTCTTGGATCTTCAATACAAAGTTCTCCATGATCTTCATGGAGATCTATCCGATGTAATCTTCTTTTGCGGTGTGTTTGTCGAGATCCGATGAATTGTGGATTTATGATCAGATTATCTATGAATCTTATTTGAGTTTCTTCTGATCTCTCTTATGCATGATTTCATATCCTTGTAATTCTCTTTGAGTTGTGGGTTTTGTCTAGCCAACTAGATCTATGATTCTTGCAATGGGAGAAGTGCTTGGTTTTGGGTTCATACTGTGCGGTGACCTCACCAAGTGACAGAAGGGGTAGCGAGGCACGTATCGTGTTGTTTCCATCAAGGGTACAAAGATGGGGTTTTCATCATTGGTTTGAGATTATCCCTCTACATCATGTCATCTTGCTTAAGGCGTTACTCTGTTCGTCATGAACTCAATACAGTAGATGCATGCTGGATAGCGGTTGATGTGTGGAGTAATAGTAGTAGATGCAGAAAGTATCAGTCTACTTGTCTCGGACGTGATGCCTATATGTATGATCATTGCCTTAGATATCGTCATGACTTTGCGCGGTTCTATCAATTGCTCGACAGTAATTTGTTCACCCACCGTAATACTTGCTATTTTAAGAGAAACCTCTAGTGAACACTATGGCCCCCAGGGTCTACTCCACACCATATTTTCATCCTTACACTTTTTACTTCGTTGCACTTTCCGCCTTCAGATCTCACTTTGCAAACAATCTTGAAGGGATTGATAACCCCTTTACAGCATTGGGTGCAAGCTCTTTTGTGTTTGCGCAGGTACTCTGGACTTGACGAGATTCTCCTACTAGATTGATACCTTGGTTCTCAAACTGAGGGAAATACTTACTGCTCCTGTGTTGCATCACCCTTTCCTCTTCAAGGGGAAAACCAACACAAGCAAGTCTCCGTGAACGTGTCAATTTCTGGCGCTCTTGTTTGAGAAGTAGTAGAAGGATTTCTCACGCCGTTGCCGGGGAAGGACTTTTGTTGCCGTAGCACTTGCCCTTACACGTCACAGCAAAATCGACATGCCTAACGGGTCCTTCGCACACTCAATGACTGCGTCCGCACACTTATGTTTCGTGCCACTGTTCCAACTCGCTTCTGGTCGGATGCTCTTGCTTCCACATCCCTTGTCCTGAACATTCGGCCATGTCATCCTCGTTGGAACTATGCACCTCATCAGTTACTCTTCGAGACTCCACCTTGCTATGTTGGTTGACGAGTGTTCGGGTGTCTTTGTTATCCCAGTATCGTAGCCACTACACCTCATAAACTCGCACCTTGATCACTCGTTTGCATATTCCAAGAATATCCTCCCAACACCAAAGGCTACCGGTGCTATGACCCCATCTCTCATCAAGTCTTCACATCAAGGCACGTTTATTTTGACGATATTGTTTTTCTGTTTCACTAGGTACCCCCGGCTGCTCCCTTGTCACCACCAGCTACTGATGGCTCTTCGTCAGCCGCATCTCCACGACACTCCTGGGTGGCCCTTGGCCCGCCTCCTGGCTTTGAACCGTGTCTAGTGTGTGACGCAATGGCACACCCCGCTCCCTGTCCGGACACCACTCTCGAGCCCGTGGCACCTTCCCCTGCCTCGACAGATGGCTCAGTTGGCATACCCGACCCTTCGTCTGGCTCGGCTCACGCGGCTAGCGTGTCCGGCCCGGCCAAACACCCGGGTGAAAGTGCATGTAGTCCCCATGTGTGGGTTTGGTAATTGATGACAATACTAATGGACTAATGTTTGCATTGAGTTATACATTTGATGGAATGTTCTATTTGCAATACATGAAGAATATTGGATGAATTGAAGTATGTTTGTTCCATGAATATGCAAGAAGGAGATCGAATGAATTCTAAATGTAATGTCATATCCATATTTTTGTGCGTGCATCAAGGATGAGCTCAATGATTGAATCAAATATGATACGATCAAGATGAATTCCATGTGATGAACAATATGTGATCTATATGGAGTTCATTGAGGATCTCACACATTCTCATGCTTTGGATTATGGTTTGAACCATGATGGATCAAGACCTTGAGAGGATAATTAAAGAGAAGAACTCTACATATGTATTGAAAATAGGATCCTGATGAGCTCATATGTTGAGTCAGGGATGATTATGTCTTGAATAAAGTACTTCAAGTGAAGAATTCATTGTGCCTCTCAAGAAACTATGTTGTATCATGAAGACGAGCAAGTTATAGCCAATATGAGATTCATGGAGAAACTTGATATGGTCATGGTGAATTGAGATATTGGTAATCATTTCTTAAAGCAATGAATCCTAATAAGAAATTGATACGTCTCCGTCATATCTACTTTTACGAACTCTTTTGCCCTTGTTTTGGACTCAAATTTGCATGATTTGAATGGAACTAACCCGGACTGACGTTGTTTTCAGCAGAATTGCCATGGTGTTGTTTTTGTGCAGAAACAGAAGTTCTCGGGATATCCTGAAAATTTACGGAGAATTTTTCTGGAATAAATGAAAAATACCTGCGCAAAGATCCACCGGAGGAGGTGTGCGAGTGGGCCACAAGCCCCTGGGCCGCGGCCACCCCCCTGGCCGCGCCGTGAGGGCTTGTGGGGACCACGTGGCACCCCCGCCTCCAAACTAAGCTCTACTTATTCCGTCTCACCCGGAAAAAAAATCAGAGAGAAGGATTCATCGCGTTTTACGATACGGAGGCGCCGCCACCCCCTGTTCTTCATCTGGAGGGCAGATCTAGAGTCCGTTCTGGGCTCCGGAGAGGGGAAGTCATCGCCATCATCGTCATCAACCTTCCCCCGTCGACAATTCCATGATGCTCTTCACCGTTCGTGAGTAATATCATCGTAGGCTTGCTGGATGGTGATGAGTTGGATGAGATCTATCATGTAATCGAGTTAGTTTTGACGGGGATTGATCCCTAGTATCCACTATGTTCTGAGATTGATGTTGCTACTACTTTGCCATGCTTAATGCTTGTCACTAAGGCCCGAGTGCCATGATTTCAGATCTGAACCTATTAAGTTGTCGCCAATATATGTGTGTTTTAGATCCTATCTTGCAAGTTGTAGTCACCTACTATGTGTTATGACCCGGCGACCCTGGAGTGACAATAGCCGGAAACACTCCCGGAGATGACCATAGTATGAGGAGTTCATGTATTCACCAAGTGTTAATGCGTTGGTCCGGTTCTTTATTGAAAGGAGAACCTTAATATCCCATAGTTTCTGTTAGGACCCCGCTGCCACGGGAGGGATGGACAATAGATGTCATGCAAGTTCTTTTCCCTAAGCACGTATGACTACATACGGAATACATGCCTACATTAGATTGACGAACGGGAGCTAGTTACATATCTCTCCGTGTTATAGCTGTTACATGATGAATCACATCCGTCATACTCATCCATCACCGATCCACTGCCTACGAGTCTTTTACTACTGGTCCTTGCTACGTTACTTTGCTGCTACTACTATTGCTACCGCTGTTACTTTGCTGCTGCTATCACTACTGCTGTTCCTTGCTGCTACTGTCACTACTGCTGTTACTTGCTACTGCTGTTACTCGCTACTTTGTTGTTACTTGTTGCAAGACTTTTCTGGAGCAGTTGCTGGGGAAGAATAGTACCCCATCAACGTGCTATTTACTGGCGCCATTGATACAACAAGTTAGGAATAGTCTGCCGTCAACAGATCTTTTTCTGACACCGTTGCTGTCATACCACTTTGCTACTGATACTTTGCTTGTAGACACTAATCTTTCAGGTGTGGTAGAACTTGACAAACTCAGCTGCTAATACTTGAGAATATTCTTTCGTTTCCCCTTGTGTCGAATCAATAAATTTGGGTTGAATACTCTACCCTCGAAAACTGTTGCGATCCCCTACACTTGTGGGTTATCAAGACTATTTTCTGGCGCCGTTCCCGGGGAGGCACAACTATATTCTCTGAGTCACTTGGGATTTACGTTTGCTGATCACTATGAGGAATCCGAAAGATCCAAGAACTGAAATCTTGCATTCCACTATGCCTCCTGCTAGAAATCTTGATATGTCGCCTGTGCTTGATGATGCTACTTCTGCTGCCCATGATGCTTATGATGATGCTATCCTTGATACTATGCCTGACGATGCTATGCTTGATACTATGCCTGATGATGCTATGCCTGATGATGCTATCCTTGATACTGCTTTGCCACTAGGTGCATTCCTTGATGCACAAATTGCTAGAGTTGCTGCTAGACGTGATGATACTTCTGAAACTGCTGATACTATTGAAGTAGAACCTGCTATTTTGCCTGCTAGAACTAGCTCTCTTATGCCTGAATTGCCTGATATGCCTGATACGCGTTATGTTATGGAGGGAGAGATAGCTGAGGACTTTCTTACGTGTAAGGATAGCTATGATGTTGAGAATTTACTGCGCAAGTGGAAAGAAAAATCTCTGAACGCTAGGATGTAATACGACCCGAAGTTTGCTACTTCGCCTATCTTTGTGACGGATAAGGATTATGAATTCTGTGTCGACCCTGAGTTAATCACTCTCGTCGAATCTGATCCTTTTCAAGGTTACGAGTCTAAAACGGTTGTAGCCCATCTTACCGAACTGCACGATATAGCCACCATATTCACTAGTGAGGAAAAGATCCGCCACTACTATATCCTCAAGTTGTTTCCTTTCTCACTAAAGGATAATGCTAAGACTTGGTTCACTTCTCTTGCTCCTGGTTGTGTGCGTAGCCTCCATGTTATGGTCTATTAGTTCTCTAAAAAATATTTCCGTGGCCATAAGAAGCAAGCTGCCTTGTAGGAAATATACAACTTTGCTCAAGCTGAAGAAGAGAGTCTCCCACAAGCTTGGGGGAGGCTTATCCAGCTACTGAATGCTTTGCCTGATCACCCTCTTAAGAAGAACGAAATACTTGATATCTTCTATAATGGACTTACCGATGCTTCTAAATACCACCTGGATAGTTGTGCCGGTAGTGTTTTTAGGGAACAAACTGTAGAACAAGCTGAGATTCTATTGAATAACATCTTGTGCAATGAGAATGCTTGTACTATTCCCGAACCACCTCCTAAGCCAACTCCGAAGAAAAGAGGTATTCTATTCCTCAGTCCTGAAGATATGCAAGAAGCCAAGAAATCTATGCGAGAGAAAGGCATTATATCTGAAGATGTCAAAAATCTACCACCTATCAAAGAGATCCATGGTCTTGATAACCCGATACAGGTAGTAGAAGTATATTCTCTCCGTAGGTTTGATGAGAGTGATATTCCTGTTGATAAACCTGCTAGCCTATGCGTGGATGAATTTGATAAGTTTGTTGCGAAACAACAAAGTTTCAATGATTATGTTAGGAGACAATTGGAACAAAATGCTCGTATGCTTAGTCATTTAAGTGCTTGTGTGGACAGAAACGTCAATGATCTTAAGCTTCGGAGTAAACATGCCTCTATGGTTACTACTCAGGTAGAACAAGTACTTAAAGCTCAAAATGAGTTGCTCAATGAGTTGAATGACAATTCCATCAGAGTCGTCACTAGAGGCGGTAGAATGACTCACACTACAAGAAATAAGCTCGTTTATGACAAAAATTAATGACGGCGGTTTTATTGGTCATAGATCTATGACTAAAATATACAAAAAGGTCATGAGGTGTCTAAGAGGGTCCAAACCCTATAAAATTTTGACCGTCTCTCTCAAGAAGGTCATAATCCCATTGCACAAAATGGTCATTGCCATGCGTAGCTCTATTTATGCCCGCAAATCATTGCCTCATGAAAAGCTTTAGCTCTATTTGCCTATTAAAATCATCCTGAGCAAATTTCCAAAGTTTTTTGTTCATCTAGAAGCTTTGTGAAGGAAGTACGTACTAGGCATCTCCTAACGAGCTGAATTTTTACCACATATTCTATATGCCCAAATCATAGCTCTCCACAAAATTTGGTCCCCATCTAACAATCCATCTAAGCTCACAATCCAATCTTTGTTTCTCGTAATATTTTCAGTTTGTGAAGCAACTATATTTTGTATTGCTTTATAATTTCTCACAACTTACCAGGGCATGACACTGCCCATAAAATATCCCTCCACCAAATTGTATATCATTTTAGTGTATCTTATTTCCCTCAATATTTTCCCAATTTTTAGTTCAATAGAGAGCATTGTGAAGGAAGTATCATTTTTATTTATCCAAATGCTATGAAATTTGTATAGTGCTTTCCTTTTCCCAATTTATCATCCTCATCAAAATTGCACATCAATCCAATCTACGATGTGAGTCCGGCTTTAATTGTACATTAAATATGTCCTAGTATATTATAAAATTTATTTTGTCCAATTTTACAACAAATATATGGTAGGTCCTTCACAAAAAAACTCATTTTGACCACTCGAAAAATAAAAACGAAATTTTCGTTCAAAAATAATGAAAACTTTTGATGACATGATAGATGCAACCACATCAATGACATGAAGCTTAATTTTGCAAAAAATACTTGGTACGTTCGTTATAAAAATACCTATTTCCAACACGATTACATGAACTCTATTCTCATTGATCATTCATTTTGGACACGGATCGATGACGTGGCAAACATCCTACCATCCATGCTCAACCATCACACATCCATCCATCCATCCATCTATTCTATAGACCCTCCTGGCCACCACCGCACCCCACCTTTCCACCCATCCACCCCACCCAGCACCTCGCTAGAGACCCTCCTCGCCACCGCCACCGCCACCTGTTGCGGTCGATCCTGATCGATGTCTCGGGCCAGAGGAAGCACCCAGCACCCCCACATGATCCCCTCGATTCGCTCCTCCATCTCCTTCGACTGGATCCGGTGGGCGCGTCCTCCTGTGACCATGCGTATCTCTCGCATCCACTAGGATTTGGGCCAGCGTGTCGCCGACGTGGCCCTGACGTTGCTCCGGTGAGTCATATCCCCTCTCTTCCCTCGTCAAATACCTCCTTCCTTCTCCTTCTCACCACATCCCCTCTTAAATCTCAGATCCATTGTTTCCCAAGCACTAGAACGTGATGGACGGCAGGGTCGCTTCCTCCCCTGCCCGGACGCCATGGTGTGGCTCGATCTGGTCATGCGTGTTGCGACCGTCTCTCGGCCACCGCATGCTGCGATGTAACAACCCAAATTTTGGAATGTTAATATAATTTTTAGATTCATTGTTTGTTTGTTTGAGTGATTGAAACTTGAGTGAAGTTTGAAATTTTAAAAAATCTTTTGAATGAGAGGGAATAAAATGACTTTCCCCTTTTTGTGTGAATTCAAATTCACCCATTTAAAATCAATGAGAGAAGATGACATGACTTCTTCAACTATAAAGAATTTGAATGAAGGTGACATTTGAATTTTCTTTCGATTTTTGTTTTGCAATTCTATTTTTCTCCACTCAGGAAATGCCGGGAATAAATTCTTGCCAAGCAAGAAAGAGAGGAGGAACATGACCCTCCAAAACCAGGGTCATTCATTGAAATATTTTGAGCCAAGAAAACCAAAATTTAGTTGAGAAAATATTTGCAAAAAGAAATAAAGCATTTAGGGATTTTCTAAAAAAACATTTTTTAAGTTTTTATTTTGGCCGTGGAAAAATGCCCATCTTTTTGGATTTTTTGGTGAAAATTTTGATATATTATACCCCTATATTCCGTGCTTATACTGTCGTGGTTTTGTCACGGCAGATGTCCTCGTGAAAGGACTTAGTACTGGAGCCATCGCACCTTGGTGGCGACTCAAAGGGGTTAAGCGGGAGAGACACGGCGATTTACCCAGGTTCGGCCCCTCGAGAAGAGGTAATAGCCTACGTCCTGCTTTGTGTGTATTGATGTGGATTCGATTACAAGGAAGGCGTAACTCGCCCTAACCTAGCACTCGATGATTTCTCACCCCCCTCTCCCCCTCCAGACTCGCCTTTATATATAGGTCGAAGCCTTAGGGTTTACAAGAGTCCCTTCCTTTTTACAAATCGTGACCACCGCGGTCTCTAAGTCGCCGTTTTGTCGAACCCAGAGTCCTTCCATAAATCATAACCATCCTGCGACTTCGAACCGCCCGGACAGAGGCCCAACTAGACTTAAAGGATGAATCGCCTTAACAGTAACCCGGCCCATATTTGGTGGGTCACAACTGCAGGCAATATCCCCAACATTAGGCCCCAAATTGACTTGAATCTTCATGACAATGCCTCCATTTTAGTCGAAGGCGATTCACTCTTCTGTGTTCCTCCTTGCACCAGAAATCTTAACTCGCCAATTGGTGCCGAAAAAAGTCTCTGAGCCGCCAACGCATTTCCCATCAGTACTCTCCTTAGCCCTCGATTTTCGGGAACTCCAACACAATCTCAACGGATCTTTTGGGCGCATCATTATCCCAAAATTTTCGGATGTCATCATGGCGAATCTTTTCTTTCTCAACGGTTCCCGCTCACGGCGCCCCGATCCCCGCGCCCATCCTGATAAATAGGCGGAAGGGACAGGGCTGACACCGTCCACCTACCAGTCCCGTCGATTTCTCCACCATCATCACAGCGAGAAAAGATGCTCCGCATCCCGAAGGCTCCGTTGCCGGCCGCAATCTCTGCCTCCATCCGAAGAACTCCGGTGCTGCCCGCAGGCCGTCGCCGTCCGAGAAGCTCCGGCGCCGCCCGCAAACCGTTGCCATTCGAGGAGCTCCGGCGCCACCCGCAAGCCGCTGCCGTTCGAAGAGCTCCGGCGCCGCCTGGAAGCCGCTGCCGTTCGAAGAGCTCCGGCGCCGTTCAAGGGACTCCAGCGCCGCCCGCATGTCGTCGCCGTCGCCAGGCTCCATCGTCACCAACCTTCTTCGACCAAGATCTTCAGGTTAGGCCATTGCTTCCTTCTTTTAAGGGTAGATTTAGTTCTTGTTCTTGCCGCCGCCATTGCCATAGCTTCGAAGCTCTATGTTCGCCACCATCTTAACTGTTGAACTGATTAGTCCGAGCGCCATTAGGGCACCTAGTGTTTCAGACAATGCTATCCATCCGTGCCCTTGCGAATTTTCGCAACAGACTAGTCTTTTTGAACATGAGGCACCACCCTGATCACACACCGCTCATGTTTTAGCCACATCCGTAAGCTTTTATATCTATTGGATAGATCCATTCCTCTTTCACTGTTTGCAAAAAACTGTTTGGAAACCTCGTTCTTCCCTTAGTGTTTCGGAAAGAATAATGTTACCACCCATAGTAGCATCGCTTCTGAAAATAGCCCTGCTCCGATAGATCGCCACATCAATCCAACCCGGCCTCCCAATCCGGCGGGTTAAGCAGAAGCTAGTTCCGACTTACATAAAAAACGCTCGAGACATGTAATACCATTTTCTTGCCTATTTGTAGCATGGGTGCCGTTTTCAAGAGCGATTGGCTCCCCACCAAAGTTGACGATGTTGTTTTGGCGAATTACGTGAAAGCGGGCTGCTTGGATCCTCAAGACGTCATTGGATGGCGCACCGGGTTAGGAGAAGACCTACCCAACCCTAAGGAAGGAGAGATAGTAGTTTTTGTGGAACACTTAGAACGGGGTTTTAAACCGCCCGGATCTAAATTCCTTAGAGAGGCCCTGAATTTTATGAACGTCCGACTCCAGGATCTGGGACCCAATTACATAAGCAACCTGAGTCAATTCCAAGTCCTTTGCGAAGCTTATTTGCGGATCGAGCCTTCCGTCCCTCTGTTTTGGTATTTCTTCCACTTGAATCGCCAGACGGAATTCCACAATGGCCCCAGTTTGGAACTCGGCAGGGTCAACGTCCAGCGTCGCCGGGACAGTCCGTTCCCTGCGCTCACTATGCCTAGCCATCCCAAGGGCTGGGGTGAATCTTGGTTCTACTGCAAGGAAACATCCCCTGCCGGCGAAAACAAACTTCAGGGTTACAGGCCAAGCCGCCTCCCAGTCAACTTCAAGCTCCCTGACAAGCTCACCGAGGAAGAAGAGTCGGAATTCGTCCCAATTCTGTCCGAACTGAGATCCTTGACAAATAACGGTCTCACCGGGGTTGACTTGATTCGCTGCTGGGTCGAATGGCGGATCCTTCCTCTGAGCCGCCGAGATGGCCTGATGTGCGATTTTGACGGTACTCTGGATCATCCCCAATGCTACTTCCACACAGTGTTAACGGAAAAAGACATAGTCACCATCATCAGGAAGCTGACCGGCGAACCTGCAGCGAAATGCGGCCAAATCGGCCTTAAGCCCTTCTGCAAGATTAACCCGGCACCCAAGGTAACCAAAGCTAACTCGCCCTCAATTTTTATTTCATCTGGTTTACGGTCATCATGAATTCATGCCATATCCCCTTCCAGAAAGGCGACAAGTTCTGGTCTAGGAGACCTAAGAAACAAGCCATGAAGAGTGCTAAGCCGCCTTCCAAGAAAAACAAAGGCAAAGGCAAATCGGCTGCGGCCGAGCCATCTGAAGTCGACGAATCTCAAGCCGGCGACGCACTCTCAGAGGTACCAATCCGTCCTCATCTTCACTCGCCACTCATCACCTTTTTAACTTTTACTTATCTCTCGCTCCTTTTATAACAGAATGAAGATAACGAGAGCCAGGAAGACTCTGTCGAGGTAATTTCTGTCTCTTCCGATTCATCTCCTTCTCCACCTAAGCCGGCCCGGCGAATATGTGGGAAAGTACCTCTCTCACATCCAAATGCCCATTTGGACCCAAATTTCTTACTGAAGAAAACGCAGCACGCCTCAAAACGGAAAACGCGGAGTCATTCTGGCGACCTGACACCTAGCTTGCCAACAAGGAACAAAAGAAAACCAAGCAAGGTACCTCCTTTTCTTATGTGAGCAACCATTGTTCGTGCTGCTTTGGATCACAGTCCTAACCCGCCAGTATTATCGATGTATCAATTCTGCAGGATTCTCCCCCCACTTCTGGTGACTCAGTGATGTCGACCCTTCCACCAATGATCCGAGTCCCGGGGTAAGTTCCTTGTCCTGATCCTTGAGAATGATACTCTTTTATATATTATTTTTAAACACGCCTATCTCTGGTTTATTAGGGCGCAAGCCAAAAAGAGGAAGACCAGTGGATCAAACCCTGACGCCACTCCTGAATCTCCAAGGAAAGCTACTCCGACTCAAGAGGATCCGAGTCAACACAAGCCGACAATTCAAACGAACCCTCCTGAGTCGCCCAAAGGATCAACGGATGTCCCAAGATCACCGATCGTAATGGCGACAACTGATGACCCAGATGCTGTGGTCATTACTGGTTTTGGTTTCTCCAAGCCGGCAGATACAATCCTCTCCAAACATACAACATCCCCTTCTCCATCAATTCTCGAGTCTGGGCCTTCCAAGGCGAAACTTTCTGACTATGCAGGTCTGGAGTTTAAAGAACTCTGTTCTGGCTTCGCAAGTCGCCTGGAAGCGAGTTACGAGATGGAAAAGAATCTGCTGAAGATGTTAAATAACAAACATGAGGTAAAATTTTATACTCTATATTATTCTCAGCAACCCCCAAGGGCCGGGTCATCAGTAAAACGATGAGCGGGTCTTTTAAAAGCTTCGCGACCAGTAACACCCAAGGGCCGGGTCATCAGTAAAACGATGAGCCAGGTCTTTTAAAAGCTTCGCGACCAGTAACCCCCAAGGGCCGGGTCATTAGTAAAATGATGAGCCGGGTCTTGATTTCTGTATAATTTCCCTTGAGAAATTATACATTAGCCCCCAAGTGTCAGGGGTATTGCCTTGCAATAATTCCGAGACTTGTCTCTGTTTTTAAATTTTGAACAGGAAAGCCTTACCCAGACCGAACTGGTCCTGGGCGACTTAAGGAAAAACTTGGCTGATCAACAAGATGCCCGAGCTCAGTCGGAAGACAAATATAAGCTGGCTCTGGCTGAACTGGAAAAGCTCAAAGTCGAGTTAGAAAGAACTCAGGCTGACCACAGCGCGGTTTTGACGAGAGCCAAAAAAGCAGAAGCAAAGCTGGCTACTGTGCAGCAGGAGCTATCCGGCTTAAAGCGCCATATTTCCAACATGACACAAGCCATCTTTGGTGAGCTTTACCTAACTCGCCAATCCTATCCTCTTCCTTGGAGGAATTCCTTAAGGTTTAACTTACCGGTTATTTGATCACAGGCTCGAGAGTCGCCAATCTGCAAGACGACAGTGTGTTGATGCTGAAGGCGATCTATACACTGACGGAACAACTGTACACAGGCAGTGTGCTGACCGTCAAAGCTGTGATCGGTGCAAAGGAGCCCATAACTTCTATCAAAAAGGTGCTTGGATATCTATCCACACTACCTCCCCAGATCGGCGAGTTAACCCGATCAGCCGCCCGAAAGGGTGTCCTGACGGCTCTGAGTCGCTGCCTGGCGTATGCTCCAGAAATGAACTTGGAAGAAGTAGCTGCCGGCTTCCCTCAGCTTAAAGATGACGGCTCGGAGTTCGTGGAAGAAGACTACCAGAAGGTTGTCAAGGATTCTCGACTGGCCGCGACTCAACTCGCCGCCAGCCTTGACTTGACAAAATATCAGGCGGCTTACGATGAAAAGAACAAGAAAATCAGCCCGCCAACCTTCGTGGTGACCAACCTTATCCCTGGCGACCCAAGAATCCCTTTGACTGGGAAACAGACCTGGCATCAATCTTGACTGATGAAGACGATTTCGCCTCTTTGTCCAGATGCAATTGGGTCTTGGGCGATTTACAAATCGAAGCTGGTCAGAGCTCATGCCAGAACTTAGCGGAATAGGTTTTTCTTGAATTTGGCCCAAGAGCCATGTAATAGTCAGTACTATCTTTTGATGACATCTTCTGCAAAAAACCCTTATACCGTTTTTGAGGCGGTTTAAAATATTTGGTTAACCTTTATCAGAATCGCCTGAAATGCTCAACCCGCCAAGGATGAAAACCTTGAGTACATTATCTGTGAAAATAAAAGAATCACCAACAGTTTCAACGAGTAAGCAGTGAGGAAAATTTTTCCAAAGTCAAATCATAACATGAGCAATTTTGTTGGCTCATATGATCGCGACAGGGAGGGGGGGCGAGTGAAAAAGGTCGCGCACCCACCCTTAATGCAGGTTTCGTCGGCTCATAAGGTCGCGACAGGGGGAGGCGAGTCAGAAAACTCGTGCACCCACCCTTAATGCAGGTTTCGTCGGCTCATAAGGTCGCGACAGGGGGAAGTGAGTCAGAAAGCTCGTGCACCCACCCTTAATGCAGGTTTCGTCGGCTCATAAGGTCGCGACAGGGGGAGGAGAGTCAGAAAGCTCGTGCACCCACCCTTAATGCAGGTTTCGTCGGCTCATAAGGTCGCGACAGGGGGAGGCGAGTCAGAAAGCTCATGCACCCACCCTTAATGCAGGTTTCGTCGGTTCATACGGTCGCGACAGGGGGAGGCGAGTCAGAAAGCTCGTGCACCCACCCTTAATGCAGGTTTCGTCGGCTCATACGGTCGCGACAGGGGAAGGCGAGTCAGAAAGCTCGTGCACCCACCCTTTATGCATGTTCTGTCGGCTCATAAGGTCGCAACAGGATGTCATGAAATTGCTCTTTCTTTAAAGAAGAAGCCCCCCGAGTCAGGGAAACATTATATTATTCCATAATGAAAAACTGAAAAAACTTACAAAGCATGGAGTTTTAAGAACTCAAGTGTAATAAGGCCGCAAATGGGCAATATTCCAAGGGCGAGTTGACTCAGCCCCCGTAGTTGGTCGATCAGACCGAAGATCCATCAGGTAGTAAGAACCATTGTGAAGGTTCTTGCTGACAACGAAAGGTCCCTCCCAAGGGGGCGAAAGTTTGTGCATGCCTGCCCGATCTTGTATCAGTCGAAGCACCAAATCGCCTTCCTGGAAGGTCCGACTCTTCACCCGGCGACTATGATAACGCCGCAGATCTTGCTGATAGATCGCCGAACAAGCCGCTGCTAAGTCACGTGCTTCTTCCAAGGCGTCCAAAGAGTCCTGACGCGCCAGCTCGTTGTCCTGCTCCACATATGCGGCGACTCTAAGAGAATCATGCCTTATGTCAGTAGGGAGGACGGCCTCTGCACCATAGACCAAGAAGAAAGGGGTGAACCCCGTGGACCGATTCGGGGTGGTTCGGATGCTCCATAATACCGAAGGTAATTCCTCCACCCAACATCCTGGAGTTCTTTCCAGGGGAATTATGAGCCGAGGTTTGATCCCTCGCAAAATTTCCTGATTCGCCCGCTCGGCCTGTCCGTTTGACTGCGGGTGAGCAACCGCAGAGATATCAAGCCGGATATGTTCACGGCGACAGAAATCCAGCATCGCTCCTTGGGACATGTTAGTACCATTGTCTGTGATGATACTGTGCGGATATCCAAAACGGAAAATCAGCTTCTTCAGAAATTTTACCGCAGTCTCCGCGTCGCAAGCCCCAACTGGCTCCGCCTCAATCCACTTAGTGAATTTATCAACCGCCACCAATAAGTGAGTTTTCTTGTAGGAGGACATCTTAAAGGGACCGACCATGTCCAGCCCCCAGACCGCGAAAGGCCAAGTAATGGGGATCATCCTCAATTCTTGAGCCGGCACATGAGCCTGTCTCCCGTATTGTTGGCACCCCTCACACCGCCGTACTATATCTTCTGCATCTGCGTGAGCCGTCAACCATAAGAAACCGTGTCGAAAGGCTTTTGATACCAAAGAACGTGACCCGGAGTGATGTCCGCAGTCTCCAGAATGGATGTCATTAAGGATCGTGCATCCTTCCTCGGAGGAGACGCACCGCTGAAAGACCCCTGAAGCACTTCGTTTATATAACTCGCCATTAATGATGACCATGGACTTGCTACGCCGAACAATCTGGCGAGCCAAGACTTCGTCAGTGGGTAACTCGCCACGGGCAAGGTAAGCTAGATAAGGAAGAGCCCAATCCGGAGCGATATGGAGAGCCGCCACAAGCTGAGACTCGGGATCTGGTATCGCCAATTCCTCCTCCGTGGGTACAGTCACGGATGGTTTATGCAAGATATCCAAGAAGACATTAGGGGGGACCGGTTTTCTCTAGGAGCCGAGTCGCGAGAGGGCATCAGCTGCTTCGTTGAGTCGCCGATCAACATGATCAACCTGATATCCATGAAAACAGCCCGCCACGTCAGATACGGCTCGTCTGTAAGCCGCCATCATAGGATCTCGAGAATCTCAGGTGCCCGAAACCTGTTGCGCCACCAGATCTGAGTCCCCAAAACATCTGACTCGGGTTAGGTTCATCTCTTTTGCTAGTCGCAAACCGTGGAGCAGAGCTTCATACTCTGCCGCATTATTTGTACAAGGGAACATGAGCCGGAGGACGTAGCAGAACTTATCTCCTTGAGGGGATATCAACACCACACCAGCCCCCGAGCCCTCCAACTGCCTGGATCCATCAAAATAAATAGTCCAATAGGTAAGGTCAGGGCGATCTTCCGGAGCCTGAAGCTCCGTCCAATCATTGACGAAATCAACCAGTGCTTGGGACTTGATGGCCGTGCGGGGCCAATACTGAATGTGATGTGACCCAAGTTCTATCGCCCATTTGGCGATTCGCCCTGTTGCCTCGCGGTTTTGGATGACGTCGCCGAGGGGCGCGGAACTGACCACGGTGATTGGGTTTTCTTGAAAATAATGTTTAAGCTTCCGACTCGCCATGAACACCCCATAGACCAGTTTTTGCCAATGGGGGTATCGTTGTTTGGAGAGAGTTAACACCTCACTGATAAAATACACCGGGCGTTGTACCGGGTATTCCTTTCCTTCCTCCTTTCTTTCGACGACCACGACCACGCTGACCGCGTTGGAATTCGCGGCGATATACAGGAGCATGGGCTCCTTTTCAGTCGGGGCCGCCAGGACCGGCGGGTTAACCAGCTGATGTTTCAAGGCCTGAAGTGCCTCGTCGGCTTCCTCTGTCCACACGAATCGGTCAGACTTCCTCAACAATTGATAGAGCGGAATCGCCTTTTCTCTGAGGCGGCTTACAAAACGACTGAGAGCCGCGATACGACCCGCCAATCGCTGGACTTGGTTAACATTCGTCGGCTTGCCGAGGGAGGCAACCGCTTCAATTTTGTCCGGGTTAGCCTCGATGCCGCGCTCCGATACCAAGAAACCCAGTAGTTTTCCCGCAGGTACGCCAAAAACGCACTTGGTAGGATTTAGCTTCATCTGATATACCCGTAAATTATCAAAGGTTTCCTTAAGGTCTTCTAGAAGTGTCTCCTCCCGACGGGTCTTGATAACAATGTCGTCAACATAAGCATGGACGTTGCGGCCAATTTGGCTGTGGAGACAATTCTGGATGCAACGTTGGTAAGTCGCCCCTGCGCTCTTGAGTCCAAACAGCATGGACACATAGCAAAAGGCCCCGAAGGGGGTTATGAAAGCAGTCTTTTCTTGATCTTCCACAGCCATTTTGATCTGATGATAACCTGAGTAAGCGTCCAAAAAGCACAATCGTTCGCATCCCGCCACCGAGTCAATGATTTGGTCGATGCGGGGAAGAGCGAAAGGATCCTTGGGGCAAGCTCTGTTGAGGTCCGTATAGTCAATGCACATACGGAAGGTGCCATTCTTCTTGAGTACTAACACCGGGTTAGCTAGCCATTTGGGGTGAAAGACTTCCACGATGAAACCGGTGGCTAAAAGACGGGCGACTTCCTCTCCAATCGCCTTCCGTCGCTCCTCGTTAAACCGGCGGAGGTATTGTTGGACAGGTTTGCATTTTGGGTCAATGTTAAGATGGTGCTCAGCGAATTCTCTCGGTACACCCGGCATGTCAGAGGGTTTCCATGCGAAGATGTCCCGATTCTCACGAATGAATTCGATGAGCGCGCTTTCCTATTTGGGGTCCAGACCCGTCCCAATGGTAAACTGCTTGGATGAATCGCCAGGGACGAGGTCGACTGTCTTCGTGTCATCCATTGGTTTGAACTTGAGGGGCGACTCGGAATCTGTAGTCGGTTTCTTGAGTGGTGTCATGTCCGCCGGGTCAACATTGGCCCGGTGGTTTTTGAGCTCTTCCGCCGCGCAGGCGACTTCCGCGTAGGCCGCGTCTCCTTCCTCACACTCCTTTGCAATCCTTCTATCTCCGTCGACCATGATGGGCCCTTTAGGACCAGGCATTTTGAGCTTGAGGTAGACGTAGCACGGGCGGGCCATGAAGCGAGCGTAAGCCGGTCGTCCGAACAGCGCATGGTATGGGCTTTTTAATTTGACCACCTCGAAGACCAGAGACTCCGACCTGTAGTTCTGTGCAGTTCCAAACGCTACTGAGAGCCTGACCCGGCCGATCGGATAAGCGGATTTGCCCGGGACGATGCCGTGGAACACTGTGGTTGAAGGCATCAAGTCGTTCTCTAATAGATTCATCCTCCGGAAGGTGTCGAAGTATAGGATATTAATGCTGCTGCCGCCATCCATTAGTACTTTCGATAGAGTGTAGCCCGCCACTTGGGGAGCCACGACCAAGGCCAGGTCGCCCGGGTTATCTATTCTCGGCGGGTGATCCTCTCTGCTCCATGTTATGGTTTGTTAGGACCAGTGGAGATATCTGGGAACTGCCGGCTCAATTACGCTGTACGCCCGGTGATTTACCTTTTTATCACGTCTGCAGGCATTAGTGGTGAAAACATGGTATTGCCCATTACTCAGCTGTTTAGGATTGTTGCGGAAGCCCCCATGGTCATCCTGGTCCTGCGGAGCCCCCTGCGGGGGCGGCTGCTGGAAGACTCCTGGCGGGTTGTACCGCCGGTGGTGGTGCACCGGGTATTGGCCGTCGCCTGGCTGCGCCCCCCCTGAGCCTCTTGTTCGGGAAAACCGCCGAAGGGGTTGTGCCTTTGGTTGGGCGCGGCGAGTTGGTCTTGGCGACGGTTCGGGTCTTCGCTCTGGCTTTTCTTGATCGCCTCGGCCCGAAATTCCCGCATCACGAAGCAGTTCTCCCAGGAATGGCCCGCCGGGCCGTCGGCCGTGGCGTGGTGCGGGCAAGGGCCTTTGAGCAGCTCTTCGTAGTTACGCGGTCTTTTCCCGCTGAAGCCTCGATTCTTCTTTTTGCCGTCATTGGCGTTGGTGTTGGCAACCAGATCCGAGGGCTCCTCGTGTGGCCTACGCTTGCCGTTGGTCCCCTGGTTATGACGGTTGCGGCCTTGGAGGCGGGTATGCTTATTCGTTGAATCGCCCTTCTTGGGCGAGTTACCCTTACCATCCTCGCCGGGATCCTTGGTATCATCTGCTTCGGCGTACCTAGTGAGGGTGTCCATCAGCTCGCCCATATCCTGAACTTTCCGTTTGAGTCGCCCCAGCTTCTGGACCAGAGGTTCGTAGTGGCAGTTGTGCTCGAGGATAAGCACAGCTTGCGCTGCCGTGATGCCATCCGATGAATGGATAATTTCCGCGACTCGCCGCGACCAATGATGCGCCGACTCATCCGGGCGTTGCACGCAGTGTTGTAAGTCGACGATTGTCATCGGTCGTTTGCAGGTTCCCCGGAAGTTTTTGATGAAACGTTCCTTTAACTCGGCCCAGGACTGGATAGAATTGGGGGGTAAATTCTTCAACCAACTGCGTGCCGATCCCTCGAGCATCATGGTGAAGTATCTGGCGCAAACCGCCTCGTTTACGTCGAGCATGTCCATGGCGATTTCATAGCCCTCGATCCAAGATGTTGGTTCTAGGTCTGGTGTGTAATTAGGCACCTTTCTTGGTCCTTTGAAGTCCTTGGGCATTTTTTCGTTTCGAAGGGCCACGGACAAGCAGGGCACCCCAACTCGCCCTCCGGTCCCCGCGGGAGGAGTCTGAGCCTCTTGAGTGTTGGGTGGACCTCCGCCCGGCGGGTTCCGCTCGGGCGGGTTGTCCTGCGGGAGGTGTCGCGGGGCGCTGTTTACGGCTGGCTGATCCTCCGGCCAACCCCTGGTATAGCTCGCCTGGGGGGTGGAGTGTAGCCGTTCGGGGCTGTGCGAGAACTGCGCGTTTTGGACCACCGCCGTTTTCAACATCTCAATGGCGTTCCTTGCTTCGATCTCGGCTGGGGTGTTGCTGTGGATCGGGAGGGACTCCAGATGGCGAGTTGCGGCAAGCACGTTATCCACCGGGTTAGAGAAGTGGCCTCGGGGGGTACGGAAACGAGGGATTTGACCCTCAGTCGGCTGAATCGGCGGGTTAGGAGGGCGGCCCATCCCTCCTGCTGGGGCGGCTCCCATCCCGGGCGTTTGGGGAGTGTCGAACAGGCGAGTCGGATTGAGATCATGGGGCAGGCGTCCCTGGTGCCTCCGCTGATGGACGGCGTCGGATGCGCGCTGCTGTCTTTCGAGCCGCCAATTGTCGGTGTTCAACCGCATCCTTTCGGCCGTAATCTGGGCCTGTCGAGTTTCCATCCTGGCGGACTCCGTCTCAGCATCCTGAT
This sequence comes from Hordeum vulgare subsp. vulgare, assembly GCF_904849725.1. Lineage (NCBI taxonomy): Eukaryota > Viridiplantae > Streptophyta > Magnoliopsida > Poales > Poaceae > Hordeum > Hordeum vulgare. The sequence goes on from NC_058524.1 coordinate 570,297,048, forward strand.
GGGCCTTTGCCACCGCCTCCCTCAGCTTTGCTATCTCCGCATTTATCTCTCCTTGGTTTTCTGGCGTGAGGGGGGTTGACATTAGTCTTGTGATTTCCGCCGCTAAATCCACTAGGACTCCTGACGCACTTCTGGACGTCCCGCCGGCTCCATCGCCCCCGGCGGGGTTCGGTGCGGGCTGAGTCGCCCCGGCCATGTAGATGGCGATCTGGCGGCGGGTTCGATCGAGGATTTCCGGATCCATGGCCAATGACAAGCCCCCAAGACCGTCTCCGTGGAGGTACTGGATGGAATTGGAATCGCCCATGGATGACTCGTCGTCAGAGTTGACGGGGGTGACCTCCTGAGCCGCCGCGCGCTCTGGTTCCTCCGATCCCTGTGTGAAACCCACAAAGACCGGGCGGGTCAGATTCCGGTTTATGACTGGATGAACGTACCTGGCCGGCTCGACGATGTCGGAGGAGGTGTCCGGCTCAGGAACGGGTGACCCGATCATGCCGATGAAGACGTTGATCTTGCCGAAGGGGACCCTGTAGCCTGATTCGTGAGAATTTGCTTCAGGTCCCCATCGCCTGTTGTCGATGTAGGCTATGCCGCGTCGGCTCCAAGTCATGAGCGCCGCCGCATAACTCCCAGACCCTGGTAGGGCTCCCTTTGAGAACTCAACTCCACCGTGCGCAGGCCCCACGGTGGGCGCCAACTGTCGTGGTTTTGTCACGGCAGATGTCCTCGTGAAAGGACTTAGTACTGGAGCCATCGCACCTTGGTGGCGACTCAAAGGGGTTAAGCGGGAGAGACACGGCGATTTACCCATGTTCGGCCCCTTGAGAAGAGGTAATAGCCTACGTCCTGCTTTGTGTGTATTGATGTGGATTCGATTACAAGGAAGGCGTAACTCGCCCTAACCTAGCACTCGATGATTTCTCACCCCCCGCTCCCCCTCCAGACTCGCCTTTATATATAGGTCGAAGCCTTAGGGTTTACAAGAGTCCCTTCCTTTTTACAAATCGTGACCACCGCGGTCTCTAAGTCGCCGTTTTGTCGAACCCAGAGTCCTTCCATAAATCATAACCATCCTGCGACTTCGAACCGCCCGGACAGAGGCCCAACTAGCCTTAAAGGATGAATCGCCTTAACAGTAACCCGGCCCATATTTGGCGGGTCACAACTGCACGCAATATCCCCAACATATACTATTTCCAATTATACGTTTTTCTTTCCTAGTTATAATAAAAAGGAAAGAAATCACTTTTATTAGGAAAGTACCTGGGCCACGTTCGGAAATGAATCTGGCCCAGTCCATACCTTCTTCTTCGTCTTCACGACCTTCCTTCTGTGGCCATGGCAGAAGCTTCCGAGGAAGCTTTCTCTCCTAGATTCGCGGGATTCATTCCCTCCCCGCACCTCCCACCACCCCTATAAGATTGCCCCTCCTCTCCTCGTTCCATTTTCCCATCAGCTCGCCCTGTCCCTGCCCGTAGCCACGGCGCCCCCACCATTGTTGTTCCTGCCAGGAGCCGAACAGAAGGACGCCTAGGAGCCCCTGACGGCCCCTTCCTCGCCCCCGGGACCCCCTCCGCCCTTCCCCCTCCCCGCCAGTGACCCTCCCCTCGCCGAAGTGCCCCTACCCTCGCTGAAGCAAGCCCCACCTCGCCGGCTAACCTCCCAGCCACTGCCAACCTTCCAGCCACGGTGAGCTTCAAAAAAATCCCGTCAAAGTTTTTTTTTCAGAAAAAGAGAAAACTTATAAAATTCATATCTATTAGTCTATAACTCCGAATTAATTGATTATTTTTGCATTAGATCACATATTTCTTATAGTTTCCTAAAATATATAATTTCACTATGTTTGAATTTATAAAATTTAAGTTAGAACAGATTTGGTTTAACTCTTGTTTTGCTTATACCAGGAGTTTAAAAATAGCTTTTAAATTAATTCTTTTTGCTACTGTTTCCTATTGATCATATATTTCAATAGTTTAAGTCTCCGTTTTTTTAAATAGTTTTACTTGGGGTTTTACCAAAACAGATTATGTTTTAGTTCTTTTAGGATTATAGCTATTTCTTTTTCTATATTTGTTTTTAAATTAGTTTCTTTTATATTTGAGAAAGTTCATATTTTGTTTTCTGTTAAATAACAGTAGGTTTTCAACAAAAACAAAATTTTATTTTTATTTATTTTCATGAAATCAATTCTAGTTCTCTAATAACTTACAATTGATTTCCCTACCAGTTTACTCCCATTTGAAAATACTTTCAAATAGTTTTATGAAAAATATTTTATTTTATCTTAGTTAAATTTATATTTTATTCTATGTTATTTTACTATTTTAGTGTTTTATTTTCAGTTAGAACAAAAACTATTTAGTGTTTGATGTAGTAGAAGACTCCCTAGTTTTCTTTGAAATTCCTTTGGATTCTTATTCGATCTTTCTTATTGTTTTGATTGCATCAACTTTTATTGTTGTTTGTTATTTGATTGCTAGAATGATTGCTAGTGTGAGTGCTTATGTGAATACTATGTTTGCTTATATATATTTCATCGGAGAGTGACGAATAGTTCTATCAAGTTATTTCTCGAGAACGATAATTCTTCTTCATCAACCTCACCAGGCAAGTCACGTTGATCATATTAATACCTATGTTTTATATGCATTGTAGTTCTACCTTTCTTCACCCAATTGCATGCAAAGTAGGTACTTGGAAATTTTGGATCTTGATGTAGTATCATGTGGTAGGCACCCACCCCCTTGTTACTTTGGTCGGGACGTTATTATGCTATGCTCCTAGTAGACGGGATTTTGGTTGAGTGTTTACCATGAGTGTTGTGAGGACTTAATAATCAAGACTTGAAGAACTCCAAGACTTGCAAGACCTCATAACGAAATATACTTCTCGGTGAAGAACGGTTTAGATGGGCTCCCTGGAGAAACCAGTGGACGACCCGAGATGCATGGGGAAGCGCCATGACATCTTGCGGAAAGCTTCACCCAGGCTCAAAGAGACGGATGGATATTTTCAAGACCCAAGGCTTAGCTGCACAGCCACAAGTCATTATGGGCTCTGGCTTGGTTGGACAACGTGGCGACTCTGGACAGGCGGTGCTAGCAGATGTAGAAGAACGGTAGGATTGGATGGGCACCGACAGAGGATCAGAGAGACCCGTTGAAAGACCATGTTTTGATCATCCGGTCTTCAAACACCCTGAAGTGCGAGGACATACACGGAGGCGATCAAATCTTGTGGGGAACGTGTGCAAAACTCTGCAGAGTATTCAAACCTAATCGATTAGCCGTGTCCATGGTCATGGACAACTTGAGCCAAAGGAACTGAAACTATCAGGAATTCTCAACACCATTATATATATTTGATGTGGGTAATATTGATAACTTGGGTACGAGAATTGGTTGGTGGAACCATCTCGTTAACAACCAACAATGTAGTAATATTTTGCTTTTAGCCCTCTCTTGATGTAGGAGAAAACTTTGCTTTCCGCTAAAAAAAACTTATAGCCCCACCTGCCATATATGCATATAGTATAGATGATTTTCACCCCTCTCTTTTATGACTTGCTGGCATATTCAATATGCTGACCCTACACGGCTGCAACGTCTTATGTTGCAGATACTTTCTTCGACGAGTAAGAGTACGATTCAGGGTTACGGTCTGCACTCAACTTGCCGTTGGTGTTTATTGGGACTCCACTCCCTTGACTGTTTCCGCTGAGATTTTAAGGTATATACCAGTTTTATGTTATGACATCTGATTGCACTTTGATATATACATTGATGTAGTGTGTGTGCCAGCATACTGATCTAGGGATGGCACAGATACGTAGAGGCTTGACTCGTTTTGAGTCGGGTCGCTACAGATATGGTATCAGAGCACATGTTGACTGTAGGACGTGACCCTAGAAACTGAAAATCCCTTAGGAAAGGATATCTCTAAAATTTTATTTTCAAGAACATTCTTTACTTCTCATCTCTTCGGATTTCATCAAATGTTCTCTCTCACCTCAAATAGTTAGACAATACCCTTTCCCCTCTAACCACATGAAGGATCAACGGAGTCCCACTTTAAAGTAAAGAGAATTTCACCATGCATTTGAAGAATTGAAGCTGCACCAATTGAAGACTCTCAAGACTCGAAGAATTCAAAGACCCTCAAGCGTTCGAATATTTATATGACCATTAGAAGTCCAAATCCATGTTATATACCCACGTTAGATACGATGATTTGTGAACCCTCATTGGTGTGTATTTTCCGACAGCCACAAATAAAACCTATTCTCAAAAAAATATTGTTTGTATTGTGTGTATATCCCTCTACCCCTCTCTCTCTCTCTCTCTTACCCATCTCATTCCAAAAACCTTGGACCCAATAGATGGCGTATGAAGTTGGACTTGTAGTCTCGGGACCAATGACCTAGCTGGAGGCTGATATATGGATTCAGAACATGGAGAACCACTTCGGGAGCAATTTGATTTCAAGGAAATCTGAAGTGGCACACGCTCTTGAGTACTTTACCCAAGCTGCTGCTATCTCGTGGAAAATGCATCATGCCATACAAGGATTTAGTGGAGCAGAAACTTGGGACGAATTCAAGAAGACTCTGTTAAGATCCCGTCTTATTCAGAAGTGCTATGAGAATCCGAAGAAGAAGACTTGTGCATGCAAGATCTATGGAGAAATAGGACACACCCAGGAGAAACACAAGGATGGATGCACTCATTGTGAAGAGAATCACCCAGCGGAGGAATGCCCAACTAGTCAGGTGACTTGTTTCTTGTGTGAAGAAACCACCCACTACCCAACCCAGTGTTACATTTACCCCAAGGTGCAACAAGTTGTCAAGCAACAGAAAGAAGCAATGGAGGAAACACTCACGAAGAAGATTTTAGAAGAACATGTGATGAAGGAAAATATTGGAGACCCTGATGGACAGAGCCTAACCAGATTTTTCTCCAATGCCTGTTACTCATGTGGAGAGGAAGGACATTTTTCACAGGAGTGCATGAATAAAAGCCAAGAGTATCTCGGAAACTTCCCGACAGAAAAAGTAGAGTTTGATCCACTTGAAATATAAGAACTGGCCAAAATCAAGGAGTCCGGAAAGAAGAGAAAATACACCAGCTAGAGTCAAATCCCTGCACATAAGGACCTGAGCCATATCAGATGTTTCAAGTGTAAGGAGTTGGGCCACTACATCAATATGTGCCCAGGAAGGAAGCAAGAAACCCAAGGAGCAAAAGCAAACACTAAGAAGCCTCGAGACTTGTCTGAACTCATTTGCTTTCGTTGCAAGGAAGCAGGACATTATGCTAGTGATTGTCCACATGGGAAGAAAGCTAAAATGGAGTAGTTAAGTTTTGACACTGGCAACAAGTGTAACCTGAAGCACTCTTGTTTTTCATGAGATTATCGAGTTGAATTTTTGTAACAGAAGTCCCTGAGATTGTAATAACTTCATGAATCAATAAAAATTTATTGTGTCATGATTGCCTATGTTGAAACTGTATGCGTTGTCTCGCTACGAACAAAGATATGTGAACATTTATGACGATATGAGAAAATATGGTCTATGCAGGCATGAGTATATTTCATTTTAAGTGTCGTAGTAATCGGTAAACCCACAGGATCCAATGAGTAGGAATATACCATGCATACCAAGGAGACACATACATTCCTCTGAGTACCCATTTTTTTTGACACCTGCAGATGACAACCCGCTACGAGTCCTTCCTTAAGGGCTCAGAAACGATCATGACCCTGACTAGTGATCATGATTACCCAAAACTCCTGAAGGACATGATGAAGCACATTCATCTTGAAGGAGATGCAGTCTACAATGGCTACCCATTCATGGAAAGTGGAGTGGAACTATGGTATGTGGAAGTACACCTCCACCATGTGAAAGGAGCTTGTCCAAAGACTATGGGACAATACTTTTTATTTCACGTGTACCACGAGCAACCTTCTTTGATGTTGTTCGTGAAGCTGCCATGGAAGCCATACGTCAGATTGGAGAAATACTTGAAGCAAGACTCTGTCATACCCAGGAATACCTGAGTGAAGTGCATGCGGAGATGATGGAGATGAAGCTCATGGCCACCATGATAAAGCAAAAGATGGATGATTTCAAGGAGCACCTCGGAAGGTTCCAGTGGGACTAAAAGTATCTCCAAGGGAGACAAATGAATAAAGTTGGCAGGAATGCTTGACCATACCGAACAATGTGGATGCCATCATTTGTAATAAAGTTATTTTTGAATTGGAGTTTTGAGAAGAAATTAAGGATGTAATAAAGGATTGAATATGAAATGAATATGATTTATGGATGAACCAATACCTTTTGATGGTAAACACACCCATGGAAAAAGAAAAGTATCCCACGGAGTGGAGTGTGAACCAAAAATAAGTTTGGGGATTTTTATTATATGATGGTTACCCCAAGAGTATGATGGAATGAAATACCATAGGATTTAAAGGCGGAGTAATTCCAAGTATGAGTTAAAGTGGTCCTGCAACCCACAGACCCCGGGACTAATACGGATCCAGCACTACCTATATGAAGAAAGAAACTTGGAAGAAACTATGATGAATCAGCAAACGTTTTCTTAGGAGCATACGAAAACTCGAGAGTTGTGAAGATACGATAGATGTTTTGTTCAGCTTGCAGAACCAATGGATTATACGAACTTCGTTCGTGGACAAAAGAAATTTTGTAATGGTTGTGAGGATGCCCAAGCGTTAGAATACGAGATTCACTAAGCCTTATACAAGGTAATGATTTCAGTGCGACATGGCTTGGCCACCATGACGACTTACTCTTATCATTCTCTTGCTATTTGGAATGGTAAAACTAAGAGACTTACCCATAGTGAGAGACGACGTTCTTTGAATCTTTTGTTTAAGCCTTAGAATGGTATGATGAAGACCCATGTACATGGCACTTGTTGTCACGTGTAGGAAACCTTACGGTGAGGATGAAACCAAGACCCCTCTCTCAGCAGGATAACCACAAATGGTAGACCACCATGAGAATCATCGATATGTTATTTAGAATTGATCACGAGACTGTCAGTTAAGGAGACTCAGTAACGGAAGAAGCTTATATCAACAGAAGAACCCTCGATTTTCATGGAAACATTACGAATAAAATGGAAGAGCTTCACCAAAGGAGTTACGATGAAGAATGTGACGAGTCAGATGACAAGACCCTAGAGGATTTCTAAAATTTTGAGGGACCAGTAACTCTCACTTTAAGTGTGGTAGCATCCCACTTTGCAGGAGATTGGATTTGTTTGAAGACCTCCAAAACCCTAACTTCTCTTTCTAGCCTCTTTGAATCTCGAGGACGAGATTCACTTTAAGTACGGTAGGTTTGTAACATCCCACATTTTGGAATTTTAATATAATTATTAGATTGATTGTTTGTTTGTTTGAGTCATTGAAACTTGAGTGAAGTTTGAAAATTTTAAAAAACTTTTGAATGAGAGGGAATAAAATGACTTTCCCCTTTTTCCTGTGAACTCAAATTCATCTATTTAAAATCAATGAGAGAAGATGACATGACTTCTTCAACTATAAATAATTTGAATGAAAGTGACATTTGAATTTTCTTTCGATTTTTGTTTTGCAATTCTATTTTTCTCCACTCAGGAAATGCCGGGAATAAATTCTTGCCAAGCAAGAAAGAGACGAGGAACATGACCCTCCAAAACCACGGGCATTCATTGAAATATTTTGAGCCAAGAAAACCAAAATTTAATAGTGAAAATATTTGCAAAAAGAAATAAAGCATTTAGGAATTTTCTGGAAAAAAATTAATTTTTTATTTTGGTCGTGGAAAAATGCCCATCTTCTTGGAAAAAAAATTCTGAAAATTTTGATATATTATACCCCCATATTCCGTGCTTATACTATTTCCTATTATACGTTTTTCTTTCCTAGTTATAATAGAAAGGAAAGAAATCACTTTTATTAGGAAAGTACCTGGGCCGCGTTGTGAAACGAATGTGGCCCAATCCATACCTTCTTCTTCCTCCTCACGACCTTCCTTCTCTGGCCATGGCAGAAGTTTCCCAGGAAGCTTTCTCTCCCAGATTCGCGGGATTCATTCCCTCCCCGCACCTCCCACCACCCCTATAAGATTGCCCCTCCTCTTCTCGTTCCATTTTCCCATCAGCTCGCCCTCTCCCTGCCCGTAGCCACGGCACCTCCACCATTGTTGTTCCTGCCAGGAGCCGAACAGAAGGACGCCCAGGAGCCCCTGACGGCCCCTTCCTCGCCCCCGGGACCCCCTCCGCCGTTCCCCCTCCCCGCCGGTGACCCTCCCCTCGCCGGAGTGCCCCTACCCTCGCCGAAGCAAGCCCCACCTCGTCGGCTAACCTCCCAGCCACTGCCAACCTTCCAGCCACGGCGAGCTTCAAAAAAATCCCGTCACAGTTTTTTTTCCAAAAAAAGAGCAAATTTATAAAATTCACTTCTATTAGTCTATAAATCCGAATTAGTTGATTCTTTTTGCATTAGATCACAAATGTCCTGTAGTTTCCTAAAATATAAATTTGACTATCTTTGAATTTATAAAATTTGAGTTAGAACAGATTTGGTTTAACTCTTGTTTTGCTTATACCAGGAGTTTAAAAATAGCTTTTAAATTAATTCTTTTTGCTACTGTTTCCTATTGATCATATATTTTAGTAGTTTAAGTTTCAATTGTTTTTTAAAAAAATTACTTGGGGTTTTACCAAAACAGATTCTGTTTTAGTTCTTTTAGGATTATAGCTATTTCTTTTCTATATTTGTTTTTAAATTAGTTTCTTTTATATTTGAGGAAGTTTATATTTTGTTTTATGTTAGATAACAGTAGGATTTCAATAAAAACAAAATTTTATTTTTATTTGTTTTCACGAAATCAATTCGAGTTCTCTAATAACTTGCAATTGATTTCCCTAGTAGTTTACTCCCATTTGAAAATACTTTCAAATAGTTTTATGAAAAATATTTTATTTTATCTTAGTTAAATTTATATTTTATTCTATGTTATTTTGCTATTTTAGTGTTTTATTTTCAGTTAGAACAAAAACTATTTAGTGTTTGATGTAGTAGAAGACTCCCTAGTTTTCTTTGAATTTCCTTTGGATTCTTATTCGATCTTTCTTATTGTTTTGATTGCATCAACTTTTATTGTTGTTTGTTATTTGATTGCTAGAATGATTGCTAGTGTGAGTGCTTATGTGAATACTATGTTTGCTTATATAGATTTCATCGGAGAGTGATGAATAGTTCTATCAAGTTATTTCTCGAGAACGATAATTCTTCTTCATCAACCTCACCAGGCAAGTCACGTTGATCATATTAATACCTATGTTTTATATGCATTGTAGTTCTACCTTTCTTCACCCAATTGCATGCAAAGTAGGTACTTGGAAATTTTGGATCTTGATGTAGTATCATGTGGTAGGCACCCACCCCCTTGTTAGTTTGGTCGGGACGTTATTATGCTATGCTCCTAGTAGACGGGGTTTTGGTTGAGTGTTTACCATGAGTGTTGTGAGAACTTAATAATCAAGACCTGAAGAACTCCAAGACTTGCAAGACCTCAGAACGAAATATACCTCTGGGTGAAGGACGGTTTAGATGGGCTCCCTAGAGAAACCAGTGGACGACCCGGGATGCATGGGGAAGCGCCATGAATCTTGCAGAAAGCTTCACCCAGGCTCAAAGAGACGGACGGATATTTTCAAGACCCAAGGCTTACCTGCACAGCCACAAGTCATTATAGGCTCTCGCTTGGTTGGACAACATGGTGACTCTGGAGGTGCGGTGCTAGCAGATGTAGAAGAACGGTAGGATTGGATGGGCACCGACAGAGGATCAGAGGGACCCGTTGAAAGACCATGTTTTGATCATCCGGTCTTCAAACACCCGGAAGCGCGAGGACATACACGGAGGCGATCAAATCTTGTGGGGAACGTGTGCAAAACTCTACAGAGTACTCAAACCTAATCGATTAGCCGTGTCCACGGTCATGGACAACTTGAGCCAAAGGAACTGAAACTATGAGGAATTCTCAACACCATTATATATATTTGATGTGGGTAATATTGATAACTTGGGTACGAGAATTGGTTGGTGGAACCATCTCGTTAACAACCAACCATGTAGTAATATTTTTCCTTTAGCCCTCTTTTGATGTAGGAGAAAACTTTGCTTTCCGCTAAAAAAAACTTATAGCCCCACCTGCCGTATATGCATACAGTATAGATGATTTTCACCCCTCTCTTTTGTGACTTGCCGGCATATTCAATATGCTGACCTACACGGCTGCAACGTCTTAGGTTGCGGATACTTTCTTCAACGAGTATGAGTACGCTTCAGGGTTACGGTCTGCACTCAACTTGCCGTTGGTGTTTATTGGGACTCCACTCCCTTGACTGTTTCCACCGAGATTTTAAGGTATATATCAGTTTTACATTATTACATGTGATTGCACTTTGATATATAGATTGATGTACTGTGTGTGCCAGCATACTGATCCAGGGATAACACAGATACACAGAGGCTTGACTCGTTTTGAGTCGGGCCGCTACATGTGACCGTCGTCTCGGCCATCGCATGCCGCGACACTTGACCTCCATAGCTCCGACCTGGCTACCAACGTAGCTGGACACTGGTTGCTCCCTACTCGATACTGTAGGTCTGCTTCAGCTTCACCCTGTCAATTCATCATCCCCAACTCTGAAACTAGGTTTGTTCTTCGTGAACTGATACATTCATCTCACCATATGAATTTTTTTCTTTTGAATTTATGGTTCTGGTTCTGGTTCATGCCACATCAAATTCACATATGGAATTCGTGATAGTCTAGGACGCGGTTGTTCTGCTCGCGAGAACATGTGTGCACGGAATCCGGTGCTTGATGGGATGGAGTTCATGTACCAATTAGGAGGTAACCTCACCAATCCTTACTACGTAGTTTAGTTTCGTGGAATTGCAAGGGATATCTTGTTGGGTAACGTAGCATAAATGCAAAAAAATTCTATGCCATATTCAGATCTTCCTATGGAGAGACCAGCAACGAGAGAGGGGTGAGTGCATCTTCATACCTTTGAAGATCGCTAAGCGGAACCGTTGGTAGAACGCGGTTGATGGAGTCGTACTCGCGGCGATTCAGATCGTGATGTAATTCCGATCTAGTGCCGAACCACGACACCTCCGCGTTCAACACACGTGCCACCCGGTGACGTCTCCCGCACCTTGATCCAGCGAGGAGGGAGAGGTTGGGGAAGATCTCCAGCAGCACGACGGCGTGGTGTCGACGGAGAGACGAGGTCTCCTGGCAGGGCTTCGCCAAGCACCGTGGGAGAGGAGGAAGAAGGGGGGCAGTGCTGCGCCAAGGGGGGTGGAAAACGGTGTGTAAAACAGCCCCAAAACCCCCACTGTATATAGGAGGAGGGGAGAGGGGGTGCCACCCCTAGGGTTCCCACCCTAGGTGGTGTGGCAGCCCCCCCAGATGGGAGGTGCGGCGGCCAGGAAAGGGGGAGGGGGTGGCGCACCCCTAGGTGGGCCTTAGGCCCACCAGCGCCTAGGGTTTCCCCCCTCCACCTCCTGCGCCTTGGGCCTCCTTGTGGGAGGCGCACCAGCCCACTTTGGGCTGGTTGCCCTCCCTCTTTTGGCCCATGCTACCTCTTGGGGCTGGTGGCCCCTCCCGATGGACCCTCGGGACCATTTCCGGTGGTCCCGGTACATTACCGGTGACGCCCGAAACATTTTGGTGTCCAAAACCATCCATCCTATATATCAATCTTTACCTCCGGACCATTCCGTAGCTCCTCGTGATGTCCGGGATCTCATCGGGACTCCGACCAACTTTCGGTAACCTCGTATAACAATTCCCTATAACCCTAGCGTCATCGAGCCTTAAGTGTGTAGACCCTACGGGTTCGGGAGACAGGCAGACATGACCGAGACACCTCTCTCGCCAATAACCATGAGTGGGGTCTGGATACCCATGGTAGCTCCCACTTGCTCCACGATGATCTCATCAGATGAACCACGATGTCAAGGATTAAATCTATCCCGTATACAATTCCCTTAGTTTGTCGGTATATAACTTGCCCGAGATTCGATCGTCGGTATACCTATACCTTGTTCAATCTCGTTACCGGTAAGTCTCTTTACTCCTTCCATAGAACGTCATCGTGTGACCAACTCCTTAGTCACATTGAGCTCATGATTATGTTCTACCGAGTGGGCCCAGAGATACCTCTCCGTCACGCGGAGTGACAAATCCCGATCTCGATTCGTACCAACCCAACAGACACTTTCAGAGGTACCCGTAGTGCACCTTTATAGTCACCAAGTTAAGTTGTGAAGTTTGATACACCCAAAGCACTCCTACGGTATCCGGGAGTTGCACAATCTCACGGTCGAAGGAAAAGACACTTGACATTTAGAAAAGCTTTAGCATACGAACAATACGATCTAGTGCTATGCTTAGGATTGGGTCTTGTCAATCACATCATTCTCCCAATGATGTGATCTCGTTATCAATGACATCTAACGCCCATGATCAGGAAACCATGATCATCTATTGCTCAATGAGCTAGCCAACTAGAGACTTGCTAGGGACACATTGTGATCTATTTATTCACACATGTATTAGTGTTTCCTGTTAATACAATTATAACATGAACAATAGACGATTATCATGAACCAGGAAATATGATAATAACCATTTTATTATTGCCTCTAGGGCATATTTCCAACAGTCTCCCACTTGCACTATAGTCAATAATCTAGTTACATTGTGATGTATCGAACACCCTTAGCATTATGGTGTTGACCATGTTTTGCTCGTGGAAGAGGTTTAGTCAACAGGTCTGCAACATTCAGATCCGTGTGTACTTTACAAATCTCTATTACTCCAATCTGTACATGGTCCTGGATGGAGTTGTAGCGGCGTTTGATGTGCTTCGTCTTCCGGTGAAACCTGGGCTCCTTGGCTATGGCAATGGCCCCAGTGTTATCACAGAAGAGTGTCATTGGACCCGACACGCTTGGAACCACTCCAAGGTCGGTGATGAGCTCCTTCATCCAAATTCCTTAGTGACCTGCTTCTGAAGCAGCTATGTACTCCGCTTCACATGTAGATGCTGCCACGACTTCTTGCTTGCTGCTGCACCAGCTCACTGCACCACCATTCAAAACATATACGTATCCGGTCTGTGACTTAGAGTCATCCGGATCTATGTCGAAGCTAGCGTCGACGTAACCCTTTACGACGAGCTTTTCATCACCTCCAGAAACGAGAAACATCTCCTTATTCCTCTTCAGGTACTTAAGGATATTCTTGACCGCTGTCCAGTGTTCCATACCGGGATCACTTTCGTACCTCCCTACCAAACTTATGGCAAGGCTTATATCAGGTCTGGTACACAGCATGGCATACATTAGAGAGCCTACGGCTGAAGCATAGGGGACATTACTCATCTTCTCTCTATCTGTTGTCGTGGTCGGTGACTGAGTCTTACTCAATCTCATACCTAGCAAAACTGGCAAGAACCCTTTCTTTGAGTTTTCCATATTGAACTTCTTCAATATCTTGTCAAGGTATGTACTTTGCGAAAGACCTATGAGGCGCCTCGATCTATCTCTATAGATCTTGATGCCTAATATGTATGCAGCTTCTCCAAGGTCCTTCATTGAAAAACTCTTGTTCAAATAGGCCTTTATGCTCTCCAACATCTCTATATTATTCCCCATCAATAATATGTCATCCACATATAGTATGAGGAAAGATACACAACTCCCACTCACTTTCTTGTATAGACAGGCTTCTCCATAAACCTGTATGAACCCAAACGCTTTAATCACCTCATTGAAGCGAATGTTCCAACTCCGAGATGCTTGACCAGCCCATAGATGGAGCGTTGGAGCTTGCACACTTTGTTAGCACCCTTAGGGTGGACAAAACCTTCTGGTTGCATCATATACAACTCTTCCTTAAGATTCCCGTTAAGGAACGCTGTTTTGACATCCATTTGCCAAATTTCATAATCATGAAAGGCGACAATTGCTAACATGATTCGGACTGATTTCAGCTTCGCTACGGGAGAGAAAGTCTCCTCGTAGTCAATTCCTTGAATTTTTCAAAAACCCTTTGCGACAAGGCGAGCTTTATAAACGGTTACATTACCATTTGCATCAGTCTTCTTCTTGAAGATCCATTTATTTTCTATTGCTCGCCGGTCATCGGGCAAGTCCACCAAAGTCCATACTTTGTTCTCATACATGGATCCTATCTCATATTTCATAGCTTCAAGCCATTTGTTGGAATCCGGACCCGCCATTGCTTCTTCATAGTTCGAAGGTTCACCGTTGTCCAACAACATGATTTCCATCACAGGGTTGCCGTACCACTGTGGTGCGGAGCGTACCCTTGTGGACCTTCGCGGTTCAGTAGTAACTTGATCCAAAGCTTCATGATCATTATCATTAACTTCCTCTTCAGTTGGTGCAGGCGCCACAGGAACAATTTCCCGTGTTGCGCTACTTTCCTGTTTGAGAGGGGTGTAATTACCTCATCAAGTTCTACTTTCCTCCCACTTACTTCTTTCAAGAGAAACTCTTTCTCTAGAAAGGATCCGTTTTTGGCAACAAAGGTTTTACCTTCGGATCGAAGATAGAAGGTATACCCAATAGTTTCCTTAAGGTATCCTATGAATACGCATTTCTCCGCTTTGGGTTCGAGCTTTTCTGGTTGAAGTTTCTTCACATAAGCATCGAGCCCCAAACTTTAAGAAACGACAACTTAGGTTTCTTGCCAAACCATAGTTCATACAGTGACGTCTCAACGGATTTAGACGGTGCCCTATTTAAAGTGAATGCTGCAGTTTCTAATGCGTAACCCCAAAATGATAGCGGTAATTCGGTAAGAGACATCATAGATCGTACCATATCTAATAAAGTGCGATTACGATGTTCAGACACTCCGCTGCGTTGCGGTGTGCCAGGCGGCGTCAGTTGTGAAACGATTCCACATTTCCTTAGGTGTGTGCCAAACTCGTGACTCAAATATTCTCCTCCACGATCAGATCGTAGACACTTAATTTTTCTGTCACGTTGATTCTCGACCTCACTCTGAAATTCCTTGAACTTTTCAAACGTCTCAGATTTGTGCTTCATCAAGTATATATACCCATACCTACTCAAATCATCGGTGAGAGTGAGAACATAACGATAGCCACCGCGAGCTTCAACGTTCATTGGACCACACACATCAGTATGTATTATTTCCAATAAGTCAGTTGCTCTCTCCATTATTCCTGAGAATGGCGTCTTAGTCATCTTTCCCATGAGGCATGGTTCGCATGTGTCAAATGATTCAAAGTCAAGAGACTCTAATAGTCCATCAGTATGGAGCTTCTTCATGCGCTTAACACCGATATGACCAAGGCGGCAGTGCCAAAAGTATGTGGGACTATCATTGTCAACTTTACATCTTTTGGTATTCACACTATGAATATGTGTAACATCACGATCGAGATTCATCAAGAATAAACCATTCACCAGCTGAGCATGACCATAAAACATATCACTCATATAAATCGAACAACCATTATTCTCCGACTTAAATGAGTAGCCGTCTCGCATTAAGCAAGACCCTGATACAATATTCATGCTCAAAGCTGGTACTAAATAACAATTATTAAGGTTTAAAACTAATCTCGACGGTAGATGTAGAGGTAGCGTGCCGACGGCGATCACATCGACCTTGGAGCCATTCCCGACGCGCATCGTCACCTCGTCCTTGGCCAGTCTCCGCTTATTCCGCAGTTCCTGCTTTGACTTGCAAAAATGAGCAACAACACCGGTATCAAATATCCAGGAGCTACTACGAGCGGTGGTAAGGTACAAATCAATAACATGTATATCACATATACCTTTAACGTTGTCGGCCTTCTTGTCCGTTAAGTATTTGGGGCAGTTCCGCTTCCAGTGACCTTTTCCCTTGCAATAGAAGCACTCAGTCTCAGGCTTGGGTCCATTCTTTTTCTTCTTCCCGGCATCTGGCTTACCGGGCGCGGCAACGGCTTTGCCGTCTTTCTTGAAGTTCTTCTTACCATTGCCCTTCTTTAAACTAGTGGTCTTGTTGACCATCAACACTTGATGCTCTTTCTTGATTTCTACTTCTGCAGACTTCAGCATCGAGTACAACTCGGGAATGGTCTTCTCCATCCCTTGCATGTTGTAGTTCAGCACAAAACCTTTGTAGCTTGGTGGGAGAGACTGGAGGATTCTGTTAATTATACCATCATCAAGAAGTTCGACTCCAAGTGAAGTGAGACGACCGTGTAACCCAGACATTTTGAGTATGTGCTCACTGACAGAACTGTTCTCCTCCATCTTACAACTAAAGAACTTGTCGGAGACTTCATATCTCTCGACACGGGCATGAGCTTGAAAAACTAGTTTCAGCTCTTGGAACATCTCATATGCACCGTGTTTCTCAAAACGCCTTTGGAGCCCCGTTTCCAAACTGTATAACATGCCACACCTGGCCAGAGAGTAGTCATCACTCCACGTTTGCCAGACGTTCAGAATGTCCTCGGCTGCTGCGGGAGCGGGAGGGTCACCTGGCGACGCATCAAGGACATAAGCGTTTTTAGCTGCTTCAAGGATGAGCTTCAAGTTGCGAACCCAGTCCGCATAGTTGCTACCATCATATTTCAGCTTGTTTTTCTCTAGGAATGCGTTGAAATTGAGGTTGACGTTGGCCATCTACAATATTTATAAAGACAACTTTTAGACTAAGTTCATGACAATTAAGTTCATTTAATCAAATTAAGTATGAACTCTCACTTAAATCGACATCCCTCTAGTCATCTAAGTGATACATGATCCATGTTGACCGACCCGTGTCCGATCATCACGTGAGACGAACTAGTCACCATAGTGAGCAACTTCATGCTGATCGTATTCAACCATACGACTCATGTTCGACCTTTCGGTCTCTTGTATTCGAGGTCATGTATGTACATGCTAAGCTCGTCGAGTCAACCTAGGTGTTTCGCGTGTGTAAATCTGGCTTACACCCGTTGTATGTGAACGTTAGAATCTATCACACCCGATCATCATGTGGTGCTTCGAGACAACGATCCTTCGCAACGGCGCACACTTAGGGGGATGCGTTCTCGAAATTTTAAGAGGGATCATCTTATTATGCTACCGTCGTTCTAAGAAATAAGATGAAAAACATTATAAACATCACAATGCAACCATATAGTGACATGATATGGCCATTATCATCTTTGCTCTTTCGATCTCCATCTTCAGCCATCGCATGATCATCATTGTCACCGGCGTGACACCATGATCTCCATCATCGTGTCTCCGTGAAGTCGTCACGCCAACTACTACTATCACTACTACTATAGCTAATCGTTAGCAATGAAGTAAAAGTAGTAAGCACATGGCGTTGCATCTCATACAATAAATTAAGACAACTCCTATGGCTCCTGCCGGTTGTCATACTCATCGACATGCAAGTCGTGAAACCTATTACAACAACATGATCATCTCATACATCATACATCCAACATCACAACTTTGGCCATATCACATCACATGTCAAACCCTGCAAAAACAAGTTAGACGTCCTCTAATTGTTGTTGCAAGTTTTACATGGCTGATTTGGGTTTCTAGCAAGAATGCTTTCTTACCTACATGACAGCCACAACGATGATATGTCAAAACTATTTACCCATCATAAGGACCCTTTTCATCAAATCCAATCCGACTAGAGTAGGAGAGACAGACACCCGCTCGCCACCTTTATGCACGGTGTGCATGTCTGTTGGTGGAACCAGTCTCACGTAAGCGTACGTGTAATGTCGGTCCGGGCCGCTTCATCCCACAATACCGCCAGAAAAGAATTAAGACTAGTAGCGGCAAGCAATTGACAAATCATCGCCCATAACCTTTTGTGTTCTACTCGTGCATAGAATCTACGCATAGAAAACCTCGCTCGGATGCCACTATTGGGTAACATAGCATAAATTCAAAAAAAATCTACGCCATATTCAGATCTTCCTATGGAGAGACCAGCAACGAGAGAGGGGTGAGTGCACCTTCATACCTTTGAAGATCGCTAAGCGGAAGCGTTGCTAGAACACGGTTGATGGAGTCGTACTCGCGGCGATTCACATCGCGGTGTGATTCTGATCTAGTGTCGAACCACGGCACCTCCGCGTTCAACACACGTGCAGCCCGGTGACGTCTCCCGCACCTTGATCCAGCAAGGAGGAGGGAGAGGTTGGGGAAGATCTCCAGCAGCACGACGACATGGTGTCGATGGAGAGAAGAGGTCTCCCGGTAGGGCTTCACCAAGCACCGTGGGAGAGGAGGAAGAAGGGGGGCAGGGTTGCGCCGAGGGGGATGGAAAACTGTGTGTAAAACAGCCCCAAAACCCCCACTATATACATGAGGAGGGGAGAGGGGGTGCCACCCCTAGGGTTCCCACCCTAGGTGGTGCGGCAGCCCCCCCCCCCCCCAGATGGGAGGTGCGGCGGCCAGGGGGAGAGGGTGGCGCACCCCTAGGAGGGCCTTAGGCCCACCAGCGCCTAGGGTTCCCCCCTCCACCTCCTGTGCCTTGGGCCTCCTCGTGGAAGGCGCACTACCCACTTTGGGCTGGTTGCCCTCCCTCTTTTGGCCCATGCTACCTTTTGTTGCTGGTGTCCCCTCCCGGTGGACCCTCGGGACCATTTCCAGTGGTCGTGGTGGTCCCGGTACATTACCGGTGATGCCCGAAACATTTCGGTGTCCAAAACCATTCATCCTGTATATCAATCTTTACCTCTAGACCATTCTGGAGCTCCTCGTGACGTCCGGGATCTCATCCGGGACTCCGAACAACTTTCGGTAACCTCGTATAATAATTCCCTATAACCCTAGCGTCATCGAGCCTTAAGTGTGTAGACCCAACGGGTTCGGGAGACATGCAGACATGACCGAGACACCTCTCTGGCCAATAACCATCAGTGGGGTATGGATACCCATGGTGGCTCCCACTTGCTCCACGACGATCTCATCGGATGAACCACGATGTCAAGGATTCAATCAATCCCGTATACAATTCCCTTTGTCTGTCGGTATAGAACTTGCCCGAGATTCGATCGTTGGTATACCTATACCTTGTTCAATCTCATTACCGGTAAGTCTCTTTACTCATTCCATAGCACATCATCGTGTGACAAACTCCTTAGTCACATTGAGCTCATGATGATATTCTACCGAGTGGGCCCAGAGATACCTCTCCGTCACGCGGAGTGACAAATCCCGATCTCGATTCGTACCAACCCAACAGACACTTTCAGAGGTACCCGTAGTGCACCTTTATAGTCACCCAGTTACGTTGTGACGTTTGATACACCTAAAGCACTCGTACGGTATCCGGGAGTTGCACAATCTCACGGTCGAAGGAAAAGACACTTGACATTTAGAAAATCTTTAGCATACGAATAATACGATCTAGTGCTATGCTTAGGATTGGGTCTTGTCCATCACATCATTCTCCCAATGATGTGATCCCGTTATCACTGACATCTAACGCCCATGATCAGGAAACCATGATCATCTATTGACCAACGAGCTAGCCAACTAGAGGCTTGCTAGGGACACATTGTGATCTATTTATTCACACATGTATTACTGTTTCCTGTTAATACAATTATAGCATGAACAATAGACCATTATCATGAACAAGGAAATATGATAATAACCATTTTATTATTGCCTCTAGGGCATATTTCCAACATATGTGTCATGCCACCAGATTTGGCCGATGCAGGACTGCTGTCATGGTTATGCCTTCTGAATTTTTCGACAGTATGCTTATGCAATGGTGCATTCTGATATTTGTTTAGAGTATGCTCATGCATTCTGATTCTTTTTTGTATTGGAGAGTTGTTGGACGGTGTTAATGACTTGTTTCTGAATAAAAATGAAACTCCTCTTGAGTGTATTTCAAATTGATACTAACTTAGTTTGGATGATGTTTGTTTCTGAATTTTTGTCAGGATGGTTATGCATTCTGAATTTTTCGACAGTATGCTTATGCGATGGTGCATTCTGATTTTTTTTTACAGTATGCTCATGCATTCTAATTCTTCTTTTTGTCATTATATGCATGCATACTGAATTTTTGACTGAATTCTTGTGCAAACAGAGTGGCGAGCATATTTGTTGTTTATGCTGACTATAGATGTCGTCTAGTGGTCAGGCTGTTGGAGATTGATGACCGATTGGTTGGTGGTGGCTGCAGGAGATAGAACCGAGAGGCGTGGAGCAGATGAGAGGATAAGGCATAGAATTGATTTGTTGCTGATGATTGGTATGATGATGATGCTAATGAGGTAAATTTCGAGTTGCTTCCATGCATATCTTGTTTGATCCCTAGCCAATTATTTCGTCGTTTTGGTAAGGAGAAGTTGCTGAAATTAGCTAAATTCTATTCTGATGACTTTAATCACAAATATATGGTGACTCTTGATAATGAATTTGGCTTGTACATTGATAATATACTCCACGATTCAAGGTTAATCAAGATATAAAGTCGTTGTGTAAGGTCTGTGTTCACTTTAGTGATAAATAAACTCGTCATGTTTCTATTGGATTAGTATCTTTTATTAGAACCTGGTTGAAATAAACTCGTCATGTTTCTATTAGATACAAAGTCGTCGTGTAAGGTCTGCTCATATGCTTCCATGGGGTGCCTACCCTACCTGCTCGAGTAATAACATAAACCAGTGTATTTGGACAACCAACCAACAACATCGATAGTAGCACCAACTGTGTTTCTATTCTATTGGATACTCACGAATGTAAAGCATTTTATGGCAGCCCCGTATACATTAATACTAGTTTGATAAAACCTGATTTATATTGCATCTTTGTTGACTTGTTGATGTTTGTGCAAAGTATGAAACAACGTTGCGAAAAATACCATGCATGTGGATGTATGATTTATGTACTGTGCATGTAGCTAATTATTTTAAAATAGTGAATGTTTTATTCTTTTATAGGGATAAACCACACCATTTTATTTACCCTGTATTGTTTGTCAGCAGAGTAAGGATCTCTAGTTGTGTGTGTAGCGAGGGCGACTTAGATCTACGAGCACATCAACTATGAGCTTTCCGGATGCGACGACAAGTATTGCATGTTCACATGTGCACTCATCTAACCTGGTAATCCTCCATTTTCTCTCTTGTGACTCATATCCGTCAAAATAGGAGAAGATTTTGTTTCTTGCTTAGTTTCCTTGCATATAAGCTTTGGGCACCTATTAATGCTACAAATTTAAGTAATCTGACAAGCCCTTTATTAGTTGTATGCAAATGTTGCCCTAGTTTGTTATACCGGGATTGAACTATAGTCATGATGCCAACACGTTCTTATTTTTCTTCTGATGCAATAGTTAGCTGGATGCAGAAGATGGAATCAACACACATAGCACATCAGCTTGATATGAATTTGATCTTACTAGTATTTAATACTCGGAACCTGATTTATGGAAGAAACCTACTTTGGTTCGTGCACATTAATGCCCCTAAAATGATCACTTCTTGCATCCATGACTTGCTTATATGTTGTTTGGAGTCTGCTCCGCTTGTTGCATTTTTTCATATTTCATGTTATGTTTAATTTGCCTCTCATGTCTTGTCCCTTTCAGTGCCAGGATGTCTCAATATTGAAGAAGAGGAAGACAATGGAGCCACACTGTCGTTATATGATGTCACTTTCTTCTTTTAGTGATGAATAGGATATGTTTTGTGTAATACCATTTGTTTGGGATGTGCAATTTTAGTTTGGAATTTATTTGTGTAATTTTACATTGGGGAATGAAAGTTGGTACTGTAGCTGAATGTGTTGTGCACATCACATAATGTTGGTACAGTAGATGGATCAGAATAATGTTGTGGAAATAATGTATTGCATATAACCTCTGGCCCAACAAAATGCAATTTTTTATAGGCCACACTTTTTGGGCTTGGCTGATTGGGCTTGTAAAAATTTATATTGATTTTATTGCATCCCAACCCATGCCATGTCATATCTGACGTGTGGTACATGTCACTATTTCTGCTATGTCATATGTTCGCCACGTGGAGGATGCCAGATGAGCTTAGCCATGTCAGATCCTAAATGGATGAGGCACATGGGTAATGACCAAAATTTTGGCCATGACCTAATTGTTTTGGTCATGAAAACAGTGACCAAAACTTTAGAAAGGTCAAGTTTTTTCGTTCTTGATGGCCAATTGTTGACCTCCTCATTTTGGTCATAAGAAGGTCATAAATTGAAAATAATGATGATTCAATGACAAAAAAGGAGAGTCATCGTCGGCCATATTTCTTGTAGTGTCATGAATCTTTGTATCGTGAGGGTCATCCGAAGAGAATTGAACAAGATTCTCAAGGAGTTAGCACTGATGCACCTAGTCATCCTGGAAAGAAGAAGAAAGATGATAGGAACTTGCACGCTAGCAACCATGTTGCTGCTACACCTCAGAGTCCAAACGATGCCTCTGTCCTTGATGCTGAAACACAATCTGGTGATCAACATGAGCCTAATGATGATATCAATAGTGATGTTCATGTTGATGCTCAACCTAGCAATGATAAGGATGTGGAGATTGAACCTGTTGATCTTGATAACCCACAACCTAAGAATAGAAGGTACCATAAGAATGACTTCACTTCTAGGAAGCATGGTAAAGAAAGGGAACCATGGGTTCAGAAACCTATGCCCTTTCCTCCCAAACCATCCAAGAAAAAGGTTGATGAGGATTTTGAGCGATTCGTTGAAATGACCAGACCTGTCTTTCTGCAAATGCGTTTGACGAATATGCTCAAAATGTCTCTGTATGCTAAGTACATGAAAGATATTTTGACTAATAAGAGGAGGATACCTGAGGTTGAGATTTCCATCATGCTCCCTAATTATACCTTCAAGGGTGGAACTCCTAAGAAACTAGGTGATCCCGGTGTGCCCACTATACCTTGCTCCATTAAAGGCAACTACGTTAGAACTGCTTTATGCTACCTTGGAGCCGGTGTTAGTGTTATGCCTCTCTCTCTCTCTTTATCATAGAGTTGAACTGGATAAGTTGACACCTACTGAAATCTCTCTGCAAATGTCCGACAAATCAACTGCTTTCCCAATCGGCATTTGCGAGGACGTGCTTGTTCTGGTTGCTAACGTCACTATCTTAACAGACTTTGTTATCTTGGATATTCCCGAGGACGATGCTATGGCTGTCATCCTCGGAAGACCCTTTTTAAACACCACAGGGGTTGTTATAGATTGCAACAAAGGCAATGTCACTTTCCATGTCAACAGTAATGAGCATACGGTGCACTTTCCGAAGAAACAATATCGAGTACATTGCATCAATGTTATTGAAAAAACTTCATCGATTCTTATTGGGAGCTTTGAATGCCCTATTCCTCGTGTCAAGATGAAGTATGACTTGCTTGTTGGGGTGATACACATCCCCATTGAGGTGACCCAGTGACTATTCGAAAATTCTCCGTTCTCTTTTGCGATTCGAAAAGGTTTGTCAAGGAGACTTGATCAACCTCATTGGCGGATTTTCTTTCGATGACCATGAGACGGATGAATCGAGGAGTCACAAACCACTGTTCCAAGCTTTCACTTTAGGTTGCTTAGAAGAAAAATGATAGATTTAGTTTAGTTTTCCCTGTTTTCTGTTTTAGCGTGCGGTAGATAAGTACCCCGAAAATAAAAGCTCTCCGAACGTCCTGAAAATCAAGTATGATTTTTCTGGAATTTTTGTAAAATTCTGGGACAAAGAGCTTGTCTCGGGGCTGTACTAGTGGGCCACAAGCCCTTGGGGCGCGGGCACCCCCTGGCCGCGCCACCCAGGCTTGTTGGGCCCACAGGCACCCCTCCACTCATTCTTGCTCTCATCCGGTTCTCCTACCTCCAGAAAAAATCGGTTCGCAGCTCAAACCCGTGTTCTTGCTCCTCTTGTTGGGATTTTCGATCTCTTTGCTCACATCACCGTTATATGAACTGTTTTGGGGAAATTACTCCTTGGTAGGTGACTCCTCCATTGGTCCAATTAGTTTTTTCTCTAGTGCCTTATACTCCGCGTATTTTTGCTGCCTTGGTGACCATGTTCTTGAGCTTTGCATGCTAATTTTAGCTGGTCCCAAGTAGTTTTGATGCGTAATATGGCCTCTAGGCACTAGTTGGAGTAGTTGCTACGAGTTTAGTTGAGCCTTGTTAACTTTTCCTTAGAATCACTAAAAATTCAGAAATTTTCAGAGATAGAAAAGGAAAAAGATGAGGAGGTTGTTAAGAGGCTCGTCAAGCCGTGACCCCAAGGATGATGGGAGTGAGAAAAAGCCCAAGTATCCGGTCGCTCGAGTCGCGGAAGTTCGAGCGTGCTAGTGGCCAAGCGACGTGTTCTTACGCGTCACTGGAATTTATGAGGACTTTTACCACCTGGTGGAGAACGCACGCCTTACCGCCTTCGTTGAAGATAAGTGTCTGCAATACCTCCTCCTCACTAATATATTCGTACAAAGCTTTAACTTCTATCCGAGGAAGAATCCTCCTATGGTTGAGTTTAAACTTTATGATATCCCCCAGCGCATGTCACTTCAGGATTTTTGCAATGTTTGCAAATTGCCTTTTGTTGGGGATATTCACGAACCTCGTCCACGGGACTTGGACGCTTTCATTGTTACTATTGTCGTAGGAGAGGAGAGAGGAGTGTCTTGCGCTAGAGCTGCTAGCATTCAATTTCCCGTGCTTCGGTACTTCTCATTATTTGTGGGAAAATGTTTGATTGGTCATGGGAAAGTTGGGTCCCTTAGTTCCCCAGATCTTGTGGTCTTGCACGAAGCCCTTTATAACGATAAAACTTATAGCTTTGGCGCTATAGTAGCTCAACGGTTGACCTTGAACCGTTCTAAAGGTGTTGTCAATGGAGGTATCTATGCTACTCGTCTTGCTAGACACTTTGAGATACCTATTAGACTGGAGGAGGAAGAAGAGATTCTTCTTCCCGAGAGATATCTAGATTACGATAGCATGGTTTGCCATGACTTTCTTGATAGAGATATAAATAGAAGGATGATTTATGACCTGGTATTTAGTCAGGGTACTCGTGAGACTATTACTTTGCCTGCTCCTTCTTTTTTCAATCTTCCTGCAGGCAGGTACATTATTATGCCCTCGGACATCTACGTATATTGGGGTTTAGCCCAACCACAAGTGCCCGTGACCGAGCCACCAATGGAGTACCAGACGCCAGTTTACCAGTGGGAGCCAGAGGAGCTCACACAGCAGTGGCATCCTCAGTCCACTCTGGAGTACCCCGGAGCTGATTATTTCCCTCCTTGGGACTAGACCAACTTAGGCCAAAAGCCTAAGCTTGGGGGAGTACGTGTTCTCACCGACTTTACATTCTTGCTTAGGCTTTCACTTTGTTCGTCGGTGTTCACACTTTGCCACTGTATCATCCATGCTAGTTTATTTTCTTTTTCTCGTTTTCTTTTCGTGTGTCTATCTAGTTTGAGAAAAAACAAAAAGTTTTTGTTTTCTTCTTTTGCTTGTTGGGAGCTTTCCCATGTAAATAGTTTTCTTTTTTCTTTGGGTCAAGGTAGAAGATAATGGTTACAATGTTTAGTGGCTCTTGCATGCATACCTGTTTAGCTTTCAAAGAGCCATATTACTTTGTCTTCTCCTTTGTCTTTGCCTGCAGATTCCAGCTTTAGTCCAATGCACGAGCACTCCTATTATTGTTCACATCGTTCGGTCGTGCAAGTGAAAGGCAATAATGACGATATATGATGAAGTGACTGAGCCTGGAAAAGCTGGTATGAACTCGATCTATTTTGTTTTTGTAAATATGACTAGCTCATCATGCCCGATTCAGCTTTGTTGTGAGAGAAACATGTTTGCACTGACAACTTAGAGATCATAGTTGAATATGCCATGCTTACTTAGCTAGGAGCTTATAATGGTTTGTCTTGGATGCCCACATGAATTTTGAGATGACCGTGTTGTAGTATGATAGGATGGTATCCTCCTTTAAATGTTTCAAGTGGCTTGACTTGGCGCATGTTCACGCATGTAGTTCAAACAAAATCAACATAGCCTCTATGATATTCATGTTCAAGGTGATTTATGTCCTACTCATGCTTGAACTCAATGTTAGTTAATCTCAATGCATTTTGATGACTGTTGTCGCTCTCTACTTGGTCGCTTCCCAGTCTTTTGCTAGCCTTCACTTGTACTAAGCGGGAATACTGCTTGTGCATCCACTTCCATAAACCCAAAGTTGTTCCATATGAGTCCACCATACCTACCTATGTGCGGTATCTACCTGCCGTTCCAAGTAAATTTGCATGTGCCACTCTCTAAACCTTCAAGAAATAAACCGTTTTGCATGCCCGAACCGCTCATGTGGAGACAGGGGGCTATTGGTATCTTCCATGCTAGGCGTGTTATCCTCGATATGTGTTTATTCACTATCATTCATGAGAAATGGGCTAGTAATTGGAATTCCCAGTTCCATGCTCAAATCGAAAAGATAATTGCAAACAAAACTCCACCAGGATTGTTGTTGGTATGGACGGTACCCGAGGATTCGGCTAGCCGTGGAGTGTGATTGATTGGTGGTGGGGGAGTCGAAACTTTACTTTTCTGTTCGGGAACCGCCTATAGCATGTGTAGCATGGAAGATGTTGAGAAATCTTAGTCATTGTGTTGACAATGAAAGCATGCCACCCAAAATTATTATCTCTATTTTCAATGCTTGAGCTCTGGCACCTCTGCAAATCAATGCTTCCCTCTGCGAAGGGCCTGTCTATTTATGTTCCTGTTGAGTCATCCTCCTCTTACAAAAGCACCAATTAGAGAGCACCTCTGTCATTTTTATGCTTTGCTTTTAACTGTGTTGAGTATGACTGTGACTGGATCATCATTGCCTTGAATTACAATGTTTAGTCAGCACTTGGTCTTTGAAGGTGCTCTGTATTTATGTTTTGCGGTCTCAGAAAGAGCTAGCGAGATACCATCTATTCGTACTGCTTCATGTTGTTTTGATTGAAGTGTTGACGTTTGAGACTTATTATTATTTGCTCGCTAGTTGATTATGCAATTGATATGAGTTTACCGTGAGACCTAGATGTCATTTGCTTATGTGGTTTGCTTGTGATCTTGCTGAAATTCTGGTTATGAGACATAGTTGCAACAACAAGATCAAACGGAGTTCGTCAAAGTTTTTCTTTTGTCTCTTTCAGTTTGTCAACTGAATTGCTTGAGGACAAGCAAGGCTTTAAGCTTGGGGGAGTTGATATGTATCCGTCGTATCTACTTTTCCGAACTCTTTTGCCCTTGTTTTGGACTCTAATTTGCATGATTTGAATGGAACTAACCCGGACTGACGCTGTTTTTAGCAGAATTGACATGGTGTTGTTTTTGTGCAGAAATAAAAGTTCTCGGAATGTCCTGAAAATTTACGGAGAATTTTTCTAGAATAAATGAAAAATACCTGCGCAAAGATCCACCGGAGGAGGTGTGCCAGTGGGCCAGAAGCCCCTGGGCCGCGGCCACCCCCCTGGCCGCGCCGTTAGGGCTTGTGGGGCCCACGTGGCACCACCGCCTCCAAACTCAACTCTATTTATTCTGTCTCGCCCGGAGAAAGATCAAAGAGAAGGATTCATCGCGTTTTACAATACGGAGGCACTGCCACCCCCTGTTCTTCATCTGGAGGGCAGATCTGGAGTCCGTTCTAGGCTCCGGAGAGGGGAAATCGTCGCCATCGTCATCATCAACCTTCCTCCATCGACAATTCCATGATGCTCTTCACCATTCGTGAGTAATCTCATCGTAGGCTTGCTGGACGGTGATGAGTTGGATGAGATCTATCATGTAATCGAGTTAGTTTTGACGGGGATTGATCCCTAGTATCCACTATGTTCTGAGATTGATGTTGCTACTACTTTGCCATGCTTAATGCTTATCACTAGGGCCCAAGTGCCATGATTTCAGATCTGAACCTATTATGTTGTCGCCAATATATGTGTGTTTTAGATCCTATCTTGCAAGTTGTAGTCACCTACTATGTGTTATGACCCGGCAACCTCGTAGTGAGAATAGCCGGAACCACTCCCGGAGATGACCATAGTATGAGGAGTTCATGTATTCACCAAGTGTTAATGCATTGGTCCGGTTCTTTATTAAAAGGAGAACCTTAATATCCCATAGTTTCCATTAGGACCCCGCTGCCACGGGAGGGATGGACAATAGATGTCATGCAAGTTTTTTTCCCTAAGCACGTATGACTACATACGGAATACATGCCTACATTAGATTGACGAACGGGAGCTTGTTACATATCTCTCTGTGTTATAGTTGTTACATGATGAATCACATCCGTCATACTCATCCATCACCGATCCACTGCCTATGAGTCTTTTACTACTGGTCCTTGCTACGTTACTTTGCTGCTACTACTGTTGCTACCGCTGTTACTCTGCTGCTGCTGTCACTACTATTGTTCATTGCTACTGCTGTCACTACTGCTGTTACTTGCTACTTCTATCACTACTGTTGTTACTCGCTACTTTGCTGTTACTTGTTGCAAGACTTTTCTGGAGTAGTTGCTGGGGAAGAATAGTCCCCCGTCAACGTGCTATTTACTGGCGTCATTGATACAACAAGTTAGGAATAGTTTGCCGTCAACAGATCTTTTTCTGACACCGTTGCTATCATACCATTTTGCTACTGATACTTTGCTTGCAGACACTAATCTTTCAGGTGTGGTTGAACCTGACAAACTCAGCTGCTAATACTTGAGAATATTCTTTCGCTTCCCCTTGTGTCGAATCAATAAATTTGGGTTGAATACTCTACCCTCGAAAACGGTTGCGATCCCCTACACTTGTGGGTTATCAGAATTCAATAGAGCCTTCAAGACATCAAGATTAATCTTGGATCAAAGATAAATGTTGACCAAAATGAAGACCAAAGAGTTAACTCAAAGTTGGTCATTACACAAGAACAAATGATGTACCACATGGGATTTTGTGGTATGGTAAGTAATTGTCAATTGCACTTCGTGTACTAACCCATACTATGTGTTGTCTATGTCTATGACGATCAGGTAATTCTCATGGGCTCGCATCAAGAGAGAGAGATTCCAAGTGTCCATGAGAAGATGACATCAAGTGTTCATGATCATGTTTGACAAGGGCAAGTTTAATATAACCATCCCTAAGGATTACATGCTTGATGCTTGTGGATGTTCACATGATGGACAAGTGCAGATGAATACAAAGCAAGGCTTTCCACAGTGTGTATGGGAGAGGTACTTGAAGACTTCATCAATGTCTTGCCTTCAGCTTGACCCAAGAAGAAACAATAACATCAAGCTCAAGTGAAAGGCTTGACTCAAAGCTATTAGTTCCTTTGACGTTAGTGGTGTGGCGTGATGATCACTGAATAAATATATACACTCAAGAATTGATTATCAGTAGCTATGTTGATAAGCTCTTTTATGATTCTTGAGTTTTAGGGATCCCGCACTATTAAGAGGGGATCAAAGGGTCTCGTAATGGACTTTCTCAAGTCAACATCTTCTATACACAATTTCACTCCTATCATATATCCCAAAGTAAAACCATTAGCCAAAAAGGGTTCCCCAAATTCTATACTCAAATCTTTGCATCATCCATTTTGTTTGATATTGGGTGGTTCTCTATGTGAGGACATGGAGCTTTTCAATAGCTACAAAATGAGTCCAATATCATCAAAATCGGAGTTCGTATGTAAAAGTTACACATGTTTTACTACTGGTATGGTGGTTGTTTATTGGGGGGGGGGAGTTCCGGGAAGGTTTTGGGAAAAGTTCCACGCTAAAGAGAAAGTTTGCGAAAATCTGGCCTAAAGGGAGCCCGAAAGTTTCGGGCCCTCCCGGAAGTTCCGAAGGCGAGAAGTTCTCGGCAGGTTCCGGGGCAAGTTCCGGGCTAACCAGAAACTTCACGTTGTGTACCTCAATAGGGAGCCCGAAAGTTCTCGGTAAGCCCACAAGTTGCGGGTTACATTTTTGTGTGCATAACGGGCAGATTTGGTGGGGCACTATATAAGATACCCTTCTTCCCCAACGACTCACATCTTTTGGACGTGAGATTTTCCCATTGTTTTGAGGTCTCTCCTCCTCCCCCAAGCCTGAAAACTCCAATCCATTTGGGGGAAAACTATCCCATGGATATAGGGTTCATTTGTTTGACCTCCTCCATTGTTCCTCTCCACTTTCATCCCTCCATAGCATTAGTTGCTTTTGGTGGGTTTTGAGGAGCGGGATTTGAGAATTCTTGTGGTAAATCCCGAAGAGATTTCTGGGAGTTCTTGAGAGATATTTCATCGAGGCATACATCCACTCCTCCTCTCTCTTTTGACCAAAGCAATTTGTGATTTGAGCAAGTCTTGAGCGTTTCCCCTTTGATCTTGTTACTCTTGGATTGTTGGAGACTCCTATGCGGTAGGAGTGCTTTGGTGAGGGATTAACTTGTGATTTGTCCCCTGAAAAGTTTGTAAAGGTTTCGAGGCCGCCTAAAGGTCTACCACTAGTAGGAAATCGCCTTCATGGTGATATCTCAAGGAGAATAGGGTGAGCCTTCGTGGCGTTGGTGTGCCTTTGTGGTAACATCCACCTCTCTAACGGTGACTAGCTTCCCTCCAAGGAAGTGAACATCAGGATACATCCTCGTCTCCGTGACTTCGGTTATCCACAACCCTAAATCCTTACTTGTGGTTTACTTTGGTTACTTGAGCGTACATTCACTACATATTCTTGTCCTCATTATATTGTGTTGGCTATTTCCGTGTAAAGATTAATCATTTAGGCCTGCACTTTATATCCCGTAATTCATACTTGCTACTATTGATATATTTTGTGTTTAGTGTGAATTGCTAACTTGTGTCATACACTTACATATCTTGTGATATTGCTCAAGTAAGTTTGTGTAACTTACTTGTGCTTGTGAGTATTCTTGTTGTGCTCATCTTAGTAGAACAAGTTGTTGGTGCACGTAGTTGATCCTATTATATTTAGGATTTGTGCTTGAAAAGTATCATGTTAGTTTATTTCCGCATTCGGATAAATCCAAATCTTTAGAAGTTTATAAAACGCATATTCACCCCGCCCCATCTAGGCGACATCATGGTCCTTTCAATTGGTTTCAGAGAAATGTCTCT
This sequence comes from Hordeum vulgare subsp. vulgare, assembly GCF_904849725.1. Lineage (NCBI taxonomy): Eukaryota > Viridiplantae > Streptophyta > Magnoliopsida > Poales > Poaceae > Hordeum > Hordeum vulgare. The sequence continues at coordinate 570,328,353 of NC_058524.1, forward strand.
CCCTATTAGGCTTCACCGCCTAGAGAATATCGATGAGGACTAATGTATTAGTGCACAATGACACCTTTGATTGTGATGACACAAATTATCACTTGTGGAGAATTCGTATGCTTTGTCACCTTCGGGCCATGGGTCCAAATGCTCTAAGAATTGTTCTTGTTGGGATTGCTTTTGCAAAGGATGATCTATCTCCATTCATCAAACTGTAAGCCCTGAAGTGTTTAAGTCAATCTCGACTTGCAAGTCGGCTCATGAGGTTTGGACCAAACTCGAAGATATATATGATGGGTCCAATCTTGATGAAGACAATATTATATTGAAGGAGTTGTTTCAAAAGCTCTCCACAATTTTCTATCATGAATATCCCTACATTGCTTCCACCTCCGATTACTTGCACACTTAAACATCTTCCACTCCACCAACATGTGGCGTACCACAAGGTAATAACATGGTGATTGAATAAATATCTTCTGATGATGGTGTTAAGCTCGTTATTGATGAACTTGCTTGTGTTGATGCTAGTGTTGTATCTTCTATGGACTTGGGCATATCTAGCACCGCAAATAGTATAAATTATTGTGTTGATAGTCCATGCATACCACCTAAGGTTTCCTTGACAAATGTTTGTGATGATACGCTTTCTCTCCCATGTTTCCATGATCAAAATGCTTTTGTTTCCTCTAGTTGTTCTATGACTAACCATTTAGAGAAAATCAAGAAAAATAAGGCACTCTTGGTTGATAAATAACCTTGTTCTCCAAAAGAATCATCATCAACCTCCTTTGTCCACATGTGGCTCATGGCAAGAGGTAATGAGGACGTATCATCTTCTCTTAGTGATAACGATGATATTTGTAATGAGGATGATGATGATGACTTGACTGAAAATCTCTATGCGATTGGTAAAATTATTCATAGAGCTAAAAATAACGCTTATAAAAGATTTAAAGATGTTCTTTCTTACTTTGAAAAGTGCAATGATTTATTTATTAACGATCAAGCTAAAAGTGAATAACTTGAACATGAACTTGATAAGGCTCATAAAGCATGTAGAGACTTAAGATCTTCAAAAGGAGAGATTAAAATTGTTCATGGTAAACTTAAAGAGGATTTTGAGCTCCTTCTCCTTGAATACAATGATGTCGATGGAGATCTCTTCAAAATCTCTAAGATTCATGAGATCTTCAATCTACTCATCATAAGTCTCTAATTGCTACTTGCTCCTCTCTTATTGTCGATTATACTTGTGCATCTAACTGTACCTCATGTGAAGCATCAACTTTGAAGGAGAATGTAGAGTTATGTGCTCAACTTGATTTGCTAACCAACAATTATGGGAAATTGGAAGAAAGTCATGAAAACTTGTCAAGCACTCATGAGGATCTTCTAATCTCTAGTAATGAGCTAAAGTTAGCACTTGAGACTATGGCCACCAAGGTAAAATCTTGTGAGCCTCATGTGAACATTACAACACCTACTATAAATGCTTTGTTGACATGTGATAATCCTTGCAATTCATCCACCTCTCATATTGCATGATGAACTGCTCGCATTGTCTTGTTGCTCTAACCATGAAGTTTCAACTGCCACTAGTCCTCTTGATTCTAGTGTTGAAACTAGCCATGGAGAAGAAATTAATGAGCTCAAGGCCCAAGTCACTAGTTTGAAGAAATACTTGTAAAAGTGTGATGATGGACATAGTTATCACTACAATAAGAAGAAGTCCAAGAACAAGAAGAGGGGACAAGACCAAGCCACGAACAAGTCCAACATTTCTTGCTTTAAGTGTAAAACGGTTGGGCATCACCTGACATCTTGTCCATTGAAGATAAGTGCTTATAAAGATATGCTACATGGGAGGAGGCCTCAAGCTCAATCTCGAGCTCACCTCATGTTTTAGAACGACCACTACGCATGATGAAACATGTTATTTCCTCCAAAGTTGAGGAAGTAAAGAAGAAGAGAAAGGGGAGTACATGTTGCTATATTTGTCGTAAGAAGGAGCACATAGCTTCAAATTGCCCCACTAGTAACATCTCTAAGCATCCAATTATCAATGATCATTATTCACTTAGGAAGGATATTTTTGGCAATTTTTTTGCCAAGTATGTTGGTTCCCAAAGTGGTTTGGAAGTGGATAAGATCATTTGGGTTGCCAAGCCTATTGTTACTAACTTCTTAGGACCCAACTTGATTGGGGACCATCAATCTCAAACTTGATCAATAGGTGTGTGGAGGGAATTGAAGACTTGGCTAGTTCATGAAGAAAAATTATTTTCACCATTTATTATGGTTCCCACCAAGTCAAGAATATTACCATCATATTTGTCGTTCCAATGCCTCTCCTAGCGGTAACTTGTATATATTGTCTACGTTGAAAGTTACTAGCCCCTCTCATGTTTAGGTTTGGTACCTAGCATGTGTTTTGATATGTTGTGCCTCCTGGTATGCTTGATTTGTGTTATCTAGCATGTGTAGGTTGTTATGCATGTCATATAGTTGTGTGTGTAGTCTTGAGCCTTACTTGCATCTTGGTTGCACCTTATTGGGCTGTTTTGAGATATTAATGGATCATCACATTATGGGGGAGTTTTATGCGCTAAGCACATCACAAACCTAAAATGTGTATATATTGGACACTACCTAGTATCTACAGTGTAAGACTATCTACTTACTATGTGGTATGCCAAGTTCATTTGAAGTTCAAATTTTATCCATTGATCATCTTTAGTTGGATTTCAATTGCCTCTTGTGGAAAATACATGGATTATCACATTATGGGGGAGTAATATCCTTTGTGCATACCACAATTCTTGGTACTATAAAAATTTGATGAATTCCACTTAGAATCTATTATTGAGATTATTTTATATTTGTGTGGCTTGCCATGCTCAACACTTCTCTATTTGCATAATAATTATTTTGGTGTTTCATTCCTTAGATGTGTGTTAGTATGATATTCTACTACATGTTTATTCATGGTTTATTTTCTATATCATACTTAAAAGAAGGGAATATATGATGCAAGCCTTTCCAATTGTTTCTTTACATGATGATCTAGCCAATTGGAATGTTAATAATATGGTATCTAACCATTGTGATTATTGGTAAACTCTCATATCATGTTTGTGTGAGTAAAATTACCTTGTGCCTATTTGGAATTTATCACCGAATGATAATTCTAAATATCATTGTGTCTCTTACACATGGTATACCTTGTATGGTAGAGTTTCATGGCCATCTTTGTATCGGCTTTCCTTCTACTTGCATTTTGTAACTAGCTGAGAAATTCATTTTCCTCCCGGTAATCTCCCATACTTTTATTTTAGTTCATATTACTAGTTTTATGGTATTGTGGGAGTTATTATCTTATTACTTGTACTATAATATATCTACTTAAGTGAGATATGCATGTAAGAATATGTGCAATGCATATCTTATATGCTCATTGGTTTTTATTGGTTCATGTGTTGAACATGGTGTGCTATCATATGTTGATTTGTCACTTTGATTTATTTTGGACAACATGAATGATTGGTGATCACGGACTACAGGAATCAGACTCTTTGATGTCTGCCATAACGGACGGCAAAGAGGTGATCCACTGATGGCAAAGCTCTTTGTCGTGAGGCTCCTGTCGGCAATTTTCCTATGACTACTTTCGACGACATATCACCTTCTTTGCCGTCAGTCTACCTGAAGTGGACGGCAAAGACCTTTGCCGTCAGTCTCCGGCTCCGAGCAGACGGCACACATTCTTATACGGAAGCCGACAGGCAACACCTCCGTATTTGTCGTCTGCCTCCCTCTGATCTTTGTCGTCTGCTTGTATGGGCCAGACCTCAGTTGGCCCATCCGTCTCTTTGTCCTTCTTTGTCGCCTGCCTCTCTTTGAGCTTTGTCGTTTGCCTCCCTCTGATCTTTGCCATCTGCTTCCCTATGATCTTTGTCGTCTACCTCCCCATGGAGCGGACGACAAAGTGACCGTATGGGTCAGCTGCTGTTGCCCCAAGTTGCACATCTGGGTGCCACGTGGCACCTTTGCCGTCGGCTCGGTGATGGAAAGGCCTTTGCCATCAGCTGGCAGATGACAAAGAGCCCATATTGTCACAGTTTTGTTTTTTTGTTTATTTCACAACACATATACATATACATAGCACATATATAGGTCACAACACATATACATATACATAGCACATATATAGGTCACAACACATATACATAGCACAAAGTTTCATCCATATATATACATATACATATAGTTCCACATATAGTGTTCATCCATATATACATATACATATAATTCCACATAGTTCATCAACTCAAATGAAAACTAGAACTAAAGCACTCCATCAATGCCAGCTTCCATGCATGTAGTATATCCAATCTGCAAAATGGGAATAAGAAAGTCAGAAGAAGAACAACAACAACATATATATGAAAAATAAGCTAAATTGAAGAAGAAAGAGAAGAAGTAAGAAGATAAGAAGGAGAATAAAAAGAATAAGAAGGAGGAGAAGGAGGAGGAGGAGGAGGAGGAGGAGGAGGAGAGGAAGAAGAAAAGAAGAAGAGGAGAAGAAGGAGAAGAAGGAGGAGAAGAAGTAGGAGATAAGAAGAAGGAGAAGAAGGAGGGCTCCTTCTCCTTCTTCTCCTCCTTCTCCTTCTTCTCTTCTTCTTCTCCTCCTCCTTCTTCTTCTTCTCCTTATCCTTATCTTCTTCTTCTCTTATTCTTATTATTCTTCCTTCTTTCATTTATCCTCTTCTCCTCTTCTTGGAGCTAAAGTAGCTAAGTATGTATTTTTGGAGCTTAATGGGCTAATTATGTCATTCTAGAGGAAAACAAGCTAAGTATATAATATTAATGAGCTAACCAAGGTTCTTATGCCATTTTGAGCTTATTATGTCTTTTAGGAGCTTAATTAGTCATTTTAATGAGCTAACCAAGGTTCTTATGATGTTTTAACCTAACTAAGCTAATTATGTCATTTTGGAGGATAATTAGCTAAGTATGTCTTTGTTGGGGAAAATAAGCTAAACTGAAGAAGAAAGAAGAGAATAAGGAGAAGAAATAGAAGAAGAAGGAGAAGGAGGAGGAGAAGAATAAGAAAAGAAGAAGAGAATAAGAAGAGAAGAAGAAGAGAATAAGAAGGAAAAGAAGGGGGAGAGAAGAAGAAGGAGAAGAAGAAGGAGGGCTCCTTCTCCTTCTTCTCCTCCTTCTCCTTCTTCTCTTCTTCTTATCCTCCTCCTTCTTCTTCTTCTCCTTCTCCTTCTCTTCTTCTTCTTCTTAGTTCTTTGCATTTCTCCTCTTCTTGGAGCTAAATTAGCTAACTATATGTTTTTGGAGCTTAATGGGCTAATTATGTCATTCTAGATGAAAACAAGCTAAGTATATAATATTAATGAGCTAACCAAGGTTCTTATGCCATTTTGAGCTTATTATGTCTTTTAGGAGCTTAATTAATCATTTTAATGAGCTAACCAAGGTTCTTGTGATGTTTTTACCTAACTAAGCTAATTATGTCATTTTGGAGGATAATTAGCTAACTATGTCTTTGTTGGGGAAAATAAGCTAAATTGAAGAAGAAAGAGAAGAAGCAAGAAGAGAAGAATGAGAAGAAAAAGAAGAAGGAGGAGGAGAAGAAGGAGGAGGAGGAGAAGAACAAGAAAAGAAGAACAAAAGCAGAAGAGAAGAAGAAGGAGAAGAAGAAGGAGAAGAGGGAGGAGAGAAGAAGAAGGAGAAGAAGGAAAAGAAGGAGGGCTCCTTCTCCTTCTTCTCCTCCTTCTCCTTCTTCTCTTCTTCTTATCCTCCTCCTCATTATTCTCTTCTTCTTCTTCTTCCTTATTTTCATTTCTCCTCTTCTCCTCTTCTTGGAGCTAAATTAGCTAAGTATGTCTTTTGGAGCTAAATGGGCTAATTATCTCATTTTAGAGGAAATCAAGCTAAGTATATGATATTAATGAGCTAACCAAGGTTCTTATGCCATTTTGAGCTTATTATGTCTTTTATTAGCTTAATTAGTCATTTTAATGAGCTAACCAAGGTTCTTATGATGTTTTTACCTAACTAAGATAATTATGTCATTTTGGAGGATAATTAGCTAAGTATGTCTTTGTTGGGGAAAATAAGCTAAATTGGAGAAGAAAGAGAAGAAGCAAGAAGAGAATAAGGAGAAGAAAAATAAGACGAATGAGAGAAGAAGAAAAGGAAGAAATGAAGAAGAAGGAGAAGAATGAGGAGGGAAGAAGAAGGAGGAGGGCTCCTTCTCCTTCTTCTCCTCCTTCTCCTTCTTCTTCTCCTTCTTCTCCTTCTTCTTCTCTTCTTCTTCTCTTCTTCTTCTTATTCCTTCTTTTCATTTTTCCTATTTCAGTTGAGCTTATTATGTCATTTTGGAGCTAAATTAGCTAAATTATGAAACTAGTGGTTTCACTAACCATTTTGGAGCTAAATTAGCTAAGTTATGAAACTAGTGGTTTCACTAACCATTTTTCCTAGTAGAAATCAAGTAGGAGCTTATTATGTCATCTTGGAGAAAACTTACCACAGTGGTCATCAAGGAGGAGAAACGCCACGTTTTCTCGCATAGGCTTCGTTTGGAGATGGTTGCCCTGGAGAAGGGTCGTGCGATGCCGCTCGGGAGTTATTCTGCAGAAAAGATATTTTGCAATGTTTGAGTTAGCATGATGACACTCAATTGTTAATACTAGTTTATAATGACCATTGAAATGAAACTGAGCGTGCCAATCGCACAGAAGACGGGCATCGACAAAGGGGCTTGACCGGCCTTCTCGCACATAGACTGCATATTCGGTATTGAAGAGTCAGTCGTATTAGTTAGTGATGAAACAGACATTACACACATGATTTGGCTAATGTAAAAAAAGAAACTTACCACAATAAGCTCGTACATGGCTAGGTGAGCCGCCTCATTCCGGGCCCTCTCCTCCTCAATCAACCGAGTCATGGTCCGGTCCCTCTCCTCAAGAGCAGCCTGAAGAGCAGACTGGCTTGCCAATCTCTCTTTCTCAAGAGCAGCCTCGTTTGTCGCTCTCTCTTTCTGAAGAGAAACCTGCAACACCATTCCTCGTTACCACAGTAATGATCGATGTCCACACACACAATGAAATGGATGAAAGTTTTCTGAGTCCGTACAACTAACCTCGATGGCAAGATCGACTGGCCGTGGACGAGGCGTTATCTCAGGACAGGAGCTCGACTGGCGCGCCTTGATCTCCGGGAGAGTGAGTGGACAACGTATTATCCCATCTCCAATGGCTATCGAGCCATGGGGCCTCCAGCCACCAGATATCATCACCAGCTCTGGATCCAAAGGCTCCTCACTCGGGTTAAAGTCCTCCCCTTTCCAAGCCTTCCCCATGTCCCTGTATTTCACAAGCTCGTAGTGGGATGAGATGTTGGTGAAGTTATTTGGATCATCCAGGTCAGACTCACAAAATGCCTTCGCCTTCTTGTACGAGGCGGTATGGGCCATGTCATAAAGGTCATACAACTCTGGCATCTCCGTCTTATTATGATGCACCTAAAAGAGAGTAACTAAGTATTAGTAAGGGGCTCAAGCTAGCATGAAGAATGAATTGCATGAATCATGAAGCAAACCACATACCCAGTTTCGTCTGAACTGAAGTAAGTTGGTGTTGCCTTGATGGTGTGGCACACCAACCATTTGGCTACGCCGATCCTTCGGATTGTCATGGACGGCCCGCCAGTTGCCTATGCACCACTCATCCACCAACGCCTCCCAACAATCCATCTTCTGTGCGGAGAACTTACTCCATGTACGGCCGCACTTCTGTTAGGTCGTTGAAGATATACAACGAAATGTTTCGCCATTCTTCGACATACAATGTTATTGGTTTCGAAGCACCGGCTGGTGCAAGCTTCCTTTTGAATAGGATGAGGTTGGATCCACCTTTTTTAGGGTCTGCATCATTGTACCGAGGCTTCGGATTATGCAAATGATGATTTTTGGCTTCGTAGTGTGCAGTCACAAAGTTTGCCACCTCCTCAGTAATGAATGCCTCAGCAATCGATGCTTCAATTCTACGCTTATTTTTACATTTAGCTCGAAGCGTCTTTTGCATCCTCTCAGTTGCATAACACCAACGATTTTGCACGGGCCTGCTACGGCAACAAAAGTCCTTCCCCGGCAACGGCGCCAGAAATCCTTCTGCTACTTCTCAAACAACAGCGCCAGAAATTGACACGTTGACGGAGACTTGCTTGCGTTGGTTTTTCCCTTGAAGAGGAAAGGGTGATGCAGCACATGAGCAGTAAGTATTTCCCTCAGTTTGAGAACCAAGGTATCAATCCAGTAGGAGAATCTCTTCAAGTCCAGAGTACCTGCGCAAACACAAAAGAGCTTGCACCCAACGCTATAAAGGGGTTGTCAATCCCTTCAAGATTGTTTGCAAAGTGAGATCTGAAGGCGGAAAGTGCAACGAAGTAAAAACTGTAAGGCTGAAAATATGGTGTGGAGTAGACCCTGGGGGCCGTAGTGTTCACTAGAGGCTTCTCTCAAAATAGCAAGTATTGCGGTGGGTGAACAAATTACTGTCGAGCAATTGATAGAACCGCGCAAAGTCATGACAATATCTAAGGCAATGATCATACATATAGGCATCACGTCCGAGACTAGTAGACGGATACTTTCTGCATCTACTACTATTACTTGACACATCGACCGCTATCCAGCATGCATCTAGTGTATTGAGTTCATGACGAACAGAGTAACGCCTTAAGCAAGATGACATGATGTAGAGGGATAATATCAAACCAATGATGGAAACCCCATATTTTTACCCTTGATGGCAACAACACGATACGTTCCTCTCTACCCCTTCTGTCACTGGGTGAGGTCACCGCACGGTATGAACCCAAAACCAAGCCCTTCTCCCATTGCAAGAATCATAGATCTAGTTGGCCAGACAAAACCCACAACTCGAAGAGAATTACAAGGATATGAAATCATGCATAAGAGAGATTAGAAGAAACTCAAATAAGATTCATAGATAATCTGATCATAAATCCACAATTCATCGGATCTTGACAAACACACCGCAAAACAAGATTACATCGGATAGATCTCCATGAAGATCACGGAGAACTTTGTATTGAAGATCCAAGAGAGAGAAGAAGCCATCTAGTTACTAGCTATGGACCCGTAGGTCTATGGTGAACTACTCACGCATCATCAGAGAGGTCATGGTGTTGATGAAGAAGCCCTCCGTGTCCGAATCCCCCTCCGGCAGGGCACCAGAATGTGCCCCAGATGGGATCTTGCAGAGACAGAAGCTTGCGTCGGCGGAAAAGTACTTTCGATGATCTCGTGATTTTTTGTGGAATTTTTGGGGATATATAGGCGCAAAACCTAGGGCAAAGGAGGTCCAGGGGCCACACAAGCCTGAGGGTCGCGGCCTCCCACCCTAGCCGCGGGGTGGGGGCTTGTGGGGCCCCTGGGGACCCCCTGCCTTGTCTCTCAAGTCTCGTGATCTTCTTCCGTTACGGGAAAAATCTTTTCGGGGATTTTATTCCGTTTGGACTCTGTTTCAAAATCTCCTCTGAAAGGGGTCAAAAAGATGGAAAAAACAGGAACTGGCACTTGGCACTGAGTTAATAAGTTAGTCCCAAAAAATATATAAAAGGCATGCAAAACATCCAAAGTTTGACAAGATAATAGCATGAAACCATCAAAAATTATAGATACGTTGGAGATGTATCAGGGCCCACCCAATCTTGCCTCGCTCAGTAGATGTAAAATCAAATGCTGCATTGGATTAAAGAAGCCAAGTGGAAAGATCTTCTCTAACTTGCACAAGAACTCCGGTGCAAACTCCTCCATGTCATCTACCACGCCAGGCGATAATTCTTTCACACAAAGAACACGGAAGAAATAGCTCAGCTCTGCCGGTACTAGTCATTCATCCTGAGGAATAAATCCACGTGACATCACCGGTATTTCCCGCTCAAGCCATATGTGCCAATCATGATTCTTGAGATAAAAGATTTTTAATTTTTCAAGACTCGCTCCCCTCTTTAGGTTCGCTGCATACCCATCGGGGAACATCAAGTGCATTTTGACCCACAAGATAATTTCCCTCATAGCTGGCCTTCCAAGATTGAACCAGGCCTTTGGCTTCGACCACTTCTGCTTTCCTTTGCCTTCTCGCATGTTTTGTAACGGTCTGTGACATAGTGTCTCTTGATCGACTCTAGCCTTAGTATTATCCTTTGTCTTCCCATCTATGTAGAACATTGTAGCAAAAATAGCCTCTCCGATATTCTTTTCAGTGTGCATCATGTCGATATTGTGTGGAAGAAGGAGGTCTTTGAAGTAAGGCAGATCCCACAAGCATGGCTTGTGAGTCCAGGCGTGTTTTGAATTATACCCCTTGAAAAACCCTGGATGCTCTGGATCAGGCTCGCGGGAGTTTAACTGATCCAGGTTCTGTTGGCCTGTCAACGCATGTGGTGCCAAGTTTTTGACAACTTTACCATTGGTAAAGTTCTTCTTGTCTTTTCTGAACTAATGGTCAGGATCCAGGAACTGTCTATGCAAGTCAAAGCAAGAATACTTCCGACCCTCTTGCAACCAATGAAACTGAAGAGCTGCCTTGCATGTGGGGGACGGGAACCTTCCATGCACACACCATATAGAGAATAGCACATACGCCGGCAAGTCATGCATACAGTACATGTACCACACTTGCATTTTGAAGTTTTCTTTTGTAGCGGCATCGTATTTCTTGACCCCATTATCCCAAGCTTCTTGCAATTCATCCTTAAGTGGCTCCATGTACACATTCATATTCTTCCTCAAATAATTGGGCCCCGGAATTATCAACGTCAGAAATATGTTCTTTCTTTGCATAATCTGCCCGGGGGGAGATTGAGTGGAATGACAAATACAGGCCAACTACTGTATTGGGTTGTTGTTGGGGAACGTTGCATGGAAAACAAAAAATTTCCTACGCACACGAAGACCTATCATGGTGATGTTCATCTACGAGAGGGAGATTAGATCCACATACCCTTGTAAATCGCTAAGCGGGAAGCGTTAAGAAACGTCGTTGATGTAGTGGTACACCTTCGTGATTCAAATCACTGTCGTCCCACGATCCGTTCCGATCTAGCGCCGAACGGACGTCACCTCCGCGTTCAGCACACGTACAACTCGATGACGATCTCGGACTTCTTGATCCACCAAGAGAGACAGAGAAGTAGATGAGTTCTTCGGCAGCGTGACGACGCGCCGGTGGTGGTGATGATCTACTCGTGCACGGCTCCGCCCGAGCTCCGCAGAAATCCGATCTAGAGGAAGAACTACGTGGTATAGGTTTCAGTTGCACGTGGCAAAGTTGTGTCTCAAAAACCCTAAAACCTCTAGTATATATAGGATGAGGGGAGGGGCTAGCCTTGAGGCTCAAGGGAGCCTCCAAGGTGTCGGCCGAAGTGGAGGAGGGAGGAGTCCTCCTCTAATCCTAATTGGATTAGGACTCCTTCCTAATTTTCCCACCTCTTTTGGATTTTCCATTTTTTCCTTATGGTATTTCCTTGGATGACTTATCAGCCCATTATGTCTTATTGCGCATCCAATAAACCCATGTGGACCCCATGGGGCATGGTGGGCCCACCTAGTGGGCCCCCGGAACCCATTCGCCACTCCCGGTACACTGTCGGCAATGCCCGAAAACCTTCTGGAATCCAAATACCAACTTCCTATATATCAATCTTCGTTTACGGACCATTCTGGAACTCCTCGTGACGTCCGAGATCTCATCCGGGACTTCGAACAAAACTTCAGTCACCAACACATACAACTCAACTATACCGACACGTCACCGAAACTTATGTGCGCAGACCCTGCGGGTTCGAGAACTATGCAGACATGACCTTAGACACTCCCGGTCAATATCCAATAGCGGGACTTGGATGTCCATATTGGATCCTACATATTCTAGGAAGATCTTATCGGTTGAACTTCTATGTCAAGGATTCATATAATCCCGTATAATATTCCCTTTCCCTTTGTCCTTCGGTATGTTACTTATTCCGTAATACAATCTCGTTAGTCACATTACTCATTCCGTAATACAATATCCCGTAACTAACTCCTTAGTCACATTGCTTGCAAGGCTTGTTGTGATGTTGTATTACCGAGCGGGCCCCGAGATACCTCTCCGTCACACGGAGTGACAAATCCCAGTCTTGATCCATGCCAACCCAACAAACACCTTTGGAGATACCTGTAGAGCACCTTTATAGTCACCAGTTACATTGCGATGTTTGATAACCCACAAGGTATTCCTCCGGTGACCGGGAGTTGCATGATCTCATGGTCATAGGAACAGATACATTGACATGCAGAAAATAGTAACAATAAACTGACACGATCATATGCTAGTTTATAGTTTCGGTCTTGTCCATCACATCATTCTCCTAATGATGTGATCCCGTTATCAAGTGACAACACTTTTTTATGGTTAGGCAACCTTAACCATTTTTGATCAACGAGCTAGTCAACTAGAGGCTTACTAGGGACAGTGTTTTATTATGTATCCACACATGTATTTGTGTTTCCAATCAATACAATTATAGCATGGATAATAAACGATTATCATGAACAAAGAAATATAATAATAACTAATTTATTGTTGCCTCTAGGGCATACTTCCAACAGTCTCCCACTTGCAGTAGAGTCAAAATTCTAGTTCACATCATCATGTGATTTTAACGAATCCAACACCCATATAGTTCTGGGGTTTGATCACGTCTTGCTTGTGAGAGAGGTTTAAGTCAACCGGTGTGAACCTTTCAGATATGTGTGTGCTTTACAATTCTTTATGTCATCCTATAGATGCTACTAATTCGTGCTATTTGGAAATATTCCAAATGACTACTCTAATATACGAATCTGGTTTACTAATTAGAGTTATTAGGATTATTGTCAAAGCTTGCATCGACGTAACCGTTTATGACAAACTCTTTAATCACCTCCATAATCGAGACAAATTCCTTAGTCCAATAGTTGCTAAGGATAACTTTGACTATTGTTTTAGTGATTCAATCCTAGATCACTCTTTGTACCCCTTGACAGACTCATGGCAAGGCACACATCAGGTGCGGTACACAACTTGACATACTTTAGAGCCTACGGCTAAGGCATAGGGGACGACCTTCGTCCTTTCTCTTTCTTCTGCCGTGGTCGGGCTATGAGTCTTACTCAAATTCACACCTTACAACACAACCAAGAACTCCTTGTTTGCCGATCTATTTTGAACTCCTTCAAAAACTTGTCAAGGCATGCATTTGATTGAAAGTTCTATTAAGTGTTTTGACCTATCTCTATAGATCTTGATGTTCAATGTTCAAGTAGCTCTATCCAGGTTTTCCTTTGAAAAACTCCTTTCAAACAACCCTTTTTACATTACAAAAATTCTACATTACTTCCGATCAACAATATGTCAACCACATATACTTATCAGAAATTCTATAGTGCTCCCACTCACTTCTTTGGAAATACAAGTTTCTCATAAACCTTGTATAGACCTTGTATAGACCCAAAAGCTTTGATCATCTCACGAGTCCATAGAAGGATCGCTAGAGCTTGCATACTTGTTAGCATCCTTAGGATCGACAAAACCTTCTGGTTGTATTACATACAACCTTTCCTCACGGAAACCGTCGAGGAAACAATATTTTTACATCCTATGTGCAATATTTAATAAATAATGCAGCAACTACTAACATAATTCCAACATACTTTTAGTATCGCTACGAGTGAGAAAGTCTCATCATAGTCAACTCTTTGAACTTTGTCAGAAACATCTTTGCGACAAGTCGAGCTTTTCTTAATGGTGACTTTTCACCATCATCGTCTGTCTTCCTTATGTACTTAATAGTCTTACGACCATTAAGTAGTTCTTCCAAAGTCTACACTTTGTTTTATAGAGAGATCCTCTCTTGGATTTCAGGGCCTCCAATCATTTGTCGGAATCTAGGCCCACCAACGCTTCACCATAGCTCGTAGGTTCATTGTTGTTCAACAACATGACCTCCAAGACAGGGTTACTGTACCACTTTGTAGTAGTACGCGACCTTGTCGACCTACGAGGTTTGTAGTAGCTTGATCCGAAGCTCAATGATCACCATCATCAGTTTCCACTTCAATTGGTGTAGGCGCCACAGGAACAACTTCATGCGCCCTGCTACACACTGGTTGAAGTGACGGTTCAATAACCTCATCCAGTTCCACCACCCTCCCACTCAATTCTTTCGGGACAAACCTTTCCTCGAGAAAGGACCCGTTTCTAGAAACAAACACTTTGCTTCCGGATCTGAGATAGGAGATGTACCCAACTGTTTCAGATATCCTATTAAGATGCATTTATCCGCTTTGGGTTCGAGCTTATCAGACTAAAACTTTTTCACATAAGCATCGCGGCCCCAAACTTTCAAGAAATGACAGCTTAGGTTTCTCCAAACCATAGTTCATACGGTGTCATATCAACGGATATACGTGGTGCCCTATTTAAAGTGAATGCGGTTGTCTCTAATGCATAACCCATAAACGATAGTGGTAATTTGATAAGAGACATCATAGTATGCACCATATCAAATAGGGCGTGACTATGACGTTCGGACACACCATCACACTATGGTGTTCTAGGTGGCATGAATTGCGATACAATTTCCACATTGTCTTAACTGTGTACCAAAACTCGCAACTCAGATATTCATATCTATGATCATATCATAGACAATTTATCCTCTTGTCACGATGATCTTCACTCTGAAATAGCTTTGAAATTTTCAATATTTCAGACTTGTGATTCATCAAGTAAATACTCTTGTATCTACTCAAATCGTCAGTGAAGTAAGAACATAACGATATCCACTGCGTGCCTCGGCACTCATTGGACTGCAGACATCAAAATGTATGACTTCCAACAAGTTACTTTCTTGCTCCATGTGGTATGATTTGCATGTCTCAAGTGATTCCAAACGATCCATCTGCATGGAGTTTCTTCATGCGTTTATACCAATAGGTATGGTTTGCATGTTTCAAACGTTTCAAAAATGAGTGAGTACAAAGATCCATCAGCATGGAGCTTCTTCATGCATTTATACCGACATGACTCAAGTGGCAGTGCCACAAGTAAGTGGTACTATCATTACTACTTTGTATCTTTTGGTATCATTATTATGAACATGTGTATCACTATGATCGAGATTCAATAAACCATTGAAGGTAATTATTCAAGCAAATAGAATAACCATTATTCCTTTTAAATGAATAATCTTATTGCAATAAACATGATCCAATCATGTTCATGCTCAACGCAAACACCAAATAACAATTATTTAGGTTTAACACCAATCCCGGTGGTAGAGGGAGCGTGCGATGTTTGATCGCATCAACATTAGAATTACTTCCAACACATATCGTTACCTCACCCTTGCTAGTATCCTTTAATCCGTAGCTATAACTTCGAGTTACTAACACTTAGCAACTGAACCGGTATCTAATACCCTGGTGCTACTAGGAATACTAGTAAGGTACACATCAATATCAGGTATATCCAATATACATTAGTCGACTTTGCCAACCTTCTCATCTACCAAGTATCTAGGGTAGTTCCGCCTCAGTGATCGTTCCCCTCATAACAGAAGCATTTAGTCTCGGGTTTGGGTTCATCCTTGGGTTTCTTCATTAGAGGAGAAACTGGTTTGTTGTTTCATGAAGTATCCCTTCTAGCCCTTGCCCTTCTTGAAACTAGTGGTTTTACTAACCATAAACAATTGATGCTCCTACTTGATGTCTACTTTCGCATTCTCTAACATCGTGAATAGCTCAAGGATCATCATATCTATCCTTGATATGTTATAGTTCATCACGAAGCTCTAGCAGCTTGGTGGCAGTGACTTTGGAAAACCATCACTATCTTATCTGGAAGATTAACTCCCACTTGATTCAAGCGAGTGTTGTACTCAGAGAATCTGAGCACATGCTCAACGATTGAGCTTTTCTCCTTTACTTTGTAGACAAAGAATCTTGCCGGAGGTCTCATACCTCTCAACAAGGGCACGAGCATGAAATCCCAATTTCATCTCTTATGTTCCGTGGAGTTTCAAAACGTCTTCGGTCCCTTGCTTCTAAGTCGTTAAGTATTACGTACTGAACTATCATGTAGTCATAAAAAACGTGTATGTCAGATGTTCGCAACATCCACAGATGACGCTCGAGGTGCAGCTCACCGATCGGTGCATTAAGGACATAAGCCTTCTCCGCAGCAATGAGGACAATCTTTAGTTCACGGACTCAGTCCGCAAAATTTCTACTATCATCTTTCAACTAAATTTTCTCTAGGAACATATAAACACAGTAGAGCTACAACGCAAGCTACAACGTAGTTTGCAAAGACCTTTTGACTATGTTCATGATAATTAGTTCAATTGATCATATTACTTAAGAAATCCCACTCAAATAAACATCCCTCTAGTCATTCGAGTGGCGCATGATGCAAATCCACTAACTCAACTCCGATCATCACGTGAGTTGAGTATAGTTTCAGTGGTAAACATCTCTATGCTAATCATATCAACTATAAGATTCATTCTCGACCTTTCGGTCTCTTGTGTTCCGAGGCCATGTCTGCACATGCTAGGCTCGTCAAGTTTAACCCGAGTGTTCGCGTGTGCAACTGTTTTACACCCGTTGTACGTGAACGTTGAGTCTATCACACCCGATCATCACGTGGTGTCTCAAAACGATGAACTGTCGCAACGGTGCATGATACGTCTCCAACGTATCTATAATTTTTGATGGTTTCATGCTATTATCTTGTCAAACTTTGGATGTTTTGTATGCCTTTTATATTTTTTTTAGAGTAACTTATTAACTCAATGCCAAGTGCTAGTTCCTGTTTTTTCCATGTTTTTTACCCCTTCCAATGGAGGATTTTAAACGGAGTCCAAACGGAACGAAACTTCCAAAAATATTTTTCCGAAACAGAAGAAGATCGGGAAGCCTGAGAATCAGGGCAGGGGGCCAGCAGGGTCCCCACAAGCCCCCTAGCCGCGGCCAGGGGGCCCGCGCCTCCCACGCTTGTGGGCTCCCTGGGCCACCTCTGCCCTAGGTCTTTCACCTATATATTCCCAAAAATCCCAGAAACAATCAGGAGATCATCGAAACTACTTTTCCGTCGCCGCAAGCTTCTATCTCCGCAAGATCCCATCTCGGGCACGTTCTGGTGCCCTGCCGGAGGGGGTATTCGGATACGGAGGGCTTCTTCATCAACACCATGACCTCTCCGATGATGCGTGAGTAGTTCACCACAGACCTACGGCTCCATAGCTAGTAGCTAGATGGCTTCTTCTCTCTCTTGGATCTTCAATACAAAGTTCTCCATGATCTTCATGGAGATCTATCCGATGTAATCTTCTTTTGCGGTGTGTTTGTCGAGATCCAATGAATTGTGGATTTATGATCAGATTATCTATGAATCTTATTTGAGTTTCTTCTGATCTCTCTTATGCATGATTTCATATCCTTGTAATTCTCTTCGAGTTGTGGGTTTTGTTTGGCCAACTTGATCTATGATTCTTGCAATGGGAGAAGTGCTTGGTTTTGGGTTCATACCGTGCGGTGACCTCACCCAGTGACACAAGGGGTAGCGATACACGCATCATGTTGTTGCCATCAAGGGTAAAAAGATGGGGTTTTCATCATTGGTTTGAGTTTATCCCTCTACATCATGTCATCTTGCTTAAGGCGTTACTCTATTCGTCATGAACTCAACATACTAGATGCATGCTGGATAACGATCGATGTGTGGAGTAATAGTAGTAGATGCAGAAAGTATCAGTCTACTTGTCTCGGACGTGAGGCCTATATGTATGATCATTGCCTTCGATATCGTCATGACTTTGCGCGGTTCTATCAATTGCTCGAGAGTAATTTGTTCACCCACCGTAATATTTGCTATTTTGAGAGAAGCCTCTAGTGAACACTATGGCCCCCGGGTCTACTTCACATTATATTTTCAGCCTTACACTTTTACTTTGTTGCACTTTCCGCCTTCAGATCTCACTTTGCAATCAATCTTGAAGGGATTGACAACCCCTTTATAGCGTTGGGTGCAATCTCTTTTGTGTTTGTGCAGGTACTCTGGACTTGACGAGATTCTCCTACTGGATTGATACCTTGGTTCTCAAACTGAGGTAAATACTTACTGCTCGTGTGCTGCATCGCCCTTTCCTCTTCAAGGGAAAAACCAACGCAAGCTCAAGAGACACTGGAATATTTCCGTCACCGTAGCAGTGCACAGCCGGGGAGAACAAAATTTTATCTTGAAATTTTAGTGAGGGATCACCTTATAATATATCGTCGTTCTAATCAAGATAAGGTGCATAAAAGGATTAACATCACATGCAATTCATAAGTGACATGATATGGCCATGATCTTGTGCTTCTTGATCTTCATCACCGAAGCACCGGCATGATCTTCTTGTCACCGTCGCCACACCATGATCTCCATCATCGTGCCGCCATCAACGTTGTCATGCTATCTATGCTATTACTACTAAAGCTACAACCTACAATATAGTAAACACATCTGCAAACACAAACGTTAGCATTGACGTGCAAGTCGATATTAACTATTACAACCCTATGGCTCCTGCCGGTTGCCGTAGCATTGACGTGCAAGTCGATATTAACTATTACAACATGATCATCTCGTACATCCAATATATCACATCATGTATTTGGCCATGTCACATCACAAGCATACCCTTCAAAAACAAGTTAGACGTCCTCTAATTTGTTGTTGCGTGTTTTACGTGGCTGCTATGGGTATCTAGTATGATCGCATCTTACTTACGCAAAAACCACAACGGAGATGTGCAAATTGCTATTTAACCTCTCTCCAAGGACCACCTCGGTCAAATACAATTCAACTAAAGTTAAAGAAACAGGCACCTGCGAGTCATCTTTATGCATCGACTTGCGTCTTGGTCGATGAAACCAGTCTCTCATAAGCATATGAGTATTATCGGTCGAGGCCGCTTCAATCCAACAATACTGCCGAATCGAGAAAATACTAAGGAGGGCAGCTCGAACATCAACGCCCACAAAAACTTTTGTGTTCTACTCGAGATAACATCTACGCATGAACCTAGCTCATGATGCCACTGTTGGGGAACGTTGCATGGGAAACAAAAAAAGTCCTACGCACACGAAGACCTATCATGGTGATGTTCATCTATGAGAGGGAGATTAGATCCTTATACCCTTGTAGATCGCTAAGCGGGAAACGTTAATAAACGCGGTTGATGTAGTGGTACAGCTTCATGATTCAAATCACCGTCGTCCCATGATCCGTCCCACGATCCGTTCCGATCTAGTGCCGAACGGACGGCACCTCCGTGTTCATCACACGTACAGCTCAATGACGATCTCGGCCTTCTTGATCCAGCAAGAGAGATGGAGAAGTAGATGAGTTCTCCGGTAGCGTGACGGCGCGCCGGTGGTGGTGATGATCTACTCGTGCAGGGCTCCGCCCGAGCTCCGCAGAAATCCGATCTAGAAGAAGAACTACGTGGTATAGGTTTGAGTTGCACGTGGAAAAGTTGTGTCTCAAAAACCCTAAAACCTCTAGTATATATAGGAGGAGGGGAGGGGCTAGCCTTGAGGCTCAAGGGATCCTCCAAGGTGTCGGCCGAAGTGGAGGAGGGAGGAGTCCTCCTCCAATCCTAATTGGATTAGGACTCCTTCCTAATTTCCCACCTCTTTTGGATTTTCTACTTTTTCCTCATGCTCTTTCCTTGGATGACTTTGTCAGCCCATTATGCCTTATTGCGCATCCAATAAACCCATGTGGACCCCTTGGGGCGTGGTGGGCCTAGTGGGCCCCCGGAACCCATTCGTCACTCCCGGTACACTCCCGGCAATGCCCGAAAACCTTCCGGAATCCAAATACCAGCTTCCTATATATCAATCTTCATTTCTGGACCATTCCGAAACTCCTCGTCACGTCCGGGATCTCATCCGAGACTCCGAACAAAACTTCGGTCACCAACACATACAACTCAACTATACCGAAACGTCACTGAACCTTAAGTGTGCAGTCCCTGCGAGTTCGAGAACTATGCAAACATGACCTCAGACACTCCCGGTCAATATCGATTAGCAGGACCTGGATGTCCATATTGGATCCTACATATTCTACAAATATTTTATCGGTCGAACCTCTATGTCAAGGATTCATATAATCCCGTATGCTATTCCCTTTGTCCTTCTGTATGTTACTTGTCCGAGATTCGATCGTCAGTATCTCTATACCTAGTCCAATATCATTGCCAGCAAGTCCCTTTACTCGTTCCGTAATACAATATCCGGTAACAAACTCCTTAGTCACATTGCTTGCAAGGCTTGTTGTGATGTTGTATTACCGAGTGGGCCCCGAGATACCTCTCCGTCACACAGAGTGACAAATCCCAGTCTTGATCCATGCCAACCCAATAGACACCTTTGGAGATACCTATTCCTCCGGTGTCCGGGAGTTGCATGATCTCATGGTCATAGGAACAGATACATTGACATGCAGAAAACAGTAACAATAAACTGACACGATCATATGCTACGTTTATACTTTGGGTCTTGTCCATCACGTCATTCTCCTATTGATGTGATCTCGTTATCAAGTGACAACACTTGTCTATGGTTAGGAAACCTTAACCATCTTTGATCAACGAGCTAGTCAACTAGAGGCTTATCAGGGACAGTGTTTTGTTATGTATGCACACATGTATTTGTGTTTCCAATCAATACAATTATAGCATGGACAATAAACGATTATCATGAACAAAGAAATATAATAATTACTAATTTATTATTGCGGCATACTTTCAAGAGTTGTTGTCATGCCGAAGGGATTAAAACCATCCGTGGCGATGCAGACTCGAGGATTCCTTGGATCTGCCGCTTTATCCTGATGCAATCCATCGAAATGTTTCCGCGCTTCCCCATCCGATGTGTGTGCCGACATCTTATTCCCATACCCATCTAGTTCGGTTCTTTTGCCCATTGTGTGCCATGTCATCTGTTCGGCTGTCTCTTCGACCATGAAAAGACGTCGAAGCCTTGGTATGATTGGCATATACCGAAGAACACTAACTGCGATTTTGGTCTGCCTCTTCTCACCCATATCATTGTCTACCACAAGATACCTGCAAGACTCGCAATTGGGACAATAGTCCAAGTGTGCATACTCCTTCCTAAATAAGACACATCCTTTCTCACATGCATCTATCTTCTCATAGGGCATCTTAAGTACACGAAGTATTTTGTCCGACTGGTACAGGTTTGCAAGCATGACATGGCCTTTGGGTAGAAAGCGTCCAGATAGTGCCATCATCGCGTCATAGCATTCTCTTCCCATGTTGAACTAAGCATTCAGAGCCATTATTGTGCAATGGCATCCATCTAACAAAGCTGAGTGTGCTCATGGAGAGGATGTTTTGAAGACTCCAACATTTCATAGAAGGCCTTTGCAAATTCCTCCATCTCATCTTCCGAATCCCGAGCATCATCAAAGTCTTTCACCATGTCTTCGATCCCGGTACCATGCTCGTCGGTGCGACGACGAACCACCTCAGCTCTGGTGCGTTGTATAGACTCACCATGAAATGTCCGAACTATATAATTAGGCTTAAAACCCCTCCTCTGCAGGTGTTTAATCATTACAGCATGTGTCCTCTTTTTATAGTTGTCGCATTCAGGACAAGGGCACCAGTTTGTTTCCTGGCCATTTGCAAATGCGGCTTTCACAAACTCCTTGGTTTTTAGAAACCATTCTTTCGTCATCTCTTTCTGACTAGGGTGACCGGTGTACATCCACACATGATCACTCATCTTGCCTAGTTACTAAACACACAAGAAATATATTTATATATAATTCAGCATATATATTCATCAGTTAATCAAGTTCGCCAGTTTTATTACGTCCATGCAACCTACACGCGAATAGGTAAGGATAGGTCCTAATCCCACCCGAGTATGTGTAGATTGGGTTCGTTTTCCCATGCTCTGCTCCGGATCCAACGTAAAATTTAGGCAACACCTCCCCGCTGTTCTCCTGATACACGTCTCCGCAATAAACAGAGAGGATGTGTATCCGGAGAACAATAGGGAGGCACTGACGAAATTATGCATCGGATCCGGAACAGAGCATATGGGAAAACGAACCCAATCTACACATATTCGGGCTGTCCATGGATAACGTTGGACAATTTGGAAGAATCACGGTTATAAATATATGCAAATGCATGCATATTTATAACTATAACCCTTTCGAACGGGAGACGCATACTGGTCACGCATACTGATAAATTAATTTAGCTATATCTAGCAAGTTTCATCCGAACACCGACATAGAGCAAATGAATGGGCGAGGAGGAGATGACATTTGTACTTACCCACGAATGCAGGGGCGGAGCTCGTAGAACGCACGGGGAGGTCTACGCACAGCAGACCTCACAGCGATGAGACAACTGCACAACGATCAACACAAATATTTTGTGGTCACCAATAAAATCGTAAAATATATGACCTATATATATGTCATTTAGGATTCCATCAACGTCGAGGAACCCCCTAACTCGCTCGTCCCCTGCGCCCTTAGGTATGGTGACGCACGGTCGAAGGGTCAGCACGCCAACTCTTCCAATTCCGGAGACCTCTCTTCGCTGCCTCTCCTCTCCTCTCCAAGAATTCTCCTAGTGAGGTCCACGGTCGGCGGCCTCTGGAGTCCGAAGATCACCTTTTTGGTCAACAAGAGGACGAAGAGGTGTCTAGGGTCGAGGGTTGGGGGTCAGTGTCGTCGAGGGTGGCGTATTAATAGATGCGCAGAGTTTCGTGTCGGGGTGTCGTGATGTCTTGTCGGGGCGTCGTGTCAGGGTGTCGAGGCTTCGTGTCGGGGTGTCGGGGCATCGTGTCGTGGTGTCAGGGTGTCATTTTCTTCTTCTTCCTCTTCTTTTTTTCCTCTTCTTTTGTTTCCTCTTCTTCCTTTTCTTCTTCTTCTTCTTCTTCTTCTTCTTCTTCTTCTTCTTCTTCTTCTTCTCTTCTTCTTCTTCTTCTTCTTCTTCTTCTTCTTCTTCTTCTTCTTCTTCTTTCTTTTCCTTTTTCCTCTTCTTATTCTTCTTCTTCTTCTTCCTTCTTTTCCTTTTTCCTCTTCTTTCTTCTTCTCCTCTCTCCTCTTTTTCTTCTTTTTCTTCTTCTTCTTCTTCTTCTTTCTTTATTTTCTCTTTCTCCTCCTCTACTCTGTCTTCTTCTTCTTCTTCTTCTTCTTCTTCTTTCTTCTAGTTTTTTTCTTCTCATATTTTCTTCTAAGTTTTTTATTTTCTATCTATTTTTTATTTTCTATCTACTTTTTTCTACCTAATAAACCAACTATCTAACTTAACAAAAAAACAGAAAAAAAAACTAACTAATTAATTCATAAAAAGAAAAAACAGAAAATAAACTAGCTATTAAACACAAATCAAAAAAAAAGGGGTGGGGGCTCTCACCGGAGTTGGGGACGGCCGGGGCGACCGAAGGAGGGGGGAAGCCGCGGGGAGGGGAGCCACGAGGAGGGGCGGCACCAAGAGGAGGAGGGGGCGTAGGGAGGAGGCGGTGCGCTGGGAGGAAGGGGCCGGCGCGGTGGAGGAGGGGCGGCGCGGTGGTGAAGGATGGGGTCGTGGGGAGGAGGAGGGCGCGGTGGTGGAGAAGAGGGTGGTGGTGGCGGAGGGGCCAGTGGTGGAGAAGGGGTGAGATCCGGCGGTGATGGTGGAGGAGGAGGTACCGGGGAGGAGGAGGGGCGTGGTGGAGGAGGGGGCGCAGGGAGGAGGAGGGCGCGGCGGCGCAGGGAGGAGGAGGAGGGGGCGTGGTGGAGGAGGGCGCAGGGAGGAGGAGGGCGCGGTGGTGGCGCACGGAGGAGGAGGGCGCGGCAGCGCAGGAAGGAGGAGGGTGCAACGGTGCAGGGAGGAGGAGGGCATGGCGGCGGTGGTGGTTTCGGGTTTGAGAGGGAGGGGTGGGTGGGGCGCGACGACCGTTAGGGGAGAGAGGCACGTGGGGATGGGGACGACAGTCGTTAGGGCGCATCCTCTTTGCCGTCTGCCCCCCGACGGCACACAGGAGAAAAGTAGACGACAAAGAAAGAGGTCGTTATGGGGGAGAGAGGGGCTGCGGGGTGGGTCGCCTGTGCTCTTTACCGTCGGCCTAAATGCTCTTTGCCCTTTTTCCAAATTCTATACTCAAACCTTTTCTTTGATTGCATCATCCATTTTGTTTGATGTTGGGTGGTTATCTATGTGAGGACATGGAGCTTTTCAATAGCTACAAAATGAGTCCAATATCATCAAAAACGGAGTTCGAATGTAAAAGTTGCGCATGTTTTACTATTGGTATGGTGGTTGTTTACTGGGGGAGTTCCGGGAAGGTTTTGGTAAAAGTTCCGCGCTAAACAGAAAGTTTGCGAAAATCTGGCCCAAAGGGAGCCATAAGTTCCGGGTCCTCCCGGAAGTTCCGGAGGTGAGAAGTTCTGGGCGAGTTCTAGGGCAAGTTCCGGGCTAACCATAAACTTTACATTGTCTGCCTCAATAGGGAGCCCGGATGTTCCGGGTAAGCCCAAAAGTTGCGGGTTACATTTTTCTATGCATAGCGGGCAGATTTGGTGGGGCACTATATAAGGTACCCTTCTTCCCCAACGACTCACATCTTTTGGACCTGAGATTTCCCCATTGTTTTGAGCTCTCTCCTCCTCCCCCAAGACTCAAAACTCCAATCCATTTGGGGGAAAACTGTCCCATGGATATAGGGTTCATTTGTTTGACCTCCTCCATTGTTCCTCTCCTCTTTCATCCCTCTATAACATTAGTTGCTTTTGGTGGGATTTGAGCATTCTTGTGATAAATCCGAAGAGATTTCTGAGAGTTCTTGAGAGATATTTCATCCAAGCATACATCCACTCCTCGTCTGTCTTTTGACCAAAGAAATTTGTGATTTGATCAAGCCTTGAGCATTTCCCCTTTGATCTTGTTACTCTTGGAGGTTGGAGACTCCTAGGCGGTAGGAGTGCTTCGACGAGGAATCAACCTGTGATTTGTCCCCCCAAAAGTTTGTGAAGGTTTGGAGGCCGCCTCAAGGTCTACCACTAGTGGTTGGGAATCGCCTTGGTGGTGATATCTCAAGGAGAATAGGGTGAGCCTTTGTGGCGTTGGTGTGCCTTCTTGGTAACATCCACCTCTCTAACGGTGACTAGCTTCCCTCCAACGAAGTGAACATCGGGATACATCCTCGTCTCCGTGACTTCGGTTATCCCTAACCCTAAATCCTTACTTGTGGTTTACTTTGGTTACTTGAGCGTACATTCACTACATATTATTGTCCTTATTATATTGTGTTGGCTATTTTCGTGTAAAGATTAATCATTTAGGCCTACACTTTATATCCCGCAATTCATACTTGCTACTATTGATATATCTTGTGTTTAGTGTGAATTGCTAACTTGTGTCATACACTTACATATTTTATGATATTGCTCAAGTAAGTTTGTGTAATTTACTTGTGCTTGTGAGTAATCTTGTTGTGCTCATCTTGGTAGAACAAGTTGTTGGTGCACATAGTTGATCCTAGTATAAGTATCCTTTTAGTTTATTTTTGCATTAGGATAAAGCCAAATTTGTAGAAGTTTTTAAAACGCCTATTCACCCCCCCCCCTCTAGGCGACATCGTGGTCCTTTCACCGGCCTCACCGCCCCCTCGGCTGGTTCTCCAAGCTCGGCATCTTCTGATGCGACGGTGGTGTCATCATCGACTAACCCCGTCGTCTCAGCTCCACGAGCTCGCCACATGATGACACGCTCTCGGAATCGCATTCATTACCTCAGCAATCGATATACGACGAACGAGTATCTACTTGCTGTTGTTCCGTCTTCATCGTCTCCTCTTCTATCGTCAACTTGATCGGCTCTTTGTGACCCTCACTCGCTCGCCACGATGTAAGAGGAGTTTGATTCTCTTTTGCACAACCGGACGTGACAACTAGTTCCACGCCCGACGTGATGGGTGTTTCGTCACAAGACCCGTCCCGATGGATCCTTCGGGCGCTACAAGGCTCGCTGGGTGTATTTGTTGGCATGTATAGATTATTTGTTGTACACCAAATCCATCTCATATTTCTTTGTATAGATTGATCAAGGTAGAGGCCCACATTATACATCATATATACGTGCACTTTGCATCGATCAATACATCGTGTATTACCACAACTATTCACATTGAACAAGCAGAAAAATGTGTGTGTCTATGTTTATGCCGACTAAGATTTTTGTGAGACCCAATCGATTTAGAAATGTGAAAATTCCGTTCAATAACTTATGTAATTTGCATTTTTTCCTTGACCGGTTGCACTTTTTCGTGGAACAAATATAAGTTGCACTTTTGCGAAAATAAAATTGCATTACCAAAATCGATTGGGACTTCCG
The DNA here is from genome assembly GCF_904849725.1 of Hordeum vulgare subsp. vulgare. Taxonomy (NCBI): domain Eukaryota; kingdom Viridiplantae; phylum Streptophyta; class Magnoliopsida; order Poales; family Poaceae; genus Hordeum; species Hordeum vulgare. The sequence goes on from NC_058524.1 coordinate 570,354,897, forward strand.
AAAAATCTCAATCAACTTAAAATTAGCAACAAAATGATACAAGAGGTGTGAGGCGAAACATCTAGTATGTTTGCGACGTCAACACCTACCAAGAGGCACTCGCCGGAAAGTTGATAAAAGCGACGAAATTTGAAACTAAGGCCCTGTTTGGATACTCTAACTCGGTTAGAGGTTAGAGTTAGATTCTAACTATAGACTAACTCTAACCAAAGTGGTGTTTGAATGGAAGAGTTAGATTGTCAATAAATGCACTTTTTCCAATCATTTTGCTTCTTTATTTAGGATTTTGTGTGGTGGAGGGAGAGAGAAAAGTAACGTTTTCTGGACCACACCTAACTCTAACCCAAAAAAACACCTCTTAAGTGGGTTAGATTTTTTAGGTGCGTAAGATGCATCTAACCAACTCCAACCATCTGTTTGGATTTTTGAGGATTAGATGAGTTCAATCTAACCAACTCTAACTCTAATCCTAGAATCCAAACAAGGCTAAGCTGAAGTTGTCTGTTCTTGAGCAACAACAACTTCAACACACGCCCCGACATTTCAACGTGCCGTCAAAGCCAAAGCAATTGATTGTGCATAGGGGATCTAGCGCTGCCGTTGTTTATTTAACAACAAGACAAAAGATAAACAAAGATGAGGGTGCGGCGGACCACGCACGGGGGATACCCAAACAAACATGGGGGGCAAGAATATCCACATGCGTTTGCAGCCCCGCACAGCACGGTAGCTAGTAGTAGTAGACGGGGACAAGATGCAGCGGCCAGCCATCTTCGTACCACTACTGTTTCTCTGAAACGTTTGCTGCGTCCTTCGAAACGACGGTGCATGCAAACATTTCATCACCACCATAGATTAATTTGTGCTGTTAATTTGAAGATGTGAACTCTCAATGCTGTTAGTTTGAAAATGTGAATTTTCTCAAGTCAAAATCCTACGTCCACCGAGCGGATGCCTGGCTCGACGGACGCACCGATTGGGCCCACGCGCTGGTGATCAGGTGGCCCCCGGTGTTCCTTTTATGGACTTTGCCTAGTGGGGTGGGGGTCCGCTTCAAGCGTGCATGGGACTCGGGCCCACGGAGTGCAACAGCTTGCGGCTACCGCGGAGTGACTCGACTAAGGAGAACTCAGTTCAGCAAAGCAAATTTTATAGCTAGTTTATACAATAGTTAGCTATAAAAGAGTACTATTTTTATCATATATGGTCCACGTTTTATCTCACAAAGCACCTACCAGCACGTGCTAGAGCAAGTACAATATTATAGCCAGCTGCTGGCTGTAAGCCATTGACATGTCATCTATAGCTCGTCTTAAAGCAAGTACAATAGAGCTGAGTCAGCTGGCTATAAGGAATAAACTAATATATTTTTGTTTAGTTAGAGGAAAGAGAAGAGGAAAGAGAAAGTAAGCGGGCTCTTAGCTAAGAGTCAGCTCTAGCACGTGCTCCTAGGCATTTTGTGAGTATAAAAGGTGGACCATATAATAAAGAAGTAGTATATTTTTGGAATGAACTATTGTACATGTTGGCTATAAGACGAGTTATAGATGACATGTCAATGGCTTACAGCCAGCAGCTGGCTATACTATTGTACTTGCTCTTATAGTCAACATGTACAATAGTTCATTGCAAAAGTGTACTACTTCTTTATTATATGGTCCACCTTTCATACTCAGAAAATGACTAGGAGCACGTGCTAGAGCTGGCTCTTAGCTAAGAGCCCGCTTACCTTCTCTCTCCTCTTCTCTTTCCTCTAACTAAACAAAAATATATTAGTTTATTCCTTATAGCCAGCTAACTCAGCTCTATTGTACTTGCTCTTACTCACATTTTGTCCTTTTTTCGTTTGGAGATAGTAATAGAACCGTGTTCGTATGGATTTATGGATGCGATGTTCGTCCAATGCGCAGACGCATTTCGATCACATTCATACACACGTAATTTTTGCATCATATTTTTTATTATTTTCATCATCGATATTTTTTATATATTGGAGTAAATCACCAAATTTTTATTATCCTCACCGACCGTGTTGGACAACACACGAACGAGAAAAATGGCGGTGGCGACAGTTTGGGCGAGGGGAGAGTGGGACGGGCTGGGAGGATGGTAAAAAGAGGCCTATGTGTCCCGAATGGGAAGGTCAGGGAAAGACATGGGCACACGCCATGCGCCGTCTGTACGTGTTCGTTTAACCGCAAACATGGTCTAAAATTAAAGTTAAAGATGGATCGAAAACGGACATTAATCCGTTTATTCCAGCGCGTTGGGCGACCGTTTCTATCCTTTTACTTCTAATGGATGATGTCGGACCATTTAGGGTTGTGCGTTGGAGACATGAACAGGTCGGTGACGTATATATACTGATGCGTCCACTGACCAGCTAACCAGAAACATGTCGTCGTATAAACTCTCGTGCGATTTGGACGTCCGCCATCGTCCCGCTGGGCATCGCCGTCCTAGCTAGCTAGCCTCACCGGTGCTGACAGATATACGACACCTCTCGTCTACCCGGAGAGGAAGATACCGACGCGTACGTGCTCACATACGACGAGCAGCGAACAATCACTTAGCTTTGCCAGGAAGTATATATAGATCCGCTCTAAAGCTAACGATAATTATCCAGCCCAGAGCACCGTGACAAAGCACACAGCAATGAACCACTAGCTACGTACTAATCTAGGCTATCTATACAGAGACACCTCGTTTTCTACAAAGTATTAGGCTACCGGCTACAACCAAAGTGTACACACATGGTCGTGCTGCACATGCCGTCGTGCTCAGTGGATAGAAGGTCGCACATCGGTGTATACACATACTCCTGTTTTGGTAGCAGGTCACCGGTTTGACAGACAGGAACATATAACAACTCCCCCACATTTTTTTTTTGACGGAAAATGAACATTTCATTCATCAACCATGCATATTACTCCCACCGTTTTTAAATATAAGTCTTTTTAAAGATTTTACTAGAAGACTACATACAGAATAAAATAAATGAATCTACATTCGAAAGTATATATATATATATACATCTGTATGTATTTTTTTAGTAAAACCTTTAAAAAGACTTATATTTAGAAACGAAGGGAATACTTTTTTGCGGGAAGTGAACATTTCATTCATCAACCATGGATATTACATACAAAGATGACGATACTAGCTATTTCGATTGGCGAGTTTCGAAGCCAACAAACAGTGCGCTGTTGGGAGCGGCCCATACAAGCAAGGGTGTGACTCGTTGCGTTTGCATACATGCTAATTTTAGCTAGACTGATGTTTCTTTCATGAGCCAGAATTCTTCTGATTTTATTTACCTGGTTCGCATACCTCGTCCCTTTATATCTTTAGATTGCACCGGCTTCAACAATCCGACGCAGTCCGTTTCAACAAGCAACGGCAAGCTGGACAGTGGAGAGCAAGCGGAAGCCCCTCGTCCATAGCTGCCATCTCCCAGTCGAGACCCAATTGGCCAATTAAAAGGTCCATTAGAGCATCTCCAACAGCCGCTTCGCGCCGCGTCCAAAAAATTTATGTACCGCACGCGCTTCGGCTGGTTTAGCGCGGGGATAGGCGCTGGCTTCAACAGCCGTGCTATAATGCAGCGCGCGTCGCTCCAGCAGTGCCCAAAAATACAGCGCGCGTAGTACGCACAAATCACATATACATTTTCAAAAATAGGAGAAAAACGATCAAACAAACAAAATAAATCAACAATAAATAGTTATTACAACTCAAACAAATAGTTTATCGTTCAGTACAACAAATAATGCAATAAACACAGCCAATAGTTCATGAACAATACAATACAAATAGTGCAATCAAATCATGCTCTTTGTCGTCCATGCCATGCCCACCACTCTTCAATCAGATCCTTTTGAAGATCATTGTGCGTTGCGGGACGCCGAATGGCATGATAGGAGGCAACAAAACGGGCTACCCTTTCAGCCCTCCGTCGCACTCGCACGGGATGTCTCAAGAGCTCATACTGTGAGTAGTCTAAATCTTGGCCACGCTCATTCTCGATGATCATGTTATGCATGATCACACAAGCGTGCATGATGTACCAAAGCATTTTTTGATCCCAAAATCTATCCGGTCATCTCACAATAGCAAATTGGGCTTGCAAAATCCCAAATGCTCTCTCCACATCTTTTCTAGCGCTGAACGGTCGCCGGGGGCAAGAGCGCGGCGGCGGCGCAGTCGGATGGGGGCGGCGCGAGAGTGGAGGAGCTAGCGCAGGAGCGCGGGAGAGAGCAGGAGCGAGCGCGGGAGAGTCGCGCGCACAGGAGCCGGCGCAGCAAATAAGGAGCGCGGGATTGTGTTTCGGCCAGCGCGCTGAACTGGAAATGGCGCGCGCGTCATTTTTGCGCGCCCGCTGGAGCTGCCCACCGCGTTGCGCGCGCGCTAAAACTGCCTTTTTTACGGCGCGGCGCTTGTATAGCGCGTCTGTTGAAGATGCTCTTAGGAAAGAAATATTAGTCTACAAACGGACCTTACAACTCTGGTCCTTCAAACGCCCACGGACGCGTCCGCGGACATTGATGGAGCGCGTCTCATTTGTTGAGCGGATTTACAATCGGACCTTACAAATCTGCTCCGTCAAACATCCACGGACGCGTCCGAACGAGTCCGCGGACACTGATTGGGCCCGCCTCATTTGTTGAGCGGATCTATAATCGGACCTTACACATTTGTTCCGTCAAACGTCCGCGGACGCATCCGAACGCGTCCACGGACACTGATCAGGCGCGCCTCTTTTCTTGAGCGGATCTACAACCAGACCTTACAAATATGCTCCGTCAAACGCCCGCAGACGCGTCCACACGAGCGCGCCTCATTTGTTGTTTTCCACATCCGCGTCCCTCGTATCTGACCCCTCAAAACCATACAACCCATGCAAAGCTACGTAAAAGTAGATCAACACATAGTTCATCGGATCGGATTGCATGCCGCACAAAAGGAGCACAATTCATCGGAGTTCATCGGCAAATCCTAACTACAAACTAGCTAAACATAAGTAAATTTTAAACGGAGAAGGGACAGTCACCACTTCCTCGCCGGCCCTTTGCCCTTCCGGTCGTCCCTGTAGCTATAGGAGTCGGCGGCTGGTGGGGAATCGGCCGAGTCATCAGACAAGGAGCCGTGGTCGTCATGGTCGTCGTCGAAGAGGATGGCGTGCCTTTTTAGCCGTCGGACCTCTCTGTCCTACTCCCGCTTGAGCTTGGCGAGCCAAGCCGCCTCCGCCGCCTCGCGCTCAGACTGCTCAATGGCAATCCGCAACGCCTTCGTGTTCTTCCACCCGAGCCGCCAAGCATCCGTCTCCGCGGTCGTAAGCGACCGAAGGTAGACCCATTCGAGGAGTCGTGTGTCCTTGTCAGGCTCCGCCTCCATCCCGCGGCGGCGGCGCACGTGTTGCCGCGCCTCTGGCCTCTCCATTTGCCATTGCCGCTCGCGGTGGGCGGCGCGCGCCTCTTATCCCACCGTGCATGCCTAGGACGTTGTAGCGGGCACAAGCACCACCACTGCTAACGTGGGGGAGCAGAAGCCAGCGGGGCCAGGGGACAGCGCAGGGGAGCGTGGATTGCGCAGGCCGCCTGCCGGAGCTACGCACGGGCCGAGAGGGGCCAGCGCTGACGTTCGAGTTGTGCGAGAGGGGAAGCGGCGAGGCTGCCGATCCGGAGCTGCCCTCGGTCTCCACCTTGGACCGCTCCAAGGCGTTGCGGAGGGCAAGCTCATACTCCGGATTCAGTTCGTCGTCGGAGCGGCTGCCGGAGCTTGACATTTCGCCGGATTTGATCGAATTCGGTGCGGGAGAGGAGAGGACGGAGCGAGAGAGGAGAGCGAGTGAGCTAGGATTTCGGGGCCATGAGTCGGAGGTGGCTTTTTGTGGGACATTCATGGGTCAGGCCTGTCAGTCGGGCGTGCCCGGGCTTCCTTATATCCATCCTATATTTGGGCTGGATATGAGGGGTGCCGGTCGGCCCGGGCGTTTGAGGCCCGTTTAGGGTGTCCGCCTGGGTCACTTTTTAATAATCCGGCACTGACCGGATGAGCTGCCCAGGCATTGGAAACGGATATAAGGGCGACTGTAGATGCTCTAACAATCCTATAAAAGCTAAGGTATTGCACTATAAGTGGAGTGCTCCCATAGCTAGGTGTCTTTCCATAATTGAATATGAAAACCATCCCTAACCGAGAAAGTGTCAAATTGGAAAAAGAATTCCTTGGCCTTCATCATGCCATCCCAAAGTGAAACACTTGGCTTTCAAAGAACTTGATAAATATCTTTTGACCCACATACTTGTTGCGAATGATTTTCTGTTAGACTCCATTCTCAATGATTAGTTTGTATGCCTATTTATTCATAAGAGCAATGTTTTTAATGTCAAGATCCTGAATTCCAAGCCCCCTTGACTTTTATGTCGGCATAATACAGTCCACCTAGCCAATCAATATTTCTTGGATTAATTATCACAATGAAAAAATATTGGATCTAAAATAATTGAGACAATGAAGAACCCTTTTCGGTAAGTAAAAAATAACAACATGTATAGAACCATGTTGCTGAGGACGAAATTGATCAGAATCGACTGTCCCCATACGACAAGAGTTTGACCATTGAACTGGCTAGACGTTTCTCAGGCCTTTCTTTCACGTGCTTCCACTAAGCGATAGTTAAACATCGATAGTGAATCAAAGTACCTAGATACCAAATCGGTAAATGTCCGAACTGGTAGTCGAAAATCGCAGCGTACTCAGATGCGGACTCTACAGCATTGCCGAAGCAAAAAAGCTCAATGGTATATAAATTAATTTTGAGACCAGAGGACTCCTCAAATGCACATAAAAACAACTTAAGGTTTTTGCTTTATGTAGGCCGCGATCCATAAAAAATACGGTATCATCCATATGTTGTAGAATATACATACCTTCTTGTACCAAATAAGGGATTAGACTGCTCATCTGACCGCCCGCATCACCCCTCTCAACAAAGATTGCTAACATATCGCCAACAATGTTGAACAAAATTGAAAATATGGGGTCGCCTTGACGAAGCCCCTTCCTTGCCTGAAAGTAATTGTCAACATCATCATTGATTCCGATAGTCACACTACCTCGAAAAACAAGACTCTCTACACATCGACTCCATTTTGGCGAAAACTCCTTCATGCGCAAAATTTACAAAAGAAATGGCTATTTGACTTTATCATATGTTTTTTTTGAATTCAATTTTGAAGATGGCCCCATTAAACCTTTTACGATGAAGCTCATGTACAATTTCATGCAATACAACAACTTCATCTACTATGCTGCGTCCTCATAAACATTGTTTGGGTGGGTTTGATCACGTGGTCAACCATCCCAGTTGGCATCCTTCCTCTAAGCTTGTGACTTTGTTTTTTGTTTATTTTCTGAAGTCTAGTCACCGTTGATAAAAGAAAAATCAAGAGTACTCAAACGAGCGTACCTTATCTTTATGGAAGAAAGAAAAGAGAGAACAATTTATAAGATGCTGTCAATGTATCATCAACAATCACACCACTCGTAACACCTAGACAGACGGCTCACAAAGATCTTCTAGAAGAAAAAGGCAGCTTAATCATGTGAGCGCAGAGATCTCTTTTTGACTGACTCATACACATCACGATAACGGCATATAGGATGACACGGCTGATCACTTAACTGCATGGCCGGACCGGCATAGGGGTGTCTGATTCTTTAAAAAAAACGGAGGCAAATATTGCCTCATCTATTAAATAAGTAAAAGAGAATTACCTAGTTAATTACGAAAAACTAAGCAAAAATCGGTACAACAAGGGTCTAGCCCACTCCCATAGACTAACACCCTCAAGGCAAAGCCCACCCTTATCGATGACACGTCGACTTACGGTCAAACAACTAGCTCCGACTTAGACGGAAAACTTTAAAGGACAAACCAGACACGACTGACGCCATGAAAGATTGCCGAACAGGCTGATGACACTCTGGCTATCCTTTTAGAAGAAACACATAAGTCAGTTTACTAGTGAACGGGGTGTCTGGTTCTGATGTGAACATTCCTGAGCTGCATGTTTTATCATTCATTGCAGCAAAAGGTGGACATGTCTTGAAACCGGACGAGTGGCTTCTAATCCGTCCTTTAATCCCGATTAGTTGGATGCTCGTGCGTTGCCACGGCATTAAATTGTGTTAAAGAGTATACTCATAAATGAAACTCTCTAACATTTCGTGGAAACAAAATACTACGTACCGGTGGTGACGGACGGTGGACGGATCTTCTTGTCCTCAGGTTCATATTATAAATATATAGCCACAACATATGTTAAAATACAATAAGTAAATTCATGGAGATGAATAAAAAAACGATAAAAAAGAGTTTGAATACATGTGTGTAAAGATAAGTCCATTTTTATTATCTAGAAGATTACTAACTCCCTACTTGAGGCACTTGAGAATTTGTCGTATATCATACGGGATGTTCTCTTCAGCTTCATTCGCATGATAGTTGAGCAAATATATCAAAAAATTCTTTCTTGGCTCATAACCATCCTGCATGAGCAGTGTATCTCATTAGCATGCAATTATGCTTTGTTTTTTTATTAATATGTGCTATAGGACACTCATCGTGCAAATTGGACGAACAAATTTGTTACCACACCATGAGAGCATAAAATGGAAAACAAAATAACTAGATTCGTACCCGTAGATGAATACACTATCATTATTTTGGGAGTTAATGACAACGAATATAAAATGTGCATAGTGATTTTCATAGTAACTTACCGGTCTAGGCTCGTTGGAACATCAATTGCTGATTTACGTGGCCAAAAAAATATCGAATGTCCAACCTGGTTGTGCTAATTCGAGCTCATCATTCAGGTAGAATGAAATCCTTTAAAATTTTAGTGCATATCTCTCTGAGGATAAGGACGAAAAAACAGGGTCCATAATAGATACTTGACGGGCATGTTTGTTGATCGCGAACAAGATGTAGTGGCCAAGGGATCTATGAGGAAGCAAAATCTACAAGGAACACTCATTAAGAATAAACATTTAACACGACAACCATATAAAATAGACCAAACTTACCAAATTGCATGATGAGATGTTGCGCTCTATCTCAGTCCAACTACGAAGCAATGCTGCTAGCGCGTGAATATCTGGTTGTACCCGTGAATCTAGATCTCGTGCGGACGCAAGAGCGGCCTCGGTCACAGCCGTGTGGGTGAAAAATGGTTAAGAAACACGATGGTGACAATGATAATATAATCTATGATTGGGGTAACTCACAGAAAATTGTAGGTCCATATAGCGCACTGGAGGATCTACCGCTAGTAAGGCCTTGTCACATGCAAGTATACGTATAGCCATGTTGAAACAATCAATGTCCAGGGACTGGTCCCTGTAGAGTATACTTTTAATTCTTCTAAGACTTAATCCTATCAGATGGGGTTTAGAGCTTCGCACCCACTCCTTCATGCAGGTAACAAATATAATTGTAACATTGTAATAGTTTATATTGAAACTTTATATTTCTTAGACATGTTGCTTACCCCAACGAATCAGCATCATTAATGGACATGATGTCATTGCATATTTTGTCAACTAAATCATGCGGGTCTACGCCCATGATGGGGGTCGGAAGGGGGCTTTTGTCTTTGGCTCCATCAGGTGAATCTTGCCGCTTACGTTTTCGATCATCCAGGAGCTCAACATCAGAATCAGATACTTTTTCTTCATTGTCAGGTTCATAGTATATTGGACTTCCTTTTAACTTATTAAGTTCTGTCTCCAATAGTATGACAGCTAATTTTCGTCGAAATTCTTTCATGTCCTCCTGCATATAGCAATTAAAAATAATTCGTTAAAAAAGCACGTGCATTTGAGATGAAATCTGATATTTAGAAAAAAGAGATACCTGAGTGAATTGATCTGTCAAAAGTTCTCCTGTCCAATACTCCATAAAATTTAACATAAACAATCCACATGACGTGCTGCAATATTGAAGTATTCCTTTAGGCTTTCATCTAAATATAAATAAAGTATTTAAACAAGTAATAATGTTCATTGTACATGTCTCCATGCATCGTCAAATGTATCTATTACCTCAATGTTTTGGCTATAAATAAGACCATATTTACTACCAAAATTTATTATTCACAAGACTTACTATTCGATCTATCATACATTTCTCTATAATTCAGTTCAGAGTATGAGATGTGTTCATCATACCCGTCTGTTTGGAGTGGCTTTTAGAACTGTTCTACGACTGTCCAATTCATAATATCGAGGCCCTGCCACCTATCACCTCTCTTAAACTCCGGCATATCGCATGCGATTTTTATATGCTTGTCAAGTCCTTGTATCTATTAAATGGAAAAAAGCCACCACGTATTAGGAAAATGAAATGTGATGTCTAGGGAAAGAAACACATGAAGTAGACATTTACCGTCATAGTGAGGTCACTTCGGCTCATGCCAATTCCAAGCGAGTCCAATACATGTATCTCTCGTTTCTTCGCATTGAGGACCGATAGATACCAGTGGCATTTTCTAATGTTAATTGGAAGGAATACCTAAAGCAATAAATAGTATATAACACGTAACTACTCTATCGTAAAAAAAAGTGATGCATCATTATATGTAAGTGTAGTGAGTTAAGACTGACCATGTCATGCTCCACAAAAGTATTTACTCGTTTTACAATGTGACGTTGTGTTGCCGGGTCTATCTCATCTTTCTTTAGCAGGTAAGACACAAACGTGCTTGCAATGTGTACCTTTCCACCCACTCTATCTTGTAGGTGCTCCTGGGCACTAATGCAATATATATATGCATTTATTACCTATAGTTTCAAAGATAGAATACATTTAAATTTTAATACACTTACCGTGCAAAAATAGAATACACTTTTGTTAGTTTAAAAGAGTTTCTGTGGTTTGACTTACATCATCGTGCAAAAACACATCATCGTGCGTAAGGCATCTCATCTCAGCATTTGATAATAATGCATCGTTGATGTGCACCAACTTAGTATTTGAATGTAAGGGCATGATTGATTTAATAATTGAAATATCATGCGGGGTGCAAATATAATCTGTCATGGGACGACATGAATCCAAATTAGTAGATCACAAAAAATACCAATATAATAAAAAAGTTGATAATCACTGTAGAAGTAAGTACCTTGTGGTGTAATATTAGTATTTGCTCTTTTTGGTTTGGTACGACCTGAATTGGATATATCTATATGCTCTATAGTAACTGCTGAGTTTTTGTTCTCTTCCAATGACATATCTGTTGGGCTCTTATCGGTAGCTTCTTTTTCATGGTCCACAGTATTCATATCTATCACCTTCGGGCTCTCGTTGGTAGGTTCATTTTGATGGTCATCAATATCCGTATCTATGACTGACACATCCTGCAAAAGTGAAATATATATAAAATATAATTTGAATAGTATCAATTCGTTTTGGGCTAAAATATCATAATTCATATGCATCTTACAAAATAAAAGAATAAAAATACCGAGAACAAATAATTTTGGTGGCCATGACATATTATCTAAATACCTTGCTTAATATGCTCTAATATATACTTCGGCGTTGCAACAAAAAACAATTATACAACCGAAACTACTGCACTTACGACATGCCCCTTTCTATTTTCAGGGTATGATTATCCAGTGCTAGCTGAATTTTTATTATGATCCACTCACGTACAGAGTATGGTTAAGTGCTACAGGCAAAAATTCAGCTAAAAAACAACTCTTTTTTCCTTTGGTTTTCATTCTCTATAGATTTTATCTGTTATTTATGCCATGTTAAGTTCCACATGATCCTATCAGAAAAGAATGCTACATTGGAATAAGCCCTTGCAAGAAGATATGAACCAGCATCCAAAGCAAAATGTACAAGTGAAAACAACCTAGCTTTATAAAATGAACTCTGCACTATATATAACCCCCTCACTAAGTATATATAGTGCTGGCATTATGTATGCGTGTCAAATTCCGTTTTTTTAAGGCAAAAAATCACACTGGTCAAATTGACCTCACTCTCTCTTCACTCACCCCGGTTCCCCATCGGCCCATCCTGTGCTATCCCCTTCCCCATCCCGTGCCATCCCCTTCCCGCTCGATCCGCAGCTCATCCGCTGCCGCCGGCGCGCCGTGGCGCACGCCTTGCACCCTCCCGGAGCAACGGTGCAACCCCCACCTCTCCCTACGGCATGGCTGCGCCGTCGTCAGCCTCTCACCCCAACCCCACCACTCCGTGCTTTCTTGCGAGATACGGGGGGCAGCGCTCTCGCCGACGAGCGCGCAGTCGGCAGCACCCACGCGCGGCGCCCTCTGCCCTGCTCCTGGCCCCCGCTGTGCGGCGCCCTCTACCCCGCTCCTAGCCCTCGCTGCGCAGCGCAAGGTCGGTCGGCCTCAACGCCCGGCGTGACCCGCGGTCGGCGTCTTCCGCTGGCAACGCGCGGGGTCGGCCTCTTCTGTTGGCAACGCCCGGCGATGCACGGGCGCCGTGCAGCGCGAGAACACCCTGCATCAAGTCGTCTCACAGTCGCCGATGGCTGCGGATCGAGCACACCCTGCACGGGCGCCGATGGCTGCGGATCGAGTAGGAAGACTTGATAGATCTTACCTTCTCACGGTCGCCTCCCCTCTCTCCCTCCGCGTCCTCCATCGGCAACTTTGTTGGATTGGTATCGTGGGTGAAGTTGTTGGGGAACGTCGCATGGGAAACGAAAATTTTCCTACGCGCACGAAGACATATCATGGTGATGTCCATCTACGAGAGGGGATGTGTGATCTACGTACCCTTGTAGACCGTACAGCAGAAGCGTTAGTGAACGCGGTTGATGTAGTGGAACGTCCTCACGTCCCTCGATCCGCCCCGCGAACCGTCCCGCGATCAGTCCCACGATCTAGTGCCGAACGGACGGCACCTCCGCGTTCAGCACACGTACAGCTCGACGATGATCTCGGCCTTCTTGATCCAGCAAGAGAGACGGAGAGGTAGAAGAGTTCTCCGGCAGCGTGACGGCGCTCCGGAGGTTGGTGATGATCTTGTCTCAGCAGGGCTCCGCCCGAGCTCCACAGAAACGCGATCTAGAGGAAAAACCGTGGAGGTATGTGGTCGGGCTGCCGTGGAAAAATCGTCTCAAATCAGCCCTAAAAGCTTCGTATATATAGGGGGAAGAGGGGGAGCCTTGCCTTGGGGCTCAAGGAGCCCCAAGGGGGTCGGCCGAGCCAAGGGGGGAAGGTATCCCCCCCAAACCGAGTCCAACTTGGTTTGGTGGGTGGAGTCCTTCTTCCCTTTCCCACCTCCTCCTTTTTTTTCTTTTCTCTTCGATTTTCTTCCTATGGCGCATAGGGCCTTCTTGGGCTGTCCCACCAGCCCACTAAGGGCTGGTGTGCCACCCCCAAGGCCTATGGGCTTCCCCGGGGTGGTTTACCCCCCCCCCCCCCCCCCCGGTGAACTCCCGGAACCCATTCGTCATTCCCGGTACATTCCCGGTAACTCCGAAAACCTTCCGGTAATCAAATGAGGTCATCCTATATATTAATCTTCGTTTCCGTACTATTCCGTAAACCCTCGTGACGTCCGTGATCTCATCCGGGACTCCGAACAACATTCGGTAACCAACCATATAACTCAAATACGCATAAAACAACTTCGAACCTTAAGTGTGCAGACCCTGCGGGTTCGAGAACTATGTAGACATGACCCGAGAGACCCCTCAGTCAATATCCAATAGCGGGACCTGGATGCCCATATTGGATCCTACATATTCTACAAAGATCTTATCGTTTGAACCTCCGTGCCAAGGATTCATATAATCCCGTATGTCATTCCCTTTGTCCTTCGGTATGTTACTTGCCCGAGATTCGATCGTCACTATCCGCATACCTATTTCAATCTCGTTTACCGGCAAGTCTCTTTACTCGTTCCGTAATACAAGATCCCGCAACTTACACTAAGTCACATTGCTTGCAAGTCTTGTGTGTGATGTTGTATTACCGAGTGGGCCCCGAGATACCTCTCCGTCACACGGAGTGACAAATCCCAGTCTGGATCCATACTAACTCAACTAACACCTTCGGAGATACCTGTAGAGCATCTTTATAGTCACCCAGTTACGTTGCGATGTTTGATACACACAAAGCATTCCTCCGGTGTCAGTGAGTTATATGATCTCATGGTCATAGGAACAAATACTTGACACGCAGAAAACAGTAGCAACAAAATGACACGATCAACATGCTACATCTATTAGTTTGGGTCTAGTCCATCACATGATCCTCCTAATGATGTGATCCCGTTATCAAGTAACAACACTTGCCTATGGCCAGGAAACCTTGGACATCTTTGATCAACGAGCTAGTCAACTAGAGGCTTACTAGGGACAGTGTTTTGTCTATGTATCCACACAAGTATTGTCTTTCCAATCAATACAATTATAGCATGGATAATAAACGATTATCATGAACAAAGAAATATAATAATAACTAATTTATTATTGCCTCTAGGGCATATTTCCAACAGAAGTTAGGTCTTGGAGGTAAGCAAAAATCCTCGATGGACCCTATCTTATATATACACGCTTTAAAGGCTAGCTAGATGAGTAGTATATGGTTAGGATTAGGTTGTTTGGATAAGTTGTTTTTGCCTATTCTGTTTCCGTTGGAGGTAAAGAGAACTCGGATAAAAAAACTGTATTGATTAACACATGTTTGGAAAGACATGATGGCAACTATCTCTTTATACCTGCCTTTATCATCAGAAGCTTGATTTGGTTTGTCACAATCTTTTCATATGATTAGTCAGTCCTCTGCTTGTCTGCTTGAGTCAGATAGTGTACGTTGGTTTGCTAGGTTCAGGCTCATGGTATGTCTGTGATCGGTTCGGTTTGCTAGCACTGGTGGAAAACGGGCCTTCGGCCGGGACCCTTTAGTCCTCGCCTGCCTCTGGGCCGGGACTAAAGGCCCGGCCACGTCGCCCCAATTCTAAATGCCTCCCTCGAGGCTTTAGTCCCGGCCCGTAAGGAGCCTTTAGTCCCGGTTTGTGTCCCAAACCGGGACTAAAGGGCTACGCGGCGGCAGTGGTGGTGGCAACCGTTCGTATCCCCCTTTAGTCCCGGTTGGTGGCTCAACCCGGGACTAAAGGCCTAACACGTGACCTGCCGTAGTGGTGGCAACCGTTGGTATACCTCTTTAGTCCCGGTTGGTGGCTCAACCCGGGACTAAAGGCCCACACGGTTTGCATCCCGCGTCGTTTCGGGCGATGAAAAGCACGAACCGAAGCACAGTCGCTATTTCTCTGTTTCTTCTTCTCTCTCGCTCTCCCTCTCTGTTCTTCTCCTCTCTTCTTCCCTTCTCTTCTTCCACCATGCCAACTCGCTTTCAAAAGGTGCTCGCACATGGCACGACCATGCTCGATGTCGTGTACACGAACAAGAGCAGGGAGGTGCCGTTTTTTCTTGAACACTTGAAGGAAAAATGGCTTGACGCCGCAATGGATCATGAGAAGTTCTTGGGGCTTGATCTGGAGTACACGGCCGATCAACGCGGTGTTGCCGTCATCCAACTATGCTTCGCACGCCATGTCTTGATCTTCCAATGGGCGAGGTAAGTTTTGAGGCTTTCTTTGATCTAAGATAATGACATTGTAAGTTTATTTGTTTCAATCATAGTTGGTTCCCTTCAAATAGTTGTAGTGAAACAATTTTGATTAGTTGAAGGGGAACACAATCTAATTGGAATAGTGTTCCATAATCTGAAAAATCGTATTAGAATCAACTAGTGTTTAATATGTTCCATTGGAATCATAGTTGGTTCCCTTCAAATAGTTGTAGTGAAACAATTTTGATTAGTTGAAGGGGAACACAATCTGATTGGAATAGTGTTCCATAATCTGAAAAATCGTATTAGAATCAACTAGTGTTTAATATGTTCCATTGGAATCATAGTTGGTTCGCTTCAAATAGTTGTAGTGAAACAATTTTGATTAGTTGAAGGGAACACAATCTGATTGGAATAGTGTTCCACAATCTGAAAAATCTGATTGGTTCAATATGTTCCATTGAAATCATAGTTGTAGTGATACAATTTTATGCGGTGTTCTTTGATCCAAGGTTATGAAAATTGCATATAGCTAGTGATCTCTCTAGGTTCCATTGGATAGCAATATGATATGTCATAGTCATGAAAATTGCATATAGCTAGTGATCTCTCTAGGTTCCATTGGATAGCTGTACTTATCTCTCTAGGTTCCATTGCATATGTTCTATTTGAATCCTAAAGATAATTTTCTCTTTAGTTGTAGTGAAACATGTTTCCTTATTGCAGCAGTATGTAACATTTGTTCCATTTTAATTTGTTTCTGTTGCAGTAGTGACAAGCATTGTCCAGAACTCATGGACTTCCTTCACAGCGGCATCACTTTTGCTACTGTTGACATAAAGAACGACAAGCTGAAGATGAGGTACAGCTTCGGTATTGAGATACCAACTGGTTGCCTCATTGATCTCCAAACGGTATTCAGGCTTCGACATGTGAGGACTTCGATGGCTCATATGGCACTTGCCTTGATCGACGAGGAATATGGTGATATGAAGACCAGTTTCCCAAAGTCTCAGCACAAACTTTGGGAGAAGGCCCCACTTGGTCCTATCAACATTGGGTATGCAGCAAGAGATGCATACGTTTCATACGAATTGTACCGCAAGATTCGAGTCATCAACTATGGCCAGCGTCACCTCGAGGAAGGTGGACATTCTGATTCAGACGATTCAGACGAGTAGTGTTCTCAACGTCGAACACTTGTATATATATCTATGGTAGCTATTATTATGTACTGTTTGGACTAGTATCATGTACTGCTTGGACCAATTTATATATGTCTAGTTTCTGTTTGTGCCATTATAGTTTCCAAATTTGAATGGATTAGCCTTTTCTAACTTCATTTGCTACTTTTGAATGGTTTAGCCCTTTCTAACTTCATGGTATCATGCATTTCGACCACATATATATACAAAAAGTCTTCAGTTCAAATAAGTTCAAAAAATGAAATCCCTTTTGTAACACATGTGTTTTTGATTAAAACAGTCATTTAAAAATGAAAGACCACTAGTCCCACGTGGCGTGCAGTGGAACCACGTGGCGTGCCGCGGAACCACTTTTGTTGTGGGGGTCGCTTTTCCTTTTTCTCCTTGTGCTAGATATTTGTTATGCATTAGGGAAAGAAGGAATAGTGACCATCATCGACGGTCAAAAAATCAGGTGAGGGAGTGTCCACCATACATGAGAGAAGAAGAATGTCGACTGTTGTTGTGGGGGTTGCTTCTCCTTCTTCACTGTGTGCTAGATATTTGTTATGCACTAGGGGAAGAAGGAGTAGCGACCATCATCGACGGTCGAAAAATCAGGTGAGGGAGTGTCCATCATACATGCTATGTGGGTGAAATGATGATAGCATGCCAACTTTCAACATTTTCATAGTTCATTTCTAGTGCTTTTCAATTTCAGGGTCAACTAGCTCAAAAAAATAAGTAAATGCACGAAGAATACCAAATGAAGTCAGAAATTGTTGAAATTTTGTGATGTGCCTTTGAATGGTGCATTTTGAACACACAAAAAGTATGGAGTTCAAATAAGTTCAAAAAAATGAAATCCCTTTGTAAGAGATGAGTTCTCGTTCGAAACGCTGATACTTCGAGAGAGATTGTCCGTTTTGTACACGAAGTGCATCCAGTTTTTGTCGTAGCCCTCTCAACTTTTTAACACATGCTATGTGGGTGAAATGATGATAGCATGCCAACTTTCAACATTTTCAGAGTTCATTTGTAGTGCTTTTCAATTTCAGGGTCAACTAGCTCAAAAAAACAAGTAAATGCACGAAGAATACCAAATGAAGTCAGAAATTGTTGAAATTTTGTGATGTGCCTTTGAATGGTGCATTTTGAACACACAGAAAGTATGGAGTTTAAATAAGTTCAAAAAAAATGAAATCCCTTTGTAAGAGATGAGTTCTCTTTCGAAACGCTGATACTTCGAGAGAGATTGTCCGTTTTGTACACGAAGTGCATCCAGTTTTTGTCGTAGCCCTCTCAACTTTTTAACACATGCTATGTGGGTGAAATGATGAAAGCATGCCAACTTTCAACATTTTCATAGTTCATTTGTAGTGCTTTTCAATTTCAGGGTCAACTAGCTCAAAAAAAAAGTAAATCCACGAAGAATACCAAATGAAGTCAGAAATTGTTGAAATTTTGTGATGTGCCTTTGAATGGTGCATTTTGAACACAAAAAAAGTATGGAGTTCAAATAAGTTCAAAAAAATGAAATCCCTTTGTAAGAGATGAGTTCTCGTTCGAAACGCTGATACTTCGAGAGAGATTGTCCGTTTTGTACACGAAGTGCATCCAGTTTTTGTCGTAGCCCTCTCAACTTTTTAACACATGCTACGTGGGTGAAATGATGATAGCATGCCAACTTTCAACATTTTCATAGTTCATTTGAAGTGCTTTTCAATTTCAGGGTCAACTAGCTCAAAAAAAAGTAAATGCACGAAGAATACCAAATGAAGTCACAAATTGTTGAAATTTTGTGATGTGCCTTTGAATGTTGCATTTTGAACACAGAAAAAGTATGGAGTTCAAATAATCTCAAAAAATGAAATCCCTTTGTAAGAGATGAGTTCTCGTTCGAAACACTGATACTTCGAGAGAGATTGTCCGTTTTGTACACGAAGTGCATCCAGTTTTTGTCGTAGCCCTCTCAACTTTTTAACACATTCTATGTGGGTGAAATGATGATAGCATGCCAACTTTCAACATTTTCAAAGTTCATTTGTAGTGCTTTTCCATTTCAGGGTCAACTAGCTCAAAAAAAAATAAGTAAATGCACGAAGAATACCAAATGAAGTCAGAAATTGTTAAAATTTTGTGATGTGCCTTTGAATGATGCATTTTGAACACACAAAAAGTATGGAGTTCAAATAAGTTCAAAAAAATGAAATCCCTTTGTAAGAGATGAGTTCTCATTCGAAACGCACATACTTCGAGAGAGATTGTCCGTTTTGTACACGAAGTGCATCCAGTTTTTGTCGTAGCTCTCTCAACTTTTTAACACATGCTATGTGGGTGTAATGATGATATCATGCCTACCTTCAACATTTTCAGAGTTCATTTGTAGTGCTTTTCAATTTCAGGGTCAACTAGCTCAAAAAAAAAGTAAATGCACGAAGAATACCAAATGAAGTCAGAAATTGTTGAAATTTTGTGATGTGCCTTTGAATGGTGCATTTTGAACACACAAAAAGTATGGAGTTCAAATAAGTTCAAAAAAATGAAATCCCTTTGTAAGAGATGAGTTCTCGTTCGAAACGCTGATACTTCGAGAGAGATTATCCGTTTTGTACACGAAGTGCATCCAGTTTTTGTCGTAGACCTCTCAACTTTTTAACACATTCTATGTTGGTGAAATGATGATAGCATGCCAACTTTCAACATTTTCAGAGTTCATTTGTAGTGCTTTTCAATTTCAGGGTCAATTAGCTCAAAAGAAAATTTAATAGTTCGGATAGTCAAAATAATTACTTTTGAAAATAAAAAATAGTTTTACATTATTTATTCAATTTCAAACACTTTTCATTATCATAATTTTGTCAAATTCTCAAATATGCAAAAAGAAATTTTAATAAACATAGTTTTTAATTGAAAATAACAAAATAGATAATAGTTTGGATAGTCAAAATAATTACTTTTGAAAATAGAAAATAGTTTTGCATTATTTATTCAATTTCAAACACTTTTCATTATCATAGTTTTGTCAAATTCTCAAATATGCAAAAAGAATTTTTAATAAACATAGTTTTTAATTGAAAATAACAAAATAGATAATAGTTTGGATAGTCAAAGTAATTAATTATGAAAATAGAAAATAATTTTTCATTATTTATTCAATTTCAAACACTTTTCATTATCATAGTTTTGTCAAATTCTCAAATATGCAAAAAGAATTTTTTATAAACATAGTTTTTAATTGAAAATAACAAAATAGATAATAGTTTGGATAGTCAAAATTATTAATTATGGAAATAGAAAATAGTTTTGCATTATTTATTCAATTTCAAACACTTTTCATTATCATAGTTTTATCAAATTCTCAAGTATGCAAAAAGAATTTTTAATAAACATAGTTTTTAATTGAAAATAATAAAATAGATAATAGTTTGGATAGTCAAAATTATTAATTATGAAAATAGAAAAAAATTGAAACTATATTCGAAATTTTTCTCTAGTGAATTTAGATTGAATTTTCTCTATAATTTCGAATATAGTTTCTATTTTCAGTGAGTTTAGGCCCGTAAGCTTGCTTTAGAGAGGAGCTCGATGGAGAAGCTGCGACGGGGCTTATAAACAAGTGTTAGTCCCCCTCGCTGGGCGAGGTGGGACTAAACTTATCGTGCAGCCGAGGAGGGGCTTTAGTCCCGGTGCATGGCTCCAACCAGGACTAAAGACCCCCCTTTAGTCCTGGTTGGAGCTCCGCACGGGGACTAAAGACCCCCTTTTCGGCAGGCGAGGAGGCGGGAAACGAGGGGCTTTAGTCCCGGGCCGTGGCTCCACCCGGGACTAAAGGGGGTCTTTAGTCCCGGTTCGAGCCACGCACCGGGACTATAGATCCACCTATATAAGCGGGACTTCGAAAAATTCCAACCCAAATCGTCCATTTCTCTTCTTCTTCCTCTCGTTCTCCTGCCCGGCGCGGCACAGCGACGAACTCGACGACGCCGTCAGGCTGTCCGCCATCCTGCTCGCCGCCGCCTGCCGTCCTCCTCGCCGCGCGCCGCCCTCCTCGCCGCACGCCGCCATCCTCCTCGCCGCGCGCCGCGCCGTCCTCCTCGCCGCGCGCCGTCGACACCTCCGGCCGGTAAGCCCCCCGCCCCCTCCTCCCCAACAGGAGAAGAAAGGAAGAAAAAGGAGAAGAAAGGAAGAAAAAGGAGAAGAAAAGAAGAAAAAGAAAAAGATTTTTTTTGTCGTTTAATTCCTATTGTTATTAGGTTTGTGCTAGATTATTAGGGTTAGTAATATTTAGAATTAGGTTAGGGTTACAAGAAGAAGAAATATGAATAAAAATAAGAAAATAAGATTAGGAAAAATGAAAATAAGAAGAGGAGGAGAATAAAAGAATAAAAAGGAGAATAAGAAGAGGAGGAGAGGAGAAGAAGAGGAAAAATAGAAGAAGAGGAGAAGTAGAAGAAGAGAAAAAATTAGAAGAGGAGGAGAGGAGAAGTAGAAGAAGAGAAGAGGAGAAGTACTACAAGAAGAGGAGAAGTAGAAGTAGAAGAAGAAGTAGAAGAAGAGGAGAAATAGAAGAAGAGGAAAAATCAGTTTAGGGTTACAAGAAGAAGAAATATATTTTTTGTCATTTAATTTTGCTATTGTATAGTGTATATGCTCAAGTGTTAATAGTGTTTCTTAGATTATTGCTTAATTTTGCTATTGTATATGCTTAAGTGTTAATAGTTTAATTTTGCTATTGTATATGCTTAAGTGTTAATAGTTTATTTTTAGCAAGAAAATTAATAGAACTAGTTTATTTTTTAGTTCATTTTACGATGCCTATCCTGCATCCTCGTCGTCGACTCGGCGGAGGACACGTGCTTGATCAGAGGGGCCCTGTCCGGGACTGGGATCCGCCCGACTGGTATTGGGAGGTGCTACCTTCCGGGGGGCGTAGGTTGGTGAGGAGCCAGCCCGTCGTTGACCCGATCCTTGTTTGGTGGCGGTCGCGTGGTCTAGTGAGGGTGTCGAGGCTTCCGGACACCGCGGAGGTGGTACGTCACCGTGTCAGCGAGGAGGATGAGCATGTCCGTCGCTACATGGTTGCGTTGGAGGGCAGGTTCGAGCATACCTGGCAGGTTCTTCGGGGATCTCACTGGAGCTATGATCCTGTGATGGTTCCTTCTCTTTGGGTGTCCACCGCCCACGCCGATACTCGTCGGGCGCTACGGTTCTAGATGTATCAGTGATGCTATATGTATGATAGTATTCGAGGAGTATTAGTGATAATATTCGACGATGTAGGAACAAAAGAGATGATGTATTTGCTTATAATTGAATGCATGCTAATTTTAATACTACTTTATTTTACGATTTGGTTTTGCTTATTGAATGCTCAAATTGGAAAAGTACTCCTACTTTGAATACTATGCAGAAATCTAGGAGTCCCGGGTGGAGCCACGACCCGGGACAAAGTTGTTTTGGAACGGAGTTCCTGATAGAATAATTCTTTTTTGGTACAAAGGTTAAGAGAATCCGTTTTTTGCAGAACTATGGATCTACATATCAGGAACCTCAAAGAGGGAGAACTTCTCGAAGATATAATCAAAGACGGCCCCGACGTTGAACCAGCTGAATCTCCGTCGTCATATCTAAACCATGACGTTGGAATGGAGGTCGAGCGACACGAAGATGAAGCCGATGGGGCAGGAGATAGGTCCAGTGATGGAGAAGCCGGTGAAAAAATAATAAAGTACGGCGAGGTATACATATGAAGTTCGACAATCACTTGTAATATGTGAAAAATATTGGAGATAGCTCTATATTGTACACATATACATTCATTTGACGAATGTTTCTCCCTCTTAGGCCTCCACATCGAGAAAAACTACGAAACGAGGCCCGACTAGAAAGTTGGATGCACGGACGCATTACACCTTTGAGGTGATATTGCCTACGGGCGAACCCAAGCTTCCTAAGAATGCTGCTGACACATTCAAGAAGCAATGTGGAGTTCTTGTTAGGGATCACGTCCCGATCAGCGTTCGGGAGTGGAACAAGCGCAAAGGGGCGGCCGATAGTGACTATGTCGCCGAAAGGTACAAAGATAATCTTTGGAATGATCTCATGTCACATTTCAACCTGCCAGAATGTGAGAATGAAGATGCCGCAGACAAACTGAGGGCCAAAGTCAAGCAGTGGACTCTGAAGAAGATGGCCGAACTGTTCCGTATCTGGAAGAAGAAGCTATGGAAAAACTATCTGAAGACAAAGAAAGTGCCAGTATTCGAGGGGTATCTAGCCAAGCAGGTGAATCACTCGAAGGCATTTCAAGAGTACAAGGAGTCAGAAGATGCCCAGGCATTATCAGAAAAGAACAAGATAAATGCCGACAAGAAGAAATATCACCACAAGCTGGGGCCAGGGGGCTATGAGACTGCCATCCCAAAGTGGGATAAGAAAGAGCAAGATCTGCTAGATAAAGGCATCGTACCTGAACCACTCCGTGATGAGTGGGAATTGAGAGCAAGAAATTGGTTCCTTGCGCATGGTGGGTCGTACGACGAAAAAACAGGGGACCTCATCTGCAATGACGGTCTTAGGATACCCAGGGAGAATTGGAAAAGGATAGTGAAAGAAATTAAGGAGGGAAAAATAAAGTTCACTGCAGATAGAGATAAAGATTTGCTCACACTGGTCCTCGGCAATGACGAACATGGAGGACGAACGCGAGGCTTCGGTCCTTCTTACCCGTGGTGGCTTGGGTTTGCCAGAGACCAAGACACTTAAAGAAGCCGAGAGAGAGCAAAGAAGCGGCAGCAGGATGAGGAGAATGACAAGTTCAACCAGTTGCTTGCCAGGATTAACGAGCAACGGAAGCAGATTGATGAGCTTAGAGGAGTACCGCTCCAGGAAGATCCCGCACTTGATATTACCGGCGCCCCATCTAAGCGGAAAAGCAGCGTGGCTGAATCTGAGGCCCCGCCCGACGATGCACGAAGAATGATAGAGGGCGGTCCCGGCTACCCCGTGGATGGAATCAAGGAGTCAACATCATGTGAACTCCATCAGAAATTCAAGAACATATCCATGAAGGTGGCCGTCGGACAAGCTTTACCTTCTGGCCCTAATGCGCGCTGGCATGGCCGTGAGATTCCAGCTGGCTTTGCTAAAGTCGGGGTGGATGAAATCATGACGGGGTTTCATGATATGGAGCTCGACATAGCTGGACCCAAAGATGAGAGGACACTCGGAGAAGTACTGGGTGGAGTCATCCTATGGGACAAGAACTACATCAAGCTTCCAGGCTCGGCCCCAAGGACAACACCGCCTCCGAGTCATCGCAGGTCACCTACACCTCCATTACCTCCAAGCCCTCCACATGACGTCGGCCAGCACAAAACGAGTCCATCTCGATCACCGCCGCCGGACTTGGGTCGTCCGTCTCCGCCGCCGCCCGCACATGATACTAAGCGGAAGCGTGCCACCAAGAACGCTCCGCCGACGATTCCTAAGCGACGGAGCCCCCCAAAGCACAAACGGTCGCCCCTCCCAAAGGTACCTCATGCTAATCTTCCTATCAGACCTTATGATCGTACCCCCGAGGAAAACGCCAGGATAGCAAAGGAACATCATGATGCGCAGATGAAAAAGAAGGAACCTGAGCCCCGCCCAGAATACACCGAGAAGCAAATAGCATGGGCAAAAGACTTCATAACCCTTCCATCACAGTATGACTTACACTATAAGCCTGATGACTATACACGCACATTGCAGAAGGAAGTGAAAAAGAGCAGCTCACGTGCAAGTGCAAGTGGCAGCAAATCAAGTTCAACTACAAGCAGGAAAAAATCAGACGTTCCTCAACTTGGACAACATGCCAAACAGTCGATCCCACCCCTCAAGGTGTTAACCGAGAATGTTCCCCCTCCGGTGCAGGGGCAAGCTTTTGAAAGAGCAAAGGAGTTGGCGGCTGAATGTGGTATCTCGGTTGAAGATTTGCTGGCTTCCCAAGACGACAGGATACCCAAGGTTGTGGTAGCCCCTAAGCCACAGTTTGTCATGGGAGAGCCTTTGGTCAGCAAAGATGATCTCCCAACAAATATGCGTTACTTGCATCAATGCTACTTAAGTGAATCAAAGAATGGGAGAACGATGATCGTGCTGAGTGTCCCACGGGAGTACTACGGCCGCTCCGAAGAAATCCATATCGACTTTGATGAACTCTTCCAGATGTACAATGGCGATGCCCTCGACAAATCGCTTATGAGTTGCTATTGTCTGTAAGTTTTTCAATTCGTTGTCTACATATAACTTGTTTAGTTATTTCAATTCATTGTCCATATATAACTTGTACTCTATTATGTAGAATGAAGATTCTGGATTGTAAAAGTAAGACCATCCTAAATATTGGGTTTATTGACCCAGATAAAATACATATAGCGATGCTAACTGATAAACCCAAGGAGATGGAGGAAAACCTTCTAAGGTTTCTAATAGATCAAAATTTCTGTGACCACATACTGTTTCCATACAACTTCAGGTGAGGGTCTTTACTCTGTTGTGTCCATTCACTTATAAGTGTAACTGATAAGTTACTGACACATATATATATATATATACATGTGCAGCTTCCATTGGATTCTGTTGGAGATTCAAATTGATAAGGGAAGAGTTGATGCCTTCGACCCATTATCGAGACCCTTGGAACAGTTCCAAAGCCTGCAGGACATGCTCCAAGGGTAATTTTAATCATTCTTGCGCTCTATCGGTCTCTTTTGATGATTTTCTGATATATCAATTAATGAAAAACTTAGCAAATCATTATCCTTGTCGGGCAGGGTTTGGAAGCGGTTCAAGTGCGTGACTCCCGGTAACTTTCCTGAGAAGCTCACCTTTAGAGCGGCTCAGGTAAGTAGTAGTATGATATACTTCTATTAATTTTCAATACATTTATGGTGCAAGATTATTATTTTGATTATATATATTCTATTCTCGTAAAGTGCGACCAGCAACCACGGGGAACGTATCTATGCGGATACTATGTTTGCGAGACCATTCGCACGTTTACCTCTGAGCTCAAGGATCACAGATTCGACGTAAGCAATGAACATTCACACCTATATTTTTACCCGTCGTTCTTTGTTATCATGATTGATATTCATATTCATCTCCTCTTCTTATATAGCACACGGCCATGAGGACGAAGGTCCTACCATAGCAACGCGCGATTGCTGTTGTAGAGGAGCTGCGGGATTTCTGAGGACGGAAGCTATAGATGACAAAGGACGATTTAGTGTAACTAGGGGCCATTACTGATGTTCGTCCATGTAATCGAATAGACGGGCTCTAGTCCCAATAATTCAGATCTCCATATAATTGTATATATATGCTCGCTTGTAAGATAAGTTAATCTTATATATATATATATATGCATAATTATTTCTATTTAAATTATATGAAAACTAATTCCCGAACACCAAACGAGGCATCACGTTAATCTCCCGAACACCTAAACCCTAAAACCCTAAAACCCAAAAATAATTTCATTCAAAAAAAAACCCAAAAACCAGCAAAATCTGGAAATCTTTAGTCCCGGTCCGTGTAACGAACCGGGACTACAGGGCCTGCCCCAGGGGTGCTACGGGGCGCCCACGTGGAGCACCTTTAGTCCCAGATTGTAACAGGGCCGGGACTAAAGGTTAGGCCTTTAGTCCCGCCCCTTTAGTCCCGGTTGGTGAACCGGGACTAAAGCCCCTTACGGGCCGGGGCTAAAGGCCCCGTCCCCACTAGTGTAGGTGCAGGCTCAAGGTATATCACAAATAAATGCCATGGGTCTAATGGCAGAATGAGTAAACCATTGTAATCACACACAATGAGATTCCCTCGATCAATAATTATTTCCTGCAAATTGAGAAAAAAATCATTAATAGTTATAAAACTAGAAGGCTTACTCCTCTTTCAGTAATTTTAATTTATCAAGTTCTTGGACAAAATGTTCAGGAACATGTTGGTGTTACCTGAAATATGCTAAGTTGTGAAGTGATACCTACATGTAATAAGTGGATCATTTCAGAAAGGTATGATGTTACAAAACCATGTTAATTGAGTTGGCATGATATTTTGTTTGTTTCAAAATGCTCCATGATATATTGGTTTTCTTCTACTGAATTTGACTATTGTGCATGCTTTGGTTCATGAAGGTTCGACCTTAAAGTCTTAAGATGTACTCAGTCATATTTTTTGGTCAATTAATACGTATAATCTTGATCATTGATGCAAACCTTTAATAATTGGGTGTTTTGTAATTGAGTTTAACTCTTGAAGTTTATGCCAAAGTAGGTTCAACTTGTTCTGATGCTTAATTGGTACTTGACAAGGGTTATAACTTCTTCCAGTTCTATACACTTCAAACATTTGCAACTGGAGTATTCTCTTGCTTAGTATTTTTTACATTGTGGTGTTATCTTTGTACGAAGATGAGTGAGATAGATGTTGATACTGCAGCTCCAACATCTCAAGTTTCTATCAAGCACGATCTGCTGACATGGAGAGCACAAGACCTGAAGTTCAGTTCCTGGAACAAGTGAGAAAATCTTATTGCCTTATAACTATTTCCATCTCATTTTCGAATAAGGATGATCAGGTATTGAAGTTTAAATTGCGTCTTAAAGTTGCTTAGGTTACTCTGGATGTATTGAATTTCTGCAGTTAGATTAAGGTCGAAATTACAGATTTTGTAAATTATTAGGGGGTATTCAAATGGACATGACGCCTGCGGGTGGCAGTCAGCGTGAGGTGGTGCGATACCATCACGAACATCGGGACGGGTAGACGAGGTGGCAGGGTGGAGACCAGGGTGGCATCTAGCAAAAACAGGGTGGGTGCGGCGGTGGCGTTGTATCGTGAAACAACCGTGTTTGTGGCCGTTCTGCAGTGGTGACTCGTAGCTATTAGAGCAGGTCCATCCACATATAAGCAACCAATGGTTCTTGAACAGCACACAATTAAGCAATGGTGATTGAGGTTGCGGGGCCGAGCAGGTATACACTGAGTGATACTCACATCACTTTTGTATGTTGCTCTTGCATTGGAGCTGTGTTGCACAATAATGGTTGACAGAAGATCCATTAAAAATGTCGGTTTAGCTGTGAGACATAAAGTTTTGCCTCGGGCCCTTATTTTGATGAGGAGTTCTTTGTTGCAAGGACAAGCACTACAGGTATATATGTTCATATCTAAATGTAAATCCTTGATTTCTTCTTATTCTCCTACTGACAGAGGACATTGTTTCTATTGCAGGCGCTACAGAAGTTTTTTGCTTCACTGGTCCAATATGCAAATACAAGCTTTGAAACATTGTTGGAGTCCCTTATTTCAACTGCCAAGCCATCACAGTCAGGCGGTCTTTCCAAGCAGGCTCTATCCTCTATTGCACAGTGTGTTGCTATGCTATGCTTAGCAGGTGGTAACAATGCAGCCGATCTCGGGATTCATATTGTGCTCCTCCAGTTATTTTGCATCATTTGATATTTTGTGTCTAGATACTCCCCCTGGTGCATCATTTTCCTAATCACAAGCATTTATTTCCTTCTTTTTGTATCTTGCTTAGTTTTAAGGGAAACATACAGTGTTAGTAGGCACTATGAATTTCTTGATTAGCACCGAGCTCCAAATGGGCCGGTCTTCTTAAATATATGTGGAGAAGCTTCATGCACTGGGATTTGTAACAACTACTTAGCTGTGAGTTTATTAGTGCATTGCTGCTTGCTCTAGGCATGATTTGTACCGTTCACATTTCATGTAGTAACTCCATCTGTTATCGATAAAATACCTGTGGGTTGGATTGTGTACGTAGGTGATGGTCAAGAAGTTTGGCGCTGCTTTGGTTTCTCCCGAGCATCGATATTATGGGAAGAGTTCCCCTTTTGAGGATTTGACGACAGAAAATCTAAGGTTCTTGTCAAGACATCGCAGGCTTTATTTGATCTGGCTGTTTTCCGACAGTATTATCAGGTGTACATTTCATATATTTGTCTTGGCGTCCTTATACAACACATGTGCATGTACTATATATTGACCTAGCGCCACATGGAATACACATGTTCCTATTCCTCGTAACAGTTTGCATCACCAATGTCCAAACAAGTGTTTTTCTTCTCTGAGTTATTCTTTCTGTTATTTGAAGGAAACATTAAATGCCAAGTATAATCCCTCAAGAGCAGACAATTCTTGGTTTGTGTTTGGAGGGTCGTACTCTGGAGCTCTCAGTGGTTGGTTCGGATTGAAATTTCCTCACTTGACATGTGGAAGTCTTGCAAGTTCAGGGGTTGTTCTTGTTGTTTACAACTTTACTGACTTTTACAGACAGGTTGGCACTGGTACAGATTCTGATATGACTTATAATATGTCTACTGACAACTAACTGACATATTACAAATTTTTGAATCTAAACTCACATCAGTGCCATGCTTACTTCTATACATCCTACTTTTCAGTTTATAAGTTAGTTTATGACTTGATCCAGTTGCTATCACAATTTTAGGAAACCATTCACGTCCATATATGCAGTTTTTAAAGGTGTATCCAATCTAAACTTAACTCCTTTTGAGGTCTACCTGGAAGAGGCAAGCACGAGGATATGGTTGCCGGATCTTCACGCGAAGGTTGATGACGATGGAGCGGAGGTAGCACCAGGCATGAGGTAGACGAGGGAGGCGAGGGATGCAACACCAGGCGCGAGGGAGGCGAGGGATGCAGCACCAGGCGCGAGGGAGGCGAGGGATGCAGCGCCAGGCGCGAGGGAGGCAAGGGCGGCAGGCGTGGAAGGCAGCACCACGATGGAGCAGGCGAGGGCTTTCTATTCAACGATGAAGTAGTCGTGCGTGTGTGGTTTTTCCCTGTGCGTGCGTGGCGAGGGCTTTCTATTCAATGATGAAGCAGTCGTGCGTGCGTGGTTTTTGCCGTGTGCGTGCGTGAGTTGAAAAAAATCGGTGGTTTTGCCCAGTGCGTGCGTGAGTTGAAAAAAAAATCGATGGAAGCAGTGCGTGCGTGGATTGAGAATCGGTAGCGCTAGTAGCCGGTTTTGCCCTGCGCGTGCGTGGGTTGAAAAAAATCGGTGAAAGCAGTGCGTGCGTGGGTTAAGAATCGGTACCGCTAGTAGCGACGGGGATCTGCCGTCTGGTCGAACCATCACGACAAACGGCAGATCCCTTTAATAGTAGAGAAAGTGGGTGAGCAGTGTTTGGTTGGTTATAACGCAGATCACCACATCCGGCACGTCCACCAGTCCGTCCTCGAAGTCGCGTCCATCATGGATGGTGTTCAACATCTTCTATATTGGTTGGCTGCTTAAAGCAAATATGCGTAATCCTTTTTCTTAACAGAGCAAAAATATACGTAATCCTCATTACTCTTTGGCATAGCATACATTAAACAACTGTCTGATCTTGGCTGAAAATGTTTCGCTGTTCAAAATGCTTTTTTAAGGAGCATTCGCGGTTTCATAGATTTTTTTTAGAAAAGAAGGATGACCCTCGGTCTCTGCATCTAGGAAATGCATGCGATCATTTTATTGATTATTTTCGAGGACCTTACAAAGTAGTACAACAATATGTCTGAATTCGTCATCTTGACAACATTTGCCGCTACTCCTATCCATATGATGAAGGGGTGCAAGCTGAGCCAAATACCCAGACCTCTCGCCTAAGCCTAACATCTAAAGCCGAAGGCCCCGACCGAGCCACATACCGGGTCAGGGGCACAAACCAGTCTGACGCACTCACATGTGTCGCCGCCAGCATCTTCCACCGGTTCATCTTGAGAGCAGATTGAGGTGTCAGCCTTAGCAGGTGCCTCCGCCATCGACGCCACCACGACGCCAAACGACGACCTCCAGCTACGCGAGTCCATCTTCAAGCAGTGGACGTAGATCCATGCTAGGATAGGGCCGCACCACCGCCGTCGCCCACCACCCACAAGCGCCACACAGCCCCAAGGTTCCCAAAGCGCCGCCTTCAAGAAGGGAACTGCGCCGTGAGCGTCGCCGCCGCCCAACAAAGTTAGGGTTTTCGCCCGGGAGACCTAGGGGAAGGGGAAGTGACGGGATCAGTCCATTCCGACGCCTCCAAGGAGGGGAACGACGCCCTCAGGCGTCGCCGTCGACGCGGCCGGCCATGGCCGACCAGGGATTTCGTCCGAACTAGATCCCCGTCACCGGTAACGCCTCCTGTACAGAATCGGCATCCCAAGGAAGCGCGGCCCGACCAGGCTAGCCCGCATGCCGAACATGGAAGGAGGGGATGCGCCAGATCGCGCACACCGACCACCGCAAAAACCGTCACCGGCCGCCAATGACCACAGGATCCCGCCGCCCGCGCGGCCCGGACGCCAGATCCACCGCCCGCACGGCTACTAGCTTGTCGTGCCTCGCCCATGGAGTCGCCTCTCCAGATCCGGAGTTCCCTGTTCGCGGTTTAACAGATGTGGTTGTTGGCTGTTGTCGTCTCTCGTTTTTGCTAGGGTGCAGTTTATGCTACCTAAATGTCCCTGTATTTTCTGTTCTCGATCGACGGTGTAAACTGACTTCTGCGTTTCTTCTAAAAGGATAGCCGGAGTGTCATCTATCTGAACAGGATGATCTGCAAAGTGAATCCATCAAAGACAAACAAGGGGACTGATCTGCGCCCGCGGACCGGCGTAACGGTTTGGTCGGTCGTGTTCAGACCGTCCGATGTCGGGAGCCATGTTCGTTAGATTTGCGTGTGACCCACTCAAGCTAACCGTTGTAGCAAATCAAAATTTTCTAACCGCACGATTAAGTCACTGCAGTCTTCTCCTTCCTCAGGACAGTCTTCTTCATCTCTCCCGGTGCCTGCTTCCTTGTCGTCCTCGTCGGAGATCCGCGCTCGCCAGCCGCCCGCACTCCCTAGAGATCTCGCGCTCATCGGCCATCCATGGATGTAGCTCCCCGCCGCACTCGTCGGAGATACGCGCTCGTCTTGGATAAAGCTCCGCCGCCCGCGCTCGACATGGATGGATCCCGCACTCACCGCCCGGGCATGCCATGGATGTTGCTCTGCCTCGTCATCGATTGACTGGTTCGAACAAATATAATTGTTTGTTGTAGCATTTTCCGTTGCCGGTTGTAGCAAAACAGAGAAAATGGTTGCAGCAAAAATACTCGTGGTCGTCCGTCGCTGGTAGTAACTTGCCAATGCAGGTAGCAGCATTTGCTTCTAAAATGAACAAATGTAAAAAAAGTAGTTACCGGACGTAGCAAAAACCTACGACGGTTGTAGCAAAAAGTCGTCGTCGCCGTCGCGGGCATAGCTCAACCTTGATAGATGTAGCAAAACATGATGGCGGTTGTAGCATCTTTGCAACTGGTTGTAGCAATTCTGGTACGTGGTTGTAGCATCTTTGCAAGCTGGTTCCAGCAAAAAATCATCTCACCGCTGAGCGACCGCACCTCGTCATGATGCTTGTTTCAGCTCACCATGTCACTAGTTGTAGCAAAATGAAATGTTGCTTGTAGCAAAAATCGCAACGCCATGTGGGTTGAAGCAAAATGTAACACTTGTGGTAGTAGAATGTGATGCCCGTTGTAACAAATGTTTTGAAGCATATGTAGCAAATTGCGTTGTCGACCATGGACGCGGCTGCCATGGACGCAACTTTGCCGACCATGCCCGTTGCAGCGATGGGAGAGGAGGTCGTGTCGCTATGCTTGTAGCATCTCCAGTGGGTGGTTCCAGCATGTGTGCAACCGCTTCCAACTACGGGTCACCGGGACGAAGAAAACTTGTAGTCGGGGGCAGCGGAAGAAGTGGGCATGGGCGCTGAGGTTGGAGGTAGGGACTTAGAGCATCTCTAGCAGATCCCGCATTTCCGCAGAAACTGTATAATAACCGTCGTTTTGCCGTTTTGGGTCGAAAACGCTCGTAGAGCAGATCCCGCAAAAGTGACCGGCCTGCAAAATTTTTTGAGGGGCGCGACAGTTTTTGCCCACGGCACTATGAAAACAAGGTTTCGCGACGCGTCCCGGGGGTGCCCTGCATTGCGCGGAAATACTTGGCGGGAGGGACATTTCAGCGCGCGGGTTGCTTCCCTTCCCTTTCCCCTTCCAGCCGCCATGACCGCCCTCGTTGTCGCTGCCCTAGATTCCGGCCGCCAAACACCTTCTCTCTGCCCCCGCCGCCGCCGTGCGTCACCGCAGGCCCTACACGTCCAGGCTCCAAC